>NC_054486.1:83779813-84079813 GCF_017639515.1 Carcharodon carcharias
ACTTCCAGAAGGTGTTTGATGAAGCGGCATATAACATGCTTGTCAGCAAAAGTTAAAGCCTAAGGAATCAAAGGGATAGTAAGGGTATGAGGTTGATTGAGTGACAGGAAACAGAGAGTAATGATGAACAGCTGTTTTTCGGACTGGAGGGTAATAAGTAACGGGGTTCCCTGGGGGTCAATAGTAAAGCTACTGCTTTCCTTGATATATAATTAAAGACCTAGAATTGGGTATGCAGGGAACAATTTCATATTTCCAGATGACACAAAACTGTGATGGAGTGTATGGTGCATAAGGTTGCATCACCTAATAGAAAATGTAGATATTGAGGTTGATTTTTTGTCATTTTTTGGTTCATAGGCATGTGGATTTTTGTTTACGTCCATCTGTCATGAGATTCTGAACCACAGGAAAGAATAGAATTGAGTGTACAATTTTTGATTGTTTCATCAGTTAAGGTGTATGATATATACTTTATGAATTAAAACAACCTGGCTACAATCTTAAGCAGGTGAAATGTGAAAGCATCAAACTTTGAAACTGGGGAGCTTAATTTCCTCTGAATGTTAGAGCTCACTGACATTAACTTTTGCCTATAACCCTAAAATAGATCAACGTTGGGCAAGAGTAGACATACTTAAGTCATACTGAGTCCAGGGAGATTCAAAAATATAAAAAAAAAGCAAGAAAAATAAAATCTTTCCTTACTGTTTTTAATCTTACAGCCTGTATAATTAGTAATTTTATTTGATTAAGATTGGAAAGAACCATGGATCATTTTAATCCAGTTGGATTAGTAGGCCATGAACCACTATTCTAGTAGCACTATATGGCACTGGTCTTAAGCATATTAGCAGAAGGAATGAACTGTAGCAAATCATAGGGCTGGATTTAATGCAGCCCATCAGGGCAGGAAACATTGTGACTGCGCCCACTCTATCATAGGAGATGCTGCATGTCATTCTCCCTGTGGTGCAAAACCTCCTGCGATTAAGGCAGAGCCAGGAAGGGGCCCATGGGGGAAACTCACCTGTTCATGGTACGTTATCAATTAGGTTAATTATTAAGTGAATTGACACCAATTACTCCCATGCCCACTGGAATTTAGCGGTGGCTCAGGGCTTTCCTGTGCCTCCCAAAGGCTGCCCAATAAATCCTGTCTTGTTTGCCTGCGGTCTTCTTGGGCCGGGGAAGGGGCTCCTCCTTCAAAGACACACTTGCCCGATCAAGCGATTTGGCATCGCCCTGCTCTTGCCTTCAACTCCACTGCTCCTTCCTCATCCACAACCCCCTCCTCATGATACTCATCCCACCATCACTCAACTGCGTCCAGGGGTCTAACAACAATCCCTGCTGAGACCCTGGAGCATAACCGACAGCAGCTACTGCTCCCAGTGGTGCTGTTGACCATGGAAAGCTGATGGCCTTTGATTGGCTGGGAGTGCTGGGAGGAGGCGGGATTTTCCCCCAAGGTCCTAAATCTTGAGGAAGGCCCAATGTTAGCCAGTTAATTTTGTTGAGCCTTCCCTTCAGCAGTGATGCAGGTTTCCCACTGATTGGAGAACCGGTGGACCCATGTCAGTTGCATTAAATTTCACCTATAGACATAACAGCAGGGAAGGAGGCCATCGAATGTGAAACTAAAATACCTATGGCTAGCTTTCTAGTATAGCAATTGCTTTGTAGTAACAGAAGAGAGTTGCATTTCATTATTTAATGGATATTTGCTACGCCAAAGAAAGATGGAAAGAAGTCACCACCTCTTAAAAACCACCTCCAACTATCTGTGCTCTCAACCATCAACCATCACCCTTCTTTTCCTCTAATGATCTTTGAATACACCATGTCCATTTCTCTCAAAACTCCATTAAACCTTCTAATTAGCTTGTATCTTTACCACAGGACCAAGGCACCTCTATGACTGTGACAATGGTGCATTATCCCTCAATGTTTTCCTCGATTTCTCTGCAGCACTCAATGTAATTGGCACATCAGAGCTGAACATCAAATATCATATCCTGTTAATCTTTAGCTTCACTTCAGTATTTATAGGAGTGACCACCGCACAGCACAGCCAGGGAGTGAAATTATGGGAGCTGGTGCTTCTCTTGTTATTCCCCCACCCACCCCAACTCACCCTCTCCCTCAATCATACGTGATATTTTTCCCTTTTCAAGATTCACCAATCAATTCACCAAACAATCACAGAAAGGTCCTATTAAAATGATAACAGCCATTGTTGGCATCTGGTTACAAATATTGTCCAATATATATGCAGCATGGGTCATTAATATCAAGAGCAGCAATGATATAAAACAGTTAGTTTGTGTGCGCCCTACAGGTGATGCCACCACGACAAACAAACTAGAGAGTACAAATTTTACTTTAACAGCATTGTGCAATATTGTTAATTTGAGGGAAAAATTAATTACTTGTAAAACTGTGCAGACGATAACACTGATTTCAGTGACTGCCTCAGCCCTCATTAGCATGTTTTGCACATTGCACCATATGGAAACAGTGACAGTTAATTCATATTTGGAGAAAGATTCAATACTTGCAACCCAGATAAACTGCACAAGATCTTTTCCATTCTGTAGACGTAGGAGACTTTCTTTTGCCTGGGTGCATGATATTATTTAATACAACTATTTCATACAAGGGGTGTAATTGGATTCTATTTTATCAATAATCTCACAGGGTATAAAGATCAAAGACTCCTGAGCAACAAAATGAAATAACTAAACAACACAGGGCTTCACTGTCAGTGAGAGCACTGGAGCCCTCAGCTGTCTCTGTGCAACAGGACAAAGACTGAATAGTTCACAACTGTATCTGTGTTTTCTTGATCAGCAAGTCTGGAGACCCTGCTGATTGCTGCTTTTCACCACAATGGCTGGAATTTTCCGGCCCCGTTGGTGTCAGGCATTAAGGTGGGTGGGGATGACGACAATATGGTGAGAAGGCCAAAAATTGGTTTCATGCCATCACGAAACCAGCTTACGATTGTCCGCTCCTCCCATCAATGGTGGGCCACATCTCATGCCACCGGACATTGGGTGTGTTATTTTAACACATTTGCATCTAATTATAAGCGCTGCTCACCGGAATCATCCCCTTTCGCTGATGTCTTTCACAACTGTATATAAGCAATGTGCACCTGGCGAGCTGCACTTCATTCAGGACTTAGAGGTTTGTTTGCCTATCTTGCTTCGGATAGCACTAGCAGTCATCAGCGCCAAGCTTCACAGACAGGACCACCTCACTTTTAGGGGAGCTCAAGGGCAAGTATTCACCTACCAGACCAGTCATTAGGTGGGATTGACTTTTCAACAGCTGGAGGGTTAGGACATGTTTGGGGAAGGGGGAGAAGTGGCCTCAGGCAAGGGAAGAGGTTGCAGAGCGAAGGCTATACAGGGGAACTGGGTATCTCAGGGTGTGTGTGGGGGCAGATGTTGATCTGTGCAAGTGGCCCCAAGATGGTGAGGGTTGAAGAGGTGGTCTCCAGAGGAGATGAGGCCAGATGGAGATGTGAGGGCGTGTGTGAGAGAGTGAGTGGTGATATCCCTTCAGCTGGCAGTGAGTGAGATGCCAGTGAATGTGTGATGGCTGTGTGAGTTTGAGAGCTTAGAGTGATAAGATGGTTGCCTTACTCTGGCGGCATGGATGAGATTATTCATCCTTTATCTGCACTGGAAGGTCGACCTCGTGTGCAGCATTGGCACTGCTACCGCTTCCCAGGCCAGAATGGAGAGACTGATAGGTGCCTTGTGGCCAGAGCAGGGGTAGAGGACATCCCAATGGGCTTCCATGGCATCCAAAAGGCATCCCAAGGTTGCGCCACTGAATCGGGGGCTGTGCTCATCTTGGCTCTTGGGGCCATGTCTTCACTGGAGCAGTCCTGGGTTACAAGCATTGAGAAGTGTGCGCACGGCTGCAGTTTAAATATGGTGTCCTGCATGAGGAAGTGGCAAAGTAACGGCATGGCAGGCAAATTGGAGGCCACTTGCCAGTGAGACAGCGTGTTTTCTGTGGCTGCAAAAATGATGAGGCGGGAATGGGACGATACAGTGCAAAAACCCACCATTGCGGGCGGCAGGTAAAATGACTTTTTTCCCGCCAGCTACCATACCTTGTGCAAAGCTGGGGCAATTCCACCCAATATATTTTCAATGTCTACTACGTAACACAACTTTATCATGTTTTTTACAATGCCTCAAAAATCTCATTAAAATGCCAAGATAGGCTGGGAGTTTTTGGTCCAACCCATGGCGGCATATCATCAGAATTTTGTCTACTTTAGGGCATAATAAAAATTTAGACTGCTATTTATATGCTGGTTTAAATTCAAAAGAGAATTCTGAAAAGTGTACAGTGTTTACCTTTGTGGTACTAAACCTTAAAAGTGAGCCCCTACCCTCAACCCCTCCTACCCCCCTCCAACCTTCTCCATCCCCCAATCTCCTCCAACCCCCCCACACTCCCCCAACAGTACCCCCCCCCACCCCCCAACCCCACCCTCCACTGCTCCACTGCCCCAAGCTCCCCAACCTCCCTTCCACCCCAGACACGGCATCCAATTGGTTCTAAGATTACAGGTTCTAAAAAAACTGGGCATCCATGAAGCACTGTAGGTCATCAGTAGTAGAAGAATTGTATTCAACCACAATCAAGAATCTCATGGACTAGCATACCCCTCACTCTACCATTATCATCAAGCAGGGGATCAACCCCGATTCAGTGAAGAGTACAGGACAGCATGCCAGGAGCAGCACCAAACATACCTGAAGATGAGGTGTCAACCTGGTGAAGCTATAACACAGGATGACATGCATGCTTAACAGCAGAAGCAGCATGTGATAGAACAAAATGATCTCATGACCAACGGATCAGATCTAAGCTTTGAGGCCTACCACATCCAGTCATGCAAAAGTGGTGGTAAATTAAACAGCTTACTGGAAAAGGAGGCTACACATACATTCCCAACCTCCACAATGGCAGAGCCCAAAACACTAGTGCAAAGATGACGCTGAAGCATTTGCAACTATCTTAATCCAGGAGTATTGACTGGATGGTCCATGAGGTCCCTAGTATCACAGATGCCAATCTTCCACCAATTTGATTCAGTCTACGTAATCTCAAGAAACAGCTGAAGGCACTAGATACTGCAAAGACAATGGGCTCTGACAACCTCCTGGTAGTACTGGAAACTTGCGCTCCAGGACTAGCCCCTAACCAAGCTATTCCAGAACAGTTAAAACATTGGCATCTACCCAACAATATAAAGTTGTCCAGGTATGTTCTGTCCAGAGAGCAGAACAAATCTAATACGGCTAATTACTGCCCCATCAGTCTACTCTTGACCGTCCGCAAGGCGATGAAAGTTGTCGGTCAACGGTACTCAATTACAGTTCTGTCATAGCCACTCAGCTCCAGAACATATTACATCCTTGGTCCATAAATAGACAAAAGAGCTGAACTCCAGAGGTGGTGTGAGAGTGATTGCCCTTGATATCAAGGATGACAGGTTCTAAAAAAAACTGTCTTAGCCCCAACCATCTTCAGCTGCTTCATCAATAACATTTCCTCCATCTTAAGTTTAGAAGTGGGGATATTCGCTGATGTTGCACAGTGATCAATATCATCCATGGCTCCTCAGATAGTGAAGCAGTTAATATGTCTCCATGTAGCAAGACTTGCGCAACATCCAGGCTTTGGTTGATAAGTAGCAAGTGCAACACAAGTGCCTGCAATGACCATCTGCAACAAGGCAGAACCTAAACATCTTGCCTTGATGTTTAATGATATTACCATCGCTGAATCCCCACCATCAACATGCAGAGGGTTCTTCTTTTTCTTGAGTTCTCTGCCCGAAGGCATGTCCTTGGCGTTTATTCAGCGATCATGGCTAAGTGCTGTGATTTTTTTACAACAGGTAGGGCAAGGAGGGAACTGGTCAGCCCAGTTGGCTAGACAGCTCATGTGTGGATCTGATTAACGCCAACAGCAGGGGGTTTGATCGCCGTTCTGTCTGAGGTAGACTCAGGCCTGCCTCCTCACACTTCTCCTTCTTGAGTTCTCAAGAAGGCAGGTCCTTGGCAATTATTTTGCCAAAACATTGCAAAGTGCAGTGATTTTTTACAACAGGTAGGGTTGACATTCTGAGCGTTACCATTGAGCAAAAACTTAAATGGGCCACTCATATAAATACTGTGCCTACAAGAGCAGGTCAGAAACTGGGTATTCATCTCCTGACACCCTGTACTCTGTCCACTATCTACAACACACAAGTCAAGGAGTATAATGTAATACATTCCTCTTGCATGGATGACTACAGCTTCAACAACACTCAAGAAGTTCAACAACATCCAAGACAAAGCAGCCCACATGATCGTCATCCCATCCACCACCTTCCTCCACCACTGGCACACAGTGGCAGCAGTGTCTATCATCTACAAGAGGCACAGCTACAGCTCATCAAGGCTCCTTTAACAGTACCTTCCAAGGCTGTGACCTCTAAAACGCAGAAGGACAAGGGCAGCAGATGAATGGAAACATCAACACCTGCAAGTTCCCCTCCAAGTCAAACAACATCCTGATTTAAAATAAAAACAGAAAATGCTAGGAAAATTCAGCAGGTCTGGCAGCATCTGTGAAGAGAAACAGAGTTAACGTTTCAAGTCCGTATGAATCTTCTTCATCTTGACCTGGAATTATATCACCATTCATTCGTTGTTGTTGGGTCAAAAACATGGAACTCCCTCCCGAACAGCACTGTGGGCGTACCTGCACCACAATGGGTGAAGAAACCGGCTCACTACCACCTTCTCATGGTCAATTAGGAACTGGCAAAAAATGCTGGCCTTGACAGTGAAGCTCACATCCAAGGAACGAATAACAATGAAAATTGTCCACCTCCACCTCTATACCAGCCCCTCCACCACAAACACTTATGCATGCTTTAGACTTTAAATTAAAAATATATAATTGCCCTCCCGGCCCACTTCCCTTTCTCCAGAATCTTTGAAACACAAGAGGATATATTTTGGCCATCACTAAGTCCAAGTCACAAACTACCACCTGTCCTTACTAGCCTATGTTGTCTCCCTGTTCCCATAACATTTAAAATTTAAAATCTGCAAAGTTCCTTCACTGCCTCATCAGGTTCTACTTTATCAACTCTCTCAGACTTGTATCTCCTGTACACTGACTGGACTTTTGTGTATTTCTGCTTCCTTTGCTTTATCATTGTTGACTGCTCACACTGATGACAAATTAGGCAAAATACTTTGCTAAGTATTTCATAAATCCAACAAATCGTTGCATCACTTTCACATCCATTGGTCACTGCATTGCTACTATGGCTCTCACCTTTTCAGATCCAGGTGAAGAACATTTACTGTTATTACATGTTCTATCTACTTGACTTCAGGCAGCTTCAATTGTAATTTTGTCTTGTTCAGCTTCAGGTTCATTTGGTGACCTCTCTATAGCAGTCATATTAAATTCTGATTGTGGTCAGCTATAGCTTTTTCCATTATGTCTCCACATTCATAGACTTGTAGATCATCCACTATGGCTTCCACTGCTGGAAGATCACTGACTATCTCATGCTGTCTGCATTGATACTTTTTTGGAGTCATGGAAATGTCAAACAGCATGCGCGAGCAATGAAATTAAAGACCACATAGGCGAGTGTGATGCTTGGAATGAGTGCCAAGCTAAACAAGCCCAAGAACCGTTGATGACGCATTACATCCCAGACAGATCATGGATGAAACTAGGAGTAGACCTCTTCACTATAGCAGGAACTGATTATCTTGTCACTATAGGCTACTATTCTGACTACTGGGAGTTAAACGAGCAGGAGAAATAGTAGAATGCCCCAAAGTACACTTCAGTCAGTACTGCATCCCACATACTGTGATGAGTGACAATGGCCCTCAGTTCACAAGTGAAGAATTCAGCCGATTCACAAAGGATTGGGAAATTCAACACTACACATCATCTCCGCACTATCCCCAGTTGAATGGAAAGGCCGAGGTGGCAGTGAAAATCGCCAAAGGAATCATCAATAAATCGAGCGCAGGTGTTGACAAGGCAATCCTGGAGTGGAGAAACACACCGACTGAAGGCAAGGAGAGTGGTCCAGTCCAAAGACTAATGTCACACTGCACCCAAAATACTCTTCCAATAGCAAAAAAGCAACTGAAATCATATATAGTAACAGGTGTGAGTGAAAAAAATCAAGGTGAAACAGCAGAAAGCCAAATTTTATTTTGACAAGACTGCCAAACCATTCCAAAGCAGAGCATTGGAGAGCCAGTCAGGGTACAATCCTTCAAAGTTCTCAACAGGAGTCAGCCCACTTGGCAATGTGGGACATGGGTAGAGAAGTTGTCACCTCAATTGTACGCAGTGGGAGTGAATGACCAAATACACCAGTGCAAGCGCAAGTATATACGCAGAACAAGCGAAGCTGTTCTTTCACAGCAATGAGCCGATCAGGGAGAAGGTACAGAACTACCATCAATCACAGAGGTCCACGGATCCCCAGCAATGGCAATGGAACAACAACAGTTATCACTGCAACTAATGCCATGGGAATGACACTCTTCAGACAAGGAACATTACCCAGGCAACAGCCAATCACAATGCGCATGTGTACCATAACAGACCTACACGGTTTAAAGACTATGTAATGCAAGTGCAGAGACTGACCAGTAGAACAGTTGTTAATGCATGTAAGCAGTAGGTGTATAGTGGTTGACTTGGTTAGCTCAATTACACATGATCGTGCATACAAATTTGTCTTTTGTTCATTACGAAAAGGGGATGTTTGTACCTTTTGTTCCTTATGAAAAGGGGGATGTTTGGGTTTTGAAATGCAACAGCACTACATGTCCTATCTGGCTTGCTGTAGTCATGTGACTTAAGCCGTGACGAAGCTCTGTAAGCTGTGATCTTACAATTGGTTTGATAAAGATTCACACTAAGAAACACTGCTGTCTTTGAACTCAAAATTGTGACAGAGTCTTCTGCTGCCTTAGCGCTGTTCCATGGAACTTTCTCCCCAAATCATTCTGACTTGCTACTTCTCCTTTTGACCTTAAAAACCTACTCAAACCAATCTTATCAAAAAAGCTTTCAATTACCTTTCCTAATTTCCACGCTCCACAGCTTAGGGGGCTTAGGTGTACCATTATCCATTGTCTTTGAGAAGCACATGGAATACTTTTCAATGTTACAAAAGCTATTTGAAGTTGGTATTGTTGCCACCAATGGCTTATAAAAAAAGTATATCAGACAAGGTATAGAAGGCAACTAAGGATCATTATGGGAAAAGTAACTACTAACAAGAAATTTCATAGAATAATGTCTGAAAACTAAGAAAGTTCCAGTTAAGTGAAAATTTAAATAAAAGTTTTGAAAAAATGTAGATACGGACTTTAATATACGTCATTTTACTTTGTCTGAAATCCTTATCAAAGAAAACATTTAAGTGTATAACTCCTGCACAATGTCAGATATTTGAAAATGTTCATTTATGACATTGCTTTATTTTTCCTTACTTATCTCCAATGGTACTAGCATGTTGTTCCAAAAGTTGCTTCTCAAAATGCTCTTCATGCTGTGCTAGAAGCAAACATGTTGGTTTCCAGCTAAAATCACAAGAACAAATGTTAGAAAAACGATTCAAATTATTATAGCAGATGAACTTGTATTTTTCTTTAACATATAATTTGCATTACATCTCCAAAGTTAATAAGTAACCTTGTGAATGTTCAGAATTCTATAGGTTTCCATCAGAGACAATTGAACTGAAATTTTGTACTTGTGGGTCAAGATATATTATGAATGAAATGGAATAAATGCAGGATGACTTAGAAAGTGAGTCTTGAGGTATGGTGGACACATCAATTTATTCCTGTGGCATTACCCACAGCAAGTCAGGATTTCTCATCTGTCCCAGGCATGTTCCAAGCTTCTGTGTTCTCTCTGTCATGATGGGATGGGGTGCAATAGTTGTTTCCTGTAATTGGGGGATCTAGAATTTGGAGATATAAATGCAAGATTAAATGAAGGAGATTTAGGACAGAGAGCAGGAGAAAAAAAGTTGATTTGATCTTTACTTCAGTCACTTTCTTGAGGAGCACAAACCACAGTCTCACATCTCTTAAGAATAGGTAATGTAGCTAATTGAAAGTAGGGGGCAATTACTGCTCACGTGGAGGATAAACATCAACACTATTTGTTCGCTCGAACAATCTGTTTCCATGCTGTAATTTCTATGCAATTCTCAGCTGACCTTTAATGTTATCCTGAAAAATCAATGAATGTATGAAAAAGCACAATACTGATTCACCATGAGCAGCACCACTGGTGATTTAATATATCTACAGACATACTTATTTATAATGTAACATTTTCTATCAAGTATACATTTTCCAGATGAACTAGGGGGAAATGTGCCCTATATGGTTCCTTTTCCATTTCCTTCTCAAATCTTTGTGCTTCTCTCAATCCCCTCATTCCCATCGCGTCTCCAACTCTTCGTCTCCCTTGCAATTACTACTCCTACTTTTTCTCTATTGAAATGTCTGCTCAGCCTTTATGACTTTGTTTTGCTGTGGCTCAACTCACCTTTAACCCTTTATCAAATCTTACTTCTCCATCCTGAGGTAGCAAGAGGCCAAAGTCTATCTTATCTTCAACTGTATGTCCTCTCTTATCCTCCCATTCATTTCCCTCAATGTGCCATAGTTTCATTTAAATATTACAATCCACTTAAAGAGGATTATACAAATTTTCTGTTGACTTAGATGCTCCATCTGCCTATCCAAAACGAGTATAAGGGAAGCTTCATGAATTATGAAGTTCAAGAGTCACAGACCTTTATATTATTTTTCTGAACTTGTAATACCTTTTAAGTACAAAATTCTGTTAAAGAATTATTTAAATATTCTTCCAGCCCTGTAAATGTTTACTATCTTAATGTTGTTATTTTTATTTGGAGCCTCAAATTGCATGCAAATTTATCACCAGACCACTGACTTCACATAGAACAGGCTCAGTTGGAGTATTGTGTTAAATTCCAGGAACCATACCATGCACACCATGTCATAGGATATACAGAGGGTGCAGAGGAGATTTACTAGAATAGTACTAGGGATGAAGGAGTTCAGTTTTATGAAGAGACCGGAGAACCTGAGGGTTGTTCCTCTTAAAGCATAATAAGATAAGAGGAGAATTGATGGAGAAGTTTGAAATCATGAATGGTTTTGCTGGAGTAAATAAGGAGAAACTGTTTCCAGTGGTAGAAGGGTCACCAGAGGACAGATATCAGACAAAAGAACCAAAGGTGACATGAGGAATTTTTTTTTACATGAGTTGTTATGATCTGGAATGCCTGAAGAGGGCAGAGGAGGGAGGGAGGTGGTGGGAACTGATTCAATATTAACATTCAAAAAAGAATTGAATAAATACTGGAAGGGATTTTTTTTTTGGAAGAGAAGTGGAATTAATTGGATAGCTCTGCCAAAGAGCCTGTAGAGGCATGATAGGCTGAATGGCCACCTACTGTACTCATATGATTCTAAAATATTTGCAAGACTTCAGCGGAATGGAAAGAGCCAAAACATTTAGAGCGCCTACAACAAAAGCTGTAATCCATGGAGAACTGTAATCCATCTCCCAGGTTGTTTTTTTGTTACTAACCATATATTTTGTCCCATACAGCCTTTCAAAAGGCTGAAACAATTGACTACCAACTCCCCCACCCCACGCCTCTGCCACCACACCCCACCCTACCCCATCCCCAACCCCAGCTGGCTCCCAAAATAGACCAGCAGCTTTCCACAGTTAAATAAATAGAGGCAATCTTAAAATCCTGAAGTGAGCTTCAGTAAATGCAAAGCTTGCTGCGGCTCCTCAGCCTTGCCACTTAAGTAGCAGAACATGAAAAAGTCTTGTCTACAGAAATATGCTATGAAGATATGCAACAAAAATATTGATCAAATTATATTTGAGCTGAGAAATTCCACAGTTGTTACGTTTAACCCACATACAACATAAGCTTAATGTGGAAGTTTTGTGCAATGCATCTAACATTTCCTAATACTGTTGTCTTCTTTTGAATTAGTATAATGAATAGATACGAACACTACTAAGATGAATTGTTTGTAGATTTTTAAGGCATAATTTAGCAGATTTTGTGCTAATTCCCAAATATATTAAATGTGACATACAATAAAAGCTAGAATTTATTACGCAAAGATAAAGATGAAATGAACAGACGAACATACAAAATAGAAACAGAAGTAGGCCATTCGGCTCCTCGAGCCTGCTCCACTGTTCAATAGGATCATGGCTGATTTGTTTGTGTTTCAAATTCCACATTCTCATCTACCCCCGAGAACCTTTGATTCCCTTGCCTAACAAGAATGTATCTACAACAAAAACAGAATTACCTGGAAAAACTCAGCAGGTCTGGCAGCATCGGCGGAGAAGAAAAGAGTTGACGTTTCGAGTCCTCATGACCCTTCAACAGAACTAGATTGTAGTTCTGTTGAACGGTCATGAGGACTCGAAACGTCAACTCTTTTCTTCTCCGCCGATGCTGCCAGACCTGCTGAGTTTTTCCAGGTAATTCTGCTTTTGTTTTGGATTTCCAGCATCCACAGTTTTTTGTTTTTATCTCTATATAAGAAAGTATCTACCTCCACCTTAAAAATATTAAATGACCCCGCTTCCACTGCCTTCTGAGGAAGAGAGTTCCAAAGTCGCACAACCCTCTGAGAGAAAAAAATTCTCCTCATCTCCGTCCTAAAAGGGCAACTTTAAAACAGTGCCCCTTGTTCTGGACTCACCCATAAGAGGAAACATCCTTTCCATGTCCACCTTGTCAAAACCGTTCAGGATCTTATAAACTTCAATCAAGTCACCCCTCACTCTTATAAACTCTAGTGGAAACAAATCCAATCTGTCTAACCTTTCCTCATAAGACAAACCACTCATTCCAAGTATCAATCTAGTAAACCTCTTCTGAACTGCCTCCAATACAGTTACACCTTTCCATTAAATAAGGAGACCAAAACTGCACACAGTATTCGAAATGTGTCTCACCAATGCCCTGTATAACTGAAGCATAACATCCTTACTTTGATATTCAATTCCTCTCATAATAAAACATAGCATTCCATTAGCTTTCTTAATTACTTGCTGTACCTGCATACTAACTTTTTCTGACTCATATGCTAGAACACCTAGGGCAGAATTCTTCCCTCATTGGGTAGGCACGGCGGGCAGGCCCGGGAGTGGCTACGAAACCAACAGCTGCCCGCAATCGGGCTCTGACCGCAATTTCATGCTGGATGGCCAATTAATGGCAAACCAGTGTGAAATGCGTGCTGGGAGCCTCAGTGCTGATGGGGTGGGGGCGGGAGGAGCGTGAGTGCTGAGGTCTGCGCATGTGCAGGGGGGCACGCACGGACAGCTCCCTGAAGGCATAGAGCTGCCTCAGAAAGCTGACAGGTTTTAAGTACAAAAATAAACTTTTAACATATGAGATAAACATGTCCCCACATGTGACTCAGTCACATGAAGAGGAACATGTGAAAAAGGATGTTAAATTTTTTTTTAGTAAACACTGGAAACCTCATCCCGCCCGTGGGTGACTTTGTTAAAAATGCAAAGGCTGCCTGGCCTATTTGCCTGCCCACCAATCAAACAGTTGAGCAGGTAGTGATAAATGCAACTTAATTAACTACTTAAGGGCCTTTATAGGCCTCTTAATTATCTGCCACCTCTTGTGCTCACCCACTGACCAAAAGATGAGAGTGCGTGATGACATCGGGATGCTTGCCTGACATCATCGCGCACTATTTCACTTCAGTTCGGGTCGGGCACGCATCTGCCTGCGGGACGAAAAGTTCTGCCCCTAGATCCCCCTGCACCTTGGAATTCTGCAGCCGTTCTTCGTTTAAGCAATGCTCTGCTTTTTTTATTCTTCCTGCCAAAATGAACAACTTCACATTTTCCCACATTATACTCCATCTGCCAGATTTTTGTCCACTCATTCAACCTATCTACGTCTGCTGCAACCTCTTTGTGTCATCTGAAAATTTAGCTACCATACCTTCACTCCCCTCATCTAAGTCCTTGATCTAAATTGTAACAAGTTGAGGCCCTAGCAAAGATCCCTGTGAGACACCGCTCGTCACATTGTGACAATCAGAAAAAGACGCATTTATGCGTAATTTCTGTTTTCTGCCAGCCAGCCAATCTTCTATCCATGCCAATATGTTGCCCGCTACACCATAAGCTTTTAATTTCCATAATAACCTTTGATGTGGTACCTTATCAAATGCCTTCTGGAAATCCAAGTACAATACGTCTACAGGCTCCCCTTTATCCACAGCGCATGTTTCTCCTTCATAGAATTCCAACAAATTGGTTAAACATGGGGCAGAATCTTGCCCTTGTTAGGCGGGCTCGGTGGGGCTGGGTGGGGGTGGTTGGGAAGCCAACCGCCGCCCGCGATTGAGGCCGGAAGGCAATTTTGTGCTGGTGGGCCAATTAAGGCCCGCCCAGCGTGAAACGGGAGCTGTAGTACTCAGCGCTGCCTGTGTGGGTGGGGGGTGGGTGTGAGCGGGGCAAGCGTGTCCCTCGCGCATATGCGCAAGTGAACACTTCACCATCTCCCTGAGGCGCAGAGCTGCCTCAGGGAGATGAAGCATTTTCAAAAAGAAAATAAAGGGAAAAATTTTCCCCCCAGTGGGGGGGAAGTGCAGGAGCTGGCATGTGCAGGCCCGCCTCCGATTGGCATCCCCAATTGGGGGTGCGCCGCCATTTTACGTGGGCAGGCCAATTAAGGCCCGCCCATCATTACGTCCACCAGGAAGCGCTATGCTTTAGGAGACCTCATCCTGCCCGTGGATGAGGTTTCCTATAAAGTACAATGGCCACTTGGCCTTCTTGCCTGGCTTACAGCTTTAAGGTTGGACGGGCAGTGAAAAATTTAATTTAATAACCTTGTTAATGCACTTAACAGGCCTTTTAATTGTCGGTGGGTGCGCTGCCAACTCCGGCACGCACTCGCCGAGCGAAATATCACACAACTGCCTGTTGACGTCAGAACGCTCACCCGATGTCAACATGCAACATTTTATGCAAGAGCGTGGGGGCGCGCCCACCCAAGCTAAAAATTTTGCCCCAATTTCCCTTTGAGTTTCTCTAAGTGCCCAGTTATAACCTTAATAATCAATTCTAACACCTTCCCCAGAACAGGCGTCAAGCTAACTGGCCTGTAGTTTCCTGTTTTCTGTCTCTCTCCAGTCTGATGGAACCTTTCCAGAATCTCACGAATTTTGGAAAATTAACACTACCTCATTAGCCACCTCTTTCAAGGCCCTAGGACGAAGCCCATCAGGGCCCGGAGACTTGTTTGCTCAGTACCGGTTCCCTGGTGCCCTCTCCCTTCCACCTCTTGATTTATAGCTATTACTGGAATGTTTTTGTATCCTCTATAGTGAAGAATGAAGCAAAATATTTGTTCATTTCATCTACCATTTCCTTATTATCTACTATTAACTCCCCACTGTCATTCTGTAGAGGACCAACACTCACTTTACTTACTCTTTTCCTTTTTAAATACCTGTAAAAACCCCTACTATCTGTTTTTAAATTTCTAGCTAGCTTCCTCTCATACTCTAATTTCTTACTCCTGATTAACCTTTAGTCATTCTCTGCTGTGCTTTATATTCTGACCAATCATCTGACCTGCCACTCATCTTTGTACAGTTATATACTTTTTCCTTAAGTTTGATGCTTTCCTTAACTTCTTTAGTTAACCATGGATGATGGGTCCTCCCCTTAGATGTTTTTCTTTATAGTAGGAATATACTTATTCTGAGTATTCTGAAATATCTCTTTAAATGTCTGCCGCTGCTTCTCCATTCATCTATCCCCTAGCCTAGTATCCCAGTTTGCTTCAGCTAGCTCAGTTTTCATCCCCACATAGTTGTCCTTATTTGAGATTAAAATACTAGTCTTAGATCTACTCTTCTCCCTTTGAAACTGGATGTAAAATTCAATCTTATTGTGGTCACTGCTACCTGGGGGTGCCTTCACTTTGAGGTCATTAATTAATCCTGAAAAAAGTGACAGGAATATCGTAAAGCTAATCTTAAAATTAATGAAGTAAAGACAAGCTTCAGCCTTCACCCTGATCTACAGAATGAGGCATGTAATTTGCCTACAAATTTTGAAGGTTCATTAATATTTGATATCTGGGCTTAGCAAAGATGGAATTTTTGGTGCCATATCCAATTAAAATTTTACTGAAAAAGTATCATGGATCCCTCCGCACCAAAAAAATAAAAAAAACACTTTATAAACATAGAAAAGATTTTTCGTTCCAAGTGATGAAATGTTTTCAAGTAACAATTAGATATATGAATCTAATGTTGCTTTGGTTATGAAACGTATCATTGGAGCTCCTTGTGGAAGTAATATGTGCTGTGGATAAAGGGGACCCAGTGGATGTACTGTACTTATATTTCCAGAAGGCATTTGATAAAGTGCCACATCAAAGATTATTGCAGAAAATAAAAGCTCATGTATAGGGGTTAACATATTGGCATGGATAGAAGATTGGTTGGCTAACAGGCAGCAGAGAAAAGGCATAAATGGGTCTTTTTCAGGTTGGTAAGAGGTAATGAGTAGTGTGCCACAGAGATCAGTGCTGGGGCCTCAACTGTTTACAATATATATAAATGACTTGGATGAAGGGATGGATGGGATGGTTGCCAAATTTGCTGATGACATAAATAAGGGTAGGAAAGTAAGTTGTGAAGAGGACATAAGGAGGCTACAAAAAGATATATATAGGTTATGCAAGTGGGCAAGGATCTGGAAAATGGAGAATAATGTGGGAAAACGTGAAATTGTCCACTTTAGCAAGAAGAATAAAAGAGAGGCATATTATCTATATGGTGAGAGATTGCAGAGCTCTGAGATGCAGAGGGATCTGGGCATCCTATTACATGAATCACAAAAGGCTAGTATGCAGGTACAGCAAGTAATTAGGAAAGCTAATAGAATGTTATAATTTATTGCGAAGGGAATTGAAAACAAAAGTAGGGACGCTATGCTTCAGTTATACAGAGGACTAGTGGGACTACACCTGGAGTACCGTGTACAGTATTGGTCAGCTTATTTAAGGAAGGGGGTAAATGCGTTGGAAGCAGTTCAGAGAAGGTTTACCAGACTGATACCTGGAATGGGCAGGTTGTCTTATGAGGAAAGGTTGGACAGACCCGGCTTGTATCTGCTGGAGTTTAGAAGAGTAAGAGGCGACTTGATTGAAACTATAAAATCCTGAGGGGGCTTGACTTGGTGGATGAGGAGAAGATGTTTCCTCTTGTGGAAGAATCTAGAACTTAGTGTCACTGTAGAAAATAAGGGTTCGCCCGTTTAAAATGGAGATGAGGCAAATTTTTTTCTCTCAGAGGGTCATGGGTCTTTGGAACTCTCTTCCTGAAAAGGTGGTGGAAGCAGACTCTTTGAATATTTTTAAGGCAGAGGTGGATTCTTGGTAAGTAAGGGGGGGGGGTTATAGGTTATCGGGGGTAGGTGGGATGCAGATTTGAGGTTATTATCAGATCAGCCATGATTTTATAAAATGGTGGAGTAGGCTCGAGGGGCAGAATGGCCTACTCCTGCTCCTTGTCCATATGTTTATATATGGTGTTAAGATTATGTGGTCAACTACTTATTTGCAAGGGGCAATTTTAAAATTGGGTGGGTAACCTCACCAACCAGGAATATAAGGAAATTATAATCACATTATCCATAATTTTAAGAACAGAAAAGTATGGTAAGCATACAATTGAGCAGAAAATCATAGCAACATTCCCTGCAATGTCTCAGTACGTGGTCCTACTGGGTGCAGTTTCTTGCAGGAAGCATGCATTTGTAAAACTATCACTGTAGTCTCATATTTAATATCACTTATATCCTATAATGCGTGTTTTAATACACATATGAGCCACAAATTGCGAGTAAATGAAAGTAATTTTTTTCTGATATGCAGTAATGACATTAATTATTAATGCTGCAAAATAGATGCCCTCATGCATTCACAAAGTTTGACATCAGCAGTGAGTAACTGCTGATAGAACTAAAACTGAGTAAAAGCACTATTAAATTAATAGTATGTAGTATATGATATAATACACTGGAATTTTTCAGGGCTGTGATCTATTTTTGAATTTAATCTGGGTATAAAATCTTTTCATTTTCATTATTGTAAAATTGGATTTAACTTGAACTGTTTCAGATTATTTTTCTATAATCATTCCCACTCATCCATAATGCTTCATACAAACAATTAGGTACTCATCACTCCATGTATAATTCACTAACATATATCTAGGAGAGGTGCGATCACTAAACTTGAACCAGCAGCATTTGTATAATTTTATTAAACAAAATCCCTACACTTTAAAGTTCTCCATGATGTGCGCACTTATCCTCTGCATTCGATTAATTTCATCATCCAGCTGATTACTTTTTACTTGCAGTTCATCAATGTGTTGTCTCTTTTTTGTAATGGTTGCTGAATATACTAGAAAATATACACAAAACAAGTTAGAATACCAAAGTCTATTCTTTTCTGTTTGTTAACTTGGTCAGAAATGCAACAAAGCATGTTTTATCTTATAATGTTGCCACCAAACACATTAGTAATTTCAGGCACAATTCTAGGATTGATGTTTGTAAAATTCATAACTACCTTTCAGTGCTAGTTTTCAGCTACTTTTAGACTACAGCTGTAGCACTAGTGGTTTTGCTCCACAGACAAATACTAAAGTTATAACGTAAATACAAAAATAATTGTTGAAGGGTTTCTACTCAAAACATTATCCAACTTTTCCTTTTGCTCTCTAGTAGCTGACCTGTCGGAGATTTACTCTTATTTCAAAGTATCCAGAATTTACAGTTTTTCCATTACTTACATGGGCCTTGCTTTCTAAAATTATGACACTCAAATTAATTCAGTAATATTTATAGTAATTTCAGGGCTAGTCTTCTGCCCATTGACTATGGTTGGGCAACAAAAAATGAAACACTAAAGCAGTATCCATGGGCGGTGTTTACTGGATGTGACTCAGGTCTTGCCCACAGGCTGGAGAGCCGGCGAGAACCCTTTGCCTCTTTTCTGGAAGGCCCGCTGCATTAAGTACAAATTAGGCACTTACCTGGGCAGCAGCAGGCTTTCCCTGGGGTCAAGGACCTTGGGGGCAGACGTCCGCCCCAAGAGCTGGTGAACACTCAGAAGCCAACAGTTCCTCATTGCTCAGTAGCGCCACTGGGGAGGCGGTGGCTGCTGTTGATGCTACACCCATCCGAGGCCAAGGATATGAACATCTGAGCGTACAAGTTAGGAGTAGGAATTGGCCATTCAGCTCCTCAAGTCTGCTCCAGTATTTGATAAGATCATGGCTGAACTGATTGTGGCATAAACTCTGCTTTCCTGTCTAACCCTATAACCTTTGACTTCCATGTCAGTCAAGAATCTATCCAACTCAGGCTTACAAATATTCAATGACCCTGCCTCCACTGTTCTCTGGGGAAGAGATTTCCACAGATCAACGACTCTCTGAAAGAAAGATTTTCTCCTCATCTCTGTCTTAAATGGGAGACCCCTTAGTTTTAAACTGTGCTCCTATTTCTAGTCTCTCCCATAAGGGCAAACATCCTCCTGGCATCTATCTGTCAGTCCCCTCAGGATCTTATACGTTTCAATAAAATCACACATTATGGGAAGAATTTTCTGTCAGTCAGGCGGGCGGACCCGACCCAATCTCCGGCAGGTGGGGAGCCAATCCCCATCGGAGAAGCGGGCCGCATCGCCATTTTACGTGGGTGGGCCAATTAAGGCCCGCCCAGCGTGATGTCCGGCGGGAAGCACTATTCGCTTCCTGTGCGGGCGGGGGGATTCCCCAAAACGAGAGTGCGCTCTTTCGCACATTCGCACGAAAGAGCGCACATCTCCCTGAGGCAAAGTGCAGCCTCAGGGAGATCAGTTCCATTTTGAAAAAGATTAAAAATAGAAAATTGGTGGATGAGGTTTCATGTTTTTTCTATTTGCCACCGGGGCTCCTGGCCTGCCCGCCAACTTTAAGGTTGGACGGGCAGGTCCTTTAATTGTTTAATTAATCCTGTCAATGGCCTCAATTGGCCATTGACAGGTCAGCAGGCCCGCAGCTGATTTTGCTGCGCCCCCGCCTTCCTGAAAATTTAAATGGGGTGGGATAACGTTGGGGGTTCCACACGACACCATCCCGCGTTATTTTACACGTCGGTGAGCGGGCCCAGCCCCCTGCTTGCCATCGGCAAAATTTTGCCCTATTTTTCTAAACTCCAACGGGTACAGGTCCAACCAGTCCAACCTTTCCTCATAAGATAATCCCTACATCCCAGAAATCAATCAAGTGAATTCCCTCTGAATTGTTTCTAATGCAATTATATCCATTCTTATGTAAGGAGGCCAAAACTGTACTCAGTACTCCAGATGTGGTCTCACCAGACCCCTATACAACTGCAGCAAAACTTCCCCACCAATATATTCCAATCCCCTTGCAATAAATACCAACATTCCATTTGTCTTCCTTATCACTTGCTGTACCTGCACTCACTTTTCATGATTCAGGTACCAGGACACCTCTGTTCCCTCTATACAGCAGAGTCCTACAATCTCTCTCTATTTAAATAAGATTCTGTTTTTCCACTCCTCCTGCCAATGGACGAGTTCACATTTTCCCACATTACACTCAGCCAAATTTTTGCCCACTAACTTAACCTATCCATACCCCTTTGCAGACTCCTTATGTCCTCTTCACAACGTATTTTCCGACCTATCTTTCTGTCATCAACAAATTTAGCAATGATACATTCAATCCCTTCATCAAATTCATTGATATGGATTGTAAATAGTTGAGCCCACAGCATTGATTCCTGTGGTACTCCACTAGTTACGGCTTACCAACCTGAAAATAGCTTATTTATCCCTACTCTCTGCTTCCTGTTAGCTAACCAGTCCTCTCTCCAAGCGAATATGTTACCCCCTACACCATGAACTCTTATTTTGTGTAGTAAACTTTAATGTGGCACCTTACCAAGTGCCTTTTGGAGCTCCAAGTTCATCACATTTACAGTTTTCCCTTAATCCATGTTGCTTGTTACTTCCTCAAAGAACTCTAATAAGTTAGTCAAACATGATTTCCCTTTCAAAGAACCTTGTTGGCTCTGCCTGATTGTATTAAGATTTTCTAATTGCCCCGCTATAACCTCTTTAATAGTAGATTTTAGCAGTTTTCCAATGACAGATGTTAGGCTAACTGGCCTATACTTTCCAGATAGATGTTACGCTAACTGCCTGTAGTTTCTTAGGATTGCCAATGGACTCAGGCACAGTTGGGCAATGGTGGGAGAGGGATTGTGGGTGGGAGTCACAGGGTGGGGGGGGGGGTCAGCAGCAAGGGGAGAGGGGTGGGTCTTAGTGGCCCATCCCCCTTCCTGATGCCAGATCCTTCAATCAAGTACTGAGGGCCTTCGAACGAGGGAACCCTTCTGGGAACCCGCAAGCAACCCCAACAGGATTCGCTTTTAGGGCTTCCTGCATGGTGGGTGGAATTTTCTGTTCCCACCAGTGGCAGGAATCATGGCAGGAGGGGGCATGATGAAAAGGTCAGTTTCCCACTGGCAGGAAATTAGTTTGGAATTTTGTTCTCCCAACTTTGATGGCAGGTCGAATTTCCTGCTGATCTATGTCAGGAACCACATTTGCATTCATTTGCATCACATTAATGCTCATCAACTCACTAGAATTACATTCCCCCTCCAAATTAAGTGCCCTGCCAGTGGATAATTAGAACGGTCTGTTTCCCGATTGCATATAAGTGGCGTGCACCTGACGAGCTTCACTTCATCAATGACTTTGAAGCATGTAGACATTGCTTTCACCTGTCTTTAAGAGTGCTGCTGGGAGATTTTGGGTGCATGTATCAGAAGCTGCACCAAGGCTAGGCATGGGAGGCAATACCAGCAGGGAGGGGGAAGACAGAGGCAGGTATGGAGGGGCAGGGTGGTTGAACATGGGAAAAAAGGGGGAAAACAGATGCAGGATTGTGAGGATTGGAACATGGGAGAGAAGGAATGGAACAAGGGAGAGGACTAGGGGGGTGATCAAGGAACAGAGTGGAGTAGTGAAAGGCTGTCCTTGGGCAAGAGTTATAAGACTGTCCAAGGAGGAGTCAGAGACTGTCCTGGGGCTTAGGCCACACTGTCAGGGGCATATTGAAGAGACTGTCCTGGAGCTGAGCCCATGCTATCGGAGGCATATTGAAGAGAATGCCCTGAGGCTATGCGGGCCATGTTAGAGGACTTTGCATGGTATGCATGTCTTGGTCCCAGTGTCGGGCTGGGGAAGGCCTCTCTAGGCAGTGATGGTGGTGTACAGCATGGAGTAGAAAGCGTGGTCAGTCACCAAAGAAATTAGGTCCTGGGGGTAAGAGGCATAGTACTGTGAGGTAGACAAAACAGTGAGGATGAGGGGACTCATCTGCATCCTGTAAGTCGGTAGCTGAAAAATCATGGAGGGGGTGCTGTAAGGTCTCATGGGGAAGGGGGTCCCAGAAGGTCGTGGCCTCGAGAACAGGAGGGGTCAGATCGACAAAGAGCTTGGGGCATCAACATTAAAGGGTTCAGGGGGACGACAGGAATATCAACAATGATGGGTTCAAGGATAATGGGGGAGTTGGATAGTGATAGGAAGAAGGGGAATTAGGAGGTGGTGAGGATGGAGGAGTACGGGAGGGATATTCAAGCTGGTCTCACAGACAAAGATTTGCGACACCATTTTCGAGTTCACCTTGCAATGATAAAGTTTGACAATCAAACTAGAAAAAGGAAAGTCGAGGAGGAGTGGGAGCAGTTCAGCACAGCAAATCTTGGCCGATTGAAGGGGCACCCTATAACTGTTTTACTCAAACTATGGAGACATGGCTCAGCTGAGTACTGGACTTGAGGATCTCATGCACTATGAATGAGCTTGGCTCCTTTACTAATGGTGCACATTCAGCCAAGAATCCATTAAGTTTAGGTGCTGCGGTGCATATGGTCTTAATTGGCATCCTTACAGAGGATTCTCAGAATAGATACAGGCTCCAAGAATCCAAGTCTGCTGCACAGAGGCAGTATGGGCCCTACAAGCCTCCATGTTCCCATTGCATTGGTCATGCCATTCAAGGCACCATGCTTGCAGTCGGAATATAAGTGCAAGGACTGGGCATCCATAGTTGTTGTAACGGCCACTGGAGGGCAACCAACATAAGGCTGACTGTGGCTCTAGGGCTTGGGTCTTTTGACCCTAATGAAGACTCTTGTGAATGTACATTCACATTTGAGGAGAAAAATCAGATCCCTGCAAGGACTAAGGGAGAATCGAGGGCTGAAGAATGCAGAGCTGCCTTGTATATGGAGGAAGACAATTCAATGGGACTTACCACTGATTGTTCAACTGTATCCATTCATAGAAACAAGGAGTGGAGAATGCAGACTGCAAACAACACTGCCATCTTGATATCTTTGATTAGAACGAGGAGAAGAGGGGCCCGTCACTGATTGGCGCAGCTCAAGGAAGGTCGTCGGCTTGAGGAACAAGAGCCAGCGGGGCCCTAGGAAGACCCAGACGCTGATGAAGAGGGGCCAAATCCATGAAGACAGTTGGCGCGACAAAGGATCTACAGAAGGCGCAGCTCATACATGGAGATGAGCAAAATACAGTGCCGCAGACGCCTTCACTTGTTTAGGAGTATTGTAGCTTAGATTTGCCACATTCTCTGTGAGGAACTCATGCCGCATGGACTTGGAGGGCATCCAATGCCAGTTGCTTTGAAAGTTACCGCTGCACTAAACTTTTTAGCCTTCAGATCCTTCCAGGGCTCCACTGGGGACCTTTGCAGGATCTCACAATTGGTAACACACAAATGCATAAGGAAGGTGACCAATGCCCTTTTCAATAAAGCTCACCATTATGTGAAATTCTGCACAGATGAAGTGAGCCAGGCTGCCAGATTCACTGTGATCACAGGCTTTCCGTAAGTGCAGGGCACTATCAACTGCACACATGTGGCCTTGAGAGCTCCCAGTCAGCAGCCTGTGAGATTCTTGCCCTACACCAGCTTGTGCAGGTAAAGCTGGACTTTCCACATGGCATGGGTCCATTAATTAGCCACTTAAGGGCCTCAACTGGCCCAAGTATGGGCAGGCTGCCTGACACCTCCTCTGTCTCCCATAAAATTTCAGACAGGTCAGGGCAGGCGGGTAGGTAGGTGGCGGGATGGCCACCCACTGGATTTTACATTTCCTCCTGCCTTCATTAAACTGGTGGGGGAGTGTAAGAATCAGCCCAATTTTCTGGTTGAACAAGGCTTCAAGACAGGAGGCTCAACTCTCAAAATTTACCCTTACATTCCAGTTTATTTTTATTGCCATAGTGCATAAGATAAGAAAAGAATACTTACTGTGAATCTGTTGTTTAACTTCATTTTGCTGTTGTGAACCCTGATCTACCTGGAATACTAGCCATATTTAGATAAATCAGAATTTTAAAAAATTATATATCAAAATATTGAATATCAATTACATACTATAATTATTAAACATATTATAATTATTATTGTTTTATCACTTACATATTCTTACCTAATTTTAGTAAAATTTTATCCAGATTTGTTAGCTTATTGGTATTTTCCATCTCTGCTGGACAACACAAAAAAATCTCAATGTGACATCTCTAAAATAGTAAAAGTCTCAAATACATTATACACGTAAAAACAGAAAATCCTGGAAAAGCTCAGCAGGGCAAGCAGCATCTGTGGAGAGATAAACAGAGTTAACAACGACCTTGCATCAGAACTGGAAGAATTTCATTATAGAGTAAGTTCATTATAAATATAAACTTCATCTAAATATATCACGAGCTAAGTATGCTGATCATTGTAGAGAAATTCCCATTCAATATGACACACCCTTAAAGTAATTTTTAAAATTCGTTATCGGAAAATGGGCGGTGCTAGCAAATTGCCCATCTCTAGTTGCCCTGAAAAGGTGATGATTGGCCTTCTTCGTGTATTAAACTGCTGCAACAATTCATCAAAATGGATTGCTTGAGCACTTCAGAGGGAAGTTAAGAGTCAACCAAATTGGTGTAGACTGGAATCATGGATAGGCTAAACCAGGGAAGGGCGTCAGGTTGGACTGCTCTGTCCTTGCAAACTACAACCCCATCTCCAACTTTACTTTCCTCTCCAAAATCCTTAAACATGTTGTCACCACCTAAATTCATGCTCAGCTTCCCCACAGCTCTATGTTTGAACCTCTTCAATTAGGTTTCTACCCCTGCCACAGCACTGAAATTGTCCTTATCAAAGTCACAAATAACATCCTACGTGATTAGTAAGCTACCCTTCCTCATCCTTCTCGACCTATCAACACCGCTGACTACAGCATTCTCTCCTGCGCGTCTGCCCTCACCTGATTCTATATCTACCCATTCATAGTCAGAGAATTGCCTGCAAGGGCTTCTATTCCCATTCCTGTGCCAATACCTATAGAGCCACTAAAGATCTATCCCTGGCCCACTTCAATACTTCATTCATATGCTGCAATTCAACAACATCATCCAAAATCACATCAGGTTCTACATGTATGCTGACAATATCCAGCTCCACCTTAACATCCTAACCTCTCAAACTCTGCACTGTCTCTGATTTGTCACGCTACTTGTCTGACCGGCTGTATAGAATGAGCAGAAAATTTCTCCAACTAAATACTGGGAAAACCAAAGCCATTGCCTTCAGCCCTGTCCCTAGCCACTGACTCCATCTCTCTCCCTGGCCATTATCTGAGGGTAAACCAGGTCCATCACAAATATGGCATCCTATTAGGCCCTGAGGTGGGCTACTGATCACATATCTGATCTATCACTAAACACTGCCTCTGTAACATTGCCCATCTCCATCCCTAACTCTACTCAACTCAACTGCTGCTGAAACCCTGATTCATGCCTCTGTTGCCTCTGGAGTTATCTCTTGCTCAGCATTCCATTTTACATTTTCTATAAACTTTAGCTCTTCCAAAACTCTGCACCAAGCCCCATTCACTCATCACCCATGTTTGCTGACCTGCATTGGCTCCTGGTCCAACAAAGCCTCCATTTTAAAATTCTCATCCCTGTTTTCAAATTCCTCCATGGCCTTACCCTTCTCTACATCTATATTTTTAACCTCCTAGAGCCATACAGCCATGCATTCATCCAATTCTGGCCTTTTGTGCATCCTTGATTTTAATCACTCCACCACTGATGGTCATGCCTAGGCCTAGCTTAGCTCTGGAACTCCTTCCTTTAGCCTCTCCACCTCTCAGCTTTCTCCCCTTTTAAAATGTTTCTTTAAACCTAGCACTTAGACCAAGATTTTGGTGATCTGTCCAAATGTCCAGATTTTGTGATAATATTGACAGTGAAACTGTCAGCGTTTGCTGTCATTGCAACTGAATCTGACAGCAGCTCCAGGTGTCTACTTATGCAGTTACACGTAGAAATTCAGAACTTGCTGTTAGTGATTCCCCACTCTTCCACAGGGTGCACCTGTTGAACATCCTTGCAGGAAGAATGTTAAAAATCACTTGATTTGATATGATATTCTACTATTTGTGCTATTAGTTACACTGTAGAAAGCCTTGAAAAGTTACATCTTATTAAATAAGGCATAACGGAATTTTTAAATGGCGTTATAACCACAATTACTTTTGAACAACCTCTGGTCCTAAAAATTTAATTGCGTATTTGTGGAATGTGAAATTTTTCCATTATAAAATAATATTTTTTTAAAATTTGCTTATAATATTCAGCTTCTACCTTAATCCCATGTATATGTTCCAATCTTCATTTTGCTCTCTGTAAAATGATTAAAACGCGATGAATAATCAGTGTTTTTAAATTCCTGGTTTACTATCTTTCAGAATTCTTCAATGTGATTGGCTGCTTAGCCTGCTTGATGACCTCACCGTTGCTAAACATCAGAATTAAATTAATGTGAGGAAAGTTGAAATCCATGCCACAGTTCACCAAATCTTTGTGGCAGCTTTCTAAAAAGTCAGTGGGAACCATTGTCATTTCACTACCGACTGTAAAATCTGGACCATGATCTCCTTTTATGGCTTGTTATCAAATTTTGTTTTATAATGCTCTTTGAAGGGCCTGGGATATTTTACTGCATTAAACACACAACATAAATGCAAGCTGTTGTTATTGCCTTCCCTAAACAATATTAATGAACCATATTTTCCTTAAAAATCTGACAACATCTTGGTTACTTTTACTTGTACCAGATTTTTTTTTACATTGTTTAAATTTGGGATTTTAGTTCATTCTCCGGATTATTAGTACAGATTTCTGGATGGTGATTTCAGTAACATTATCACTACACTATTTCCAATTATTAATTTGTTTTTTCACTGATCAATACTATGCATATCATCAGTGATAGGTAAACTTTTGTATATGAACAACCTTGATACTTAGTAAATTATTGCAGTATAAAATTGTTTAGTAAAAAATAAGATTATATCATAAATGAAATATAGTGAAAAATCATTTTCATACTGTCTTGATGATGTCACAACTCATGTCAGAATGCAGCTTAACTAACATTAATATGAACAAAACTATTCCTTAGTTCAGAAAGTCCAGTTGTAAGGTTGTGGCCCACAGTTCCATACATCTTCATGTTAAAAAGAGTATAAGACAGCGTAAATCAGCACGGGTTGGTAGTGCCATGCTAAGACTTAAAATACTAGCTAATAAAATCAATAGCAGAGTTTCCTTTAAAAAATAAGCTTATGAGATTGACAGGGAATGTACAATTCGTCACCCTGAAATCTGTACTAATAATCAAGAGAATGAATTAAAATCCCACTATGGCAGTTTGTGAATTTAAACACAGTTTAAAAATAAATCAGGTACAAGTAAAAGTAACCATGAAACTTCAGGTTTTCAGGAAAAATGGCTCATTAATGTAGTTTAGGGAAGGCAATGATAACAACTTGCATTTACAAAGTGCCTTTAATTCAGTAAAACATCCCAAGGCACTTTAAACAGCATTATAAAGCATAATTTCTTACAGTTCTGCTGGGAATTTGTTTTTAGGATCAACACCCATATTATATAGCACATGATATTCTGGAAAGCCTGTTAGGTGTGCCTAAAGTGCTCTCTACCTCTCTCTCTTTCCTTAAGACTATCCTTAAAATCCATCCATTTGACCGAGTTTTTGATCAGTCATCCTACTATCTTATTTTTGGGGGGGGGAAGAGAGAAAAGGGGAAAAAAGAGGATTGTAGTGGGATGGGAGAGAGAGAGCTCTTGAGGAGCAGAAGAGCAGGTTGAGGAATGGAAGGAACAGGGATGGAAGAAAGGAGAAGATAGGGAGAGAAAGCAGGAGTGAGGCCAGACAGAAGGTGGTGAAGATGAGGGGATGAGGTGGAAAGAGAGGAGTGGGGGCAGAGAGATAGGTAGAAAGGAAGAAGTGGAGGAGGGGAAGAGATCTATTGTTTTATTTATCTTCGGGAGGTCTGTCAATTTGCAGTGATCCATCTGAAACACTGCCACCAATCCATGAAGGGAGCAGTTTGGAATCAATAATTGCAAAAATATTGAATGGAGCAGGAGTGGTGGCAATACAGCATTCTCACTGTTGTGATAGTATACTTGCTAATATGTAAAGTATGCTCATTGAAATATATGATTATATAAATAATTATGCTATCACAGGAAATGATGTAACATTATTTGATGCAGCAGCCATGTTAGTCTGCAACAGTCAGTTAGCACATGTGGCAGGAATAAAAAGAAGTCTCCGTTAAAGATCTGTGTTCAGCCACTACCTCTGTCTTCTGCTTCATTTGTATTAGTCTAGCAAGCGATAATACAATATGGTGGGGGCAGTAGTGAACCGATAGCATTGAGCAGCAGCTGAAAATGACAATTTAAATTGGAAGCGACCTGAAGCACTGCAGCTGGATCATCATTCTCAAATCAGAGAGCAACTGCCTGAGTAGTGAGTGCGAGTGCACTCCTGGTTTTTCCTGAGCCAGCAAAAAAAAAGCAACAGAAGTTTCAGCTGCAGAGTTCATTGCAGCATTGTGTTTTGGTGCACAGTCCTTCTGGCCATCATAGTATTTTCTCACCATTAGCTGACCCCAATGCCAAGGGCCCCTCCTGCCTGCAAGCTAAAAGCTTGTGCTGCAGCAGCACAAGTCAGGTGTGGCTCCTTCTCAGCTCTGCAGCCATTGCAGTTCACTGCAGCTCTTAAAGATTAATAGTTGCTCCTCAGGGGTTAAAAGAACAGAAGGCTGAGGCAATGGCAGCAAGATTGCCAGAGATAGCTGGAAAACATCCGATCTCCCAGGAGAGTCCAGACTGTTTAGATAGGGGATTGAACTAGCTTCCGAGACGACGAGGTTGTGGATGCAGAGAAGCAACCTATAAATATTAGATTCACCATCTGAAATGAAGGTTCATGCAGAATGAATGCCTCTGGTTGCTTGAGGATGCTGAGAAGAATCCAGCAAAGCTATAAGCAACATTAGAAAGTCAATTTAAGGTTACAAGTGAATTTTCAGGGTACACCACCTGGAAATCATGTGGTATAGACAGAAAGCCAGTGAATGCCTAGGTAGTTTTGTTAGCCAGTGCAGAGGAAAAGCTAAGGAATGTGATTTCTCTAATGCTGAACTCTGAGTGATTCATGAAGTTGGTTATTGCCTCCACCCTGTTGAGGCATTTCAGAGGACCTCCTGGAAAAGCTGCAAGGACACAGCATGGAGAACATACTACAGGATGGATGCAGATACAAGGCATTTGTCGCAGGGTGACAGTGTTTGCATGCCTTAGGTACAATCTGTAGATACAATATCCAAGGCACTCAGGCACAACAAGGTTTCCAGCAACTCCCATAGGCCACGAAAACGCCTGACATAGGCCAACAAATGCAAAGCCTGCGGGCTTAGAGGGAACTGGGCCAAGCTTTACAAAAGGTTCAGCAGCTCTCAGTCCATGCCTGCCATGCTTGCTGGGGCAGATGATTTGGAGTGTTGCAAGAGAAGCAAGAGCAGGCTGTGCTCAAACCACAGAATTACACCACCTGGAGGCAAAGGGAGGTGAGAAATTTCCAGGAATCACCAAAAGCACAGGCCCATACACAAAATGGGGTAATTCCTGTCCAAAATGGAGGAGGTGAATCAAGGCAAAGACACTATAGAGAAACAATTATTCCACATGATCACCTTAGAGGAATGGGTCAATTCCATTAACAAAACAGAAGTTTTCACAAATCATCTGCCCCAGCAAGCATGGCAGGCATGGACTGAGAGTGAAAGTTGACACAGGTGCAAGTGCCAATGCTCTATGTCCACTTTCTCAAAGACATGTACCATGAGACATGGAAGTCTGTAATCCAATCCACAAATATAAAGCTTAGGGCAAATAATGGTTCCACAATAAAGTACCTAGATTTCCTAGACTTGGAATGCTGGTACGAGGAGTCAAAATGGTCTACTCAGATGCATCAGGATCAGCAATAGAAGCGCTGCTGGCGTGCAACCAACTTAAATTGGTCAGCATCCATGAGCTAACCCAGTCTAAGGACTGCGATAGTCAAAACAGATGCACACCCACAGAATCAATCCAGATACCTCTTACAGCACCAAAGGTGCAAAAAAAGCAATATGACTGGGAATTTCTTCTTGGGTTTCAGTACCCAGAAGTCCATGGGCTGCCAGCAATCAGTGGTGTTCTTGACAAAAAAGAGAAGACTCACTTGTGAGTCAGTATTCTGGCCCAGCATTAGCAAGGACATTGACTAGGCAATCAGATTTTGTGTTGCATGTCAGGAACACCAGACTAGCCAACAGAAAGAACCTCTCCAACCACGATATACCAACATCACCATGGACAAATTTAGCTACAGATTTGTTCATAGTGGGCAGAGAAGACTATCTGCTCATGACTGACTATCACTCAAAGCTCCCTATTGTGCAGAAGCTTTGAGACACATTGAGTACCGCAGTGGCCAGCACTGTTAGCGCCATCACTTTGGTGCCCCAGTAGAAGTGGTATCCACCAACGATCCACAAAATAATGGATAAGCGTTCCAGAACATGTGTGAACAATGGTCTCAACCACATATCATCGCCCCGGTATCCTAATTCAAAAAGGGATGGCTGAATATATAGTGAGGACAGTCAAATCCTTGATCAAAAAGTGTTCAGAAACCAGGCAAGATATTCAAGTTGCGTTATTGCATTTTCACACAATGCCACTAAGCTCCGGATTACCGTCACCAGCTGAGATTCTGTTGGTTAACTGGTGACAACCACATATCGAGTTATTATCTCACCAAATAGTCCAGGATCACAGACCTGCATCAGAAGCAAGACAGGATGAAAAACACGCATAACGTGCATGCAGGTGCTGAGTTGGCGCCACCATACATTGGCCAGCAGGTGAAGGTCCTACATCCACAGGAACAAACTTGGACTCCAGCATAGGTTTCCAAGTATGCAAAGAACCACGTTCGTACAAGGTGACAACAACAAATGGTGCAATTCTGTGAAGAAATGGACCTTACCTCAGGGTACTCTCAGCTAGCCATGCACAAGGTATCCAACCGGCATCATCTATGTGCAAGGATGTACGTTTTGTAGACTAAGAGACAACTGTGCACAGTCAACCTGAACACAATCTTCAGAGTGAAGGAACAGACAGTTGGTCAAGTCAGCTGACAACCAGTAGGCTTCTGAGGCTACGAGGCATAAGCAACATCTCAAAATGTAGTATTCCAGATGTTCTTGTTATGAATTAAATGTTCCATGTTAAATAGTTTTGTAGTTGTCAATTGTTATGTTCCATACAGGTTACTTTTTCGTGTTCATAATCATGTTAGACTCTCGCTCTCTTTGGGTACCATGCCCTAAGAGGGTGTTGGCAACTGTGGACATCCATGTTAATCTTGCTTTAGAGGCGTGGACCATCTGCATTGGTGGAACATTCATCCAGACTGTGAAGCTCTTTAAAAAGATCACTTTGTCTACCTCAATCTCTTTCACCATCAATCTTTCCCATCAGCATCAGACTTTCTAAATTATGATTTATTGTTGCATCCCCCAAGAAATTCCAACTGTCTCTTCCTGATCTTAGTCAGCAGAGTTCTTTCAGTCTTAGATTTTACTAGCATGTCTTCATTGGAACGTGACTTGTCCAAGATATCCTAATTATCTGCCTCAAAAGCCACAACGTTGCAGCCTATGTAAACTATGTTGATTTTTTTTTTATTCAAGGAAATAGGGTTTTGTGATAGTGTGCCTGCTAATATGAAAAGTATACTCATTTAAATATGTGATTACGTAAATAGTTTTGCCATCGCATGATGCATCATCCATGTTAATTAGTCTATAGCACTCATCACATGTAGCAGCAGTAAGAAGTAGCATTCACTAAAGTTCTTTGTTCAACCTTTACAGTTGCCTTTAACTTTGTATTAGTCTAGAAAGAGATAATACATCACTCAACACACTGTTGTAAATAAATGATAAGCAAAAACACATTTCTGACAATTCTTGTTGGGGGGAGGGGAGGGGAGGTGGTGGGAGGGTGAGGGATCTAGTTGGAACACACATCTGCCGCAAATGGAGGAGCTGCAAAGGAGAAAAGTGTATTATTGGGAGGCCCAAGCTGTGCATCTCCCTATGTTACCACAAATAAAAAAAAATCACTGCCAAAAACATTTGGAGGAGTAGGTGGGGGGAGGGGAAGTGTCAGAGATAAACCTTTCACAACAAAGCTACATGCAATGGTGTGCACAGAAAACCCACTGACCCACATCGAGACAGTACAGTCAGCAGAAATGTGCATTAAGTTCAATAACTGGAGATGGCATGGAAATTCCATTGATGTGTTTGATGGGTGGCTGAACTTGTTCAAGCAGAATTAAAGACTCATTTCAATAACTATCACATTTCAATTTTACTCAAGAGCAAGAAATTCTTACTGTAACTTTTTGTCTAAACTACAGGCATAAGTCTCAGGGACAGGACACAGTGCAAGCGATGGATTTGGCAGCTAAATGTTGTGACAGGCATTCAACACTATTGATCCCAGCACCATTTACAGACAGAACAAGATGCTGATCTTTAAAATTATTTTTCCAAATGATAAGGCACAGGAGTTTCCAGGAATTTTCTAGAATGTTATGTATATTATGACTGTTGCTACACATCTTGTAATTTTAAATGCATAATTATCTTCCAATAATTTCAATACGCAGTCCGGTGTTTCAGGAGTAAATAGCACTAACTGCTGAATCTACATTGCACGCACTCTGACCCTAGTATCAACTCATTCGCCTTTCTTTCTACCTGCAATCCTTTCTTCTCCAAACAGCAATTACGCTTTGACTAATTCTACATATTGAAATGCACTCTCAAGATGTGAAATAACCTTCCCCGCAATCCCGGGATTAAATGAACATTCAGGTTCCGTTGTTTTCGCTTAATCAGGTTGCAGGTAACGTGCGGAAAAACACGCACAATAAATCTGTGGATGAAAAGTAGTCAATTGTAATAGTTGTCAACGAGGCTCACTTTGGGCCTTTTAAACTGGTGGAAAGTTCTCGATCTTCACATGCTCCGGAAGTGAGCACGTTTGACCAGCCGGCAGGCAACGCCACAGCTCCGCTCTATCGCGCGCTAATCGAAGCCGTTAAACCCGCGACAGGCGCAGAGCGTCGCGCGGCTGAATTCAAACAGCCGCATGCCACCACGTGACACTTTGACCCGTCCCCCCCTCTCCCTCTCCCTGACCTCTCCTTTCAGACAGGTCAGCTCTTCAGCGCGAAGGTTACAGTGCCGCAGCACGGGGAGTGGGAAGTTCTGAATTTTCATGTCAACATTGTAAATACAGAGTATATCAGCCTGGAAATTTATTTTTGCCGTGCAGTAGTCGAGTACAAAATACTGACCCGTTTATGCAAAAAAATGACTTCGTTAATAGAGATATAACCCCGTTTAAAAGAGGGTTAATACCTCCCATTAAAATAGAGGCAGAATGAATGTCATGAACACATAAAGTATTTACATAGTAATAATACAAATTGCAATTTAATTCTAGGCTATAACAATGAGGGTCTACAAGGCGATGATCAAATAAATCTGTAGCATCGCTATCAAAATGGTTGGGTTTATCCAGGGCACCCCCAGTATTAGCAAAGGGAATAGGCCAAGCCATTGCTGATGTTACAAGAGTAATTGATAGTAATAATGGAGGGAAAGGTAATAAGAGGAAGGAGAACTTGAACTGACATGCATGAAGATATTGACTTCTTCTTGTCAAGGCACATATTGGATTAAATAAAACTCAAATTAATTCACAGAAGATGACACAGTTTGTTTTGATGCATTAGCCACAGAACTTATGTTGGCCTAGAAATTGAATTATGTGGGGTAAAAGCAAACACCGAAGGGTTCAATATAACATGTGGAGTTTGCAATCTAGTCCCCTACTGAGAGGACCCAGTACTAGTATCATAATTTGTCATCTTTTGAACTCTTCAGGACCGCTACCTCCTGGGGCACAATTGGCACCCCATGTACGCTGGTTGCACCCTGGTGATGCTTGAGGACCAATTTTGTGTGGTACTTTTGTGTATGACTTTGATTGTTGAAATTGCTGGTTTCAGACCCAAATTCATTGACATCTCCTCAGGTCAGCAATGTCTTCCTCCTCCTCATCTACCATCCAAGATATGTGCATCACCTTGTACAGATGTTCAACCCCAAGATTTAATTCCCTCGGGCAGATCTCTAAGCTGGCCCTTGAGATGAAAAGGTGAGGGAGAGCACATGCTCTCAGGTACTGATAGGGCTATATGCAGAGAGGTTTATACTTTGTTCTTCCTCGGCTTCTCTCAGTTCATCGGGCACATCTAGATGAGGAAGAAGAGAATGTTAGAATGAATTGCTGAGATGCTGAGTTCACATGTTACATTGAGTTGCTGCAATTTTCACTTTATTGTGTGCTGCCCTTTTAAGCTGCAGCAGGTCTCTAAATTCTGCAGCAAATGTTTCCAGCATACAAAGGAAAATCTTGCTTCACCATTTTTCCACTAGAATTTTTGCCCAAGCAGTGAATCTGGGAAAATCTGATGAAACTGCAATCTCAGAAGGGCACTCTCTACTGCAACAATGCTATTTTTATTGATGCCCCATAAAAACTGTCATTGATGGGTGCTAAAGTAGGAGGGCCAGTGGAGCACCATTGTAGAATTGATCCAACTTTCATTACATTAATTTCATTGGGATGACAATCAGGAAGGCTGTACAATGGGTAGGCAATCCACTCATATAGTTGATATAGAGTCTAAACTGAGACATAACCCAATCTTTCTGTAGGTAAAATTTTGACTATTTTGTCCAATTGTGGTCCCCCAGAAATGGCAGGGAGTATTGAAATCCTGGAGAATCTAGAAAAGTCACCAAAGTGATATCCAGTCTTAGGGCCAACAACTATCAATGTAGAATCTGGGAATTGGGGCTATCTTCATTGGAGAAATGTAGGCTTAGCAGAGATCTGATTCACGTTTTCAAAATCATGAAAGGAATAGATTCTGTCCTGTTGGATAGGCTATTTCAGATGGATAGGAGTGACAGAATTATGAGAGCATGTAAGCAGAAAGTTGGGTTTGTTTTAGGAAATATTTATTTTCACATAGGTGTTATTATTCTCTCAAACAGATTACTAAAGTGTGCAGTGAGAATGGATACCATACAGCCCTTTAAAATGGAGCTGGACAAGATCCTGAGAGATGAGATGTTATAAAATATAATATAATGGATAACACAAAAAAAGGGAGATTTATAATTTATTGTAATCTCCTGGAGTGAGCTTGCTTTGGGGAGTGAGGTTAGAGGGGAATTTCCCAGAGTTTTTTCCAAAATTGACCACCATTTGTTCCCTTTCTGTTTTTTTTTGGGGGGGTGCGGTGGTGGGAGGCGGGGGTGGGCAAAGACACCCAAAGCTTGTTGGGTCAGATTGCCTTTTTTCATCGTTTCGCATTTCTTCATCTGTTTTCTCCTTTCAGATGTTGATGGACCTCCTATGTAATTCCAACATTTTCTATTTTTATTTGCATTTCAGCATTTCGAGTTGTTTTATTTTTATGCCTACAGCCCTTTGTGCAGTACTCAGTAATTGTTCATGTGCCACAGCTCCATGCTTCCCATGCTTCAAAGACTCTCATCATGATCAGTTTTGTCCTTGACACACTTTTGAGTCATTTCCAGCAGCGTAATGTCCAGTATAATGTATAATAGAACAGATTAACAGCTCGGCATAGAAAAAGGGCTTTAGATATAGCATAGTTAACATAGAGGGCTACAGTAAAAGAGGTAGTATAAAAAGCATGGGCATGCATCGTGCATCATTTGGTATGGAATGTGAAATAATAACTTAACAGCACAGAATTTATTCTGTGTGATGCCAGCTAGCAGATGAATTAGAGTAGGTAATTGTGGGGCAAGAATAGCTCAGCTCGGAGACCATTAGGCTAAAGATTAGAAGTGTTGTCTAAGGGTGTTCGGGAACAGCAAGGTTTAATGTGGGACTGGAGAACAGTACCGCCCACATAGTGATGTAGAAAGCCACATGATGGTAGACTCTGTGTAGTGGAGACAGCACCCGTACCTTGGAGATGTACACAGTTATGGGTTACCAATAAACTGTTATGTTCAACCATACAAGCCTCCAGACCTCTTAGTGAGAAACCAAACAACCTTACAGCAGAAAGTTCTCTGGTTCAGCCATGGATTTCAGCAATCTTTGATTTGTATGAACAGAACTAGGAGGGACCTGTTCAAGATGGATGGGCTGCATCTCAATGCCCTCACAGGAAAGTTAACCAGTGCTCTGGGAGAGAGCTAGCACAGTCGCATTGTCCAAATGGCGTATCATTCTATAAAAAGGATTCTGCAGCCAAAGTTAAGAATGCAGGAGGTGTAACTTTAATGGAATTAGAGAAGCACCAAAGGATCCGTGTAAAAACCTATGGCCTAGTTTGGAGATAGCATGTCTAAGATTTATTTACTGATATCTTGGAAAAATGTGAATGTCTACATGCAATATTATTTTATCTTCCATTAATATAAAAAGAGGCCTATTACATTTCAGTGAGAATGCAGTATAATGTATGTGGCACAACGTTGTCACCTTCTGGTGTGGTAGCATACGACACACAAGGATTACATGACAATAATCTCAGAATTGATAGGTTCAGAGCTAGTCATTTGATTTTGCTTAATAACTGCCCCTGGTGATGAATAATTGTAGAGAAATTTCATTAGTTCAAGAGTGATCTATGCTGAAAACATACTTGGGTAGGAAAGGTTCACACACCCAATGGATATCCTGCTTGTGAGTATACAAGTTTGATTGAACTTTGTCAATTTTGATAATATCAAGAAGTTAATTTGTCTCTGGCTTCTGAAATTATATAATTTAGATTGACTGATTATTCTCACACTGTACCTCCCTCTTAGTTCCTCCGTCTTGGTTCTCAAGATTTTTTCATGACATGGGCTTATGTTGGATCAGGTATTTTGACAACTACTTGATCCAGATATATGGGCAGCAAGTTATTTGAGTGACAGTAGTTAGTCTATCAAAATCCATGCCAATAAAGAAATAACATGGATTTATATAGGGCAGAATTTTCTGCCTACCGGGCGGGTAGGCCCAACCCAATCTCCGGCGGGCGAGAAGCCGATCCCCACCGGAGAAGCGGGCCCAGCCGCCATTTTAAGTGGGCAGGCCAATAAGGCCCGCCCAGCATGATGCCCGCCGGGAAGCACTATGCGATTCCTGTGCGGGTGGTGGGGGGGGGGAATTCCCCAAATGCAAGAGTACGCTCTTTTGTGCATGCGCACGAAAAAGCGCACATCTCCCTGAGGCAAAGTGCTGCCTCAGGGAGATCGCTGACAGTTGTAAAAACATTAAAAATAGAAAAAAAATCCTTAACATGTCCCCCTCATGTGACAATGTCACATGAGATGGGACATGTTCATAAATTTCACTAAAACTTTATTAAACTTTTTAAATCCCTACATGAAACCTCATCCCGCAGGTGGTTGAGGTTTCATGTTTTTACTCTTCCCTGCTGGGGCTCCTGACCTGCCCGCCAACCTTAAGGTTGGACGGGCAGGTCCTTTAATTGTTTTAATGATCCTGTCAATGGCCTCAATTGGCCATTGACAGGTCAGCGGGCCCGTCTTCCTGAAAATTTAAATGGGTTCCCCCGACGTCATCCCGTGTCATTTTACACGTCGGTGAGTGGGCCCCACCCCTTGCTTGCCGATGGCAAAATTCAGCCCATAGTATCTTTACTTCCTCAGAAAGTCCCAAAATATTTTGGAGCCAATTTTTAAAAATGTATTCATTGGATGCAGACATTGCTGGCTAGGCTAGTATTTATTGCCCATCTCTAATTGCTCTCATTCAGAGGACATTTTTTTAAAGAGTCAACCACATTGCTGTGGGTCTGGAGTCACATATAGGCAGCCACACCAGGTAAGGATGGCAGATTTCCTTCCCTAACGTCCATTAGTTTTACAACAATTAGCAATGGTTTGAAGGTCATCATTAGACTTTTAATTCCAAATTTTTATTGAATTCAAATTTTGCCATCTGCCATGGTGGGATTCAAACCCAGACTCCCACAGCATTACCCTGGGTCACTGGAATACTAATCCAGTGACAATCCCACTATGCCACCACCAATTAATTATTTTTGAAGTGCAGTCACTGTTGTTAAATAGGTAGATGCGGTAGCAGCAGCAAATTTGCAGCCAGTGAGGTCCCCAAAACAGCAATGAGAACATGATCACTTAATTTGCTTTGACTATTTCAGTTGAGGAATACTTGTTGGCCAGGACACATGCCTGTGGTCTTCTTTATATTATGCCACAAAACATTTTACATCCACTTGAACAGGCAGGTTTGTTGAATTTGCATCATTTTTTAAATTCTAAAAGTCATTATATTGATCATATATATGTTTCAATTCAGTTTAGGTATATTAACCATGGTTACTAGCCACTAGAGGGTTGCTGGGAATTGTAATTTTTTTTGATTGGGTCTGGGCTCTGTCACCCATGCCCCAGTTATTAAGTTATTGTTGACCGTAATGACTGAGAGGGACTTGCTATCGATCATTCAAACTTTCAACAATTTGTCCATCAAGCTGCATCACGCTTTGAGCCACAACATTTTAATGATGAGACAGAGTGACGGCAGAGAAGAAATGAAAAGGAAGCAAAACCTGCACTCTGGATCCCACTACCTCATGGGGCATCCTGCCCATTGTAAACAAAAAGCTGCAGGCCAAGAGTCGGCCTGTTCACTCATATGAAGATCATGACAGACCCTGAGTAGACCTCATCCTTGAATCGAGGGATAGCCAATGATGATGGCAATGATGCTCCAGTTACATTTTCTTTTTGATGGTTGGGATAAACTTTTTACTTTTAAATATATTCATTTCCAAAGTAATGCAGAATTTCCCAGATCTTGTTGTGAAGCAAGTATAGACCTTGACCACACCCATTTTCTTTTTTTTGTAATAGATGTATAAAAGAACATTTTACTATTTTGTACAAATTGAAGAATATATGGATATGTAAAGACATAGAGAAACAAAAAAGAATTCATTAAGTAGAAAGATCCCACATTGTACCATCACATCATACAAAATACGATGACCAATATACAGTATGGCAAAATTTCACAGTGCACACCTATTTGATCATTTTCAGGTGTCTTAAATAGGAGTTCTATGCAAATATTATTGTATCTTCCTTGAAATCATTTAGGAATAACGTGAAGAACAAAGACCCATTCAGAATTTGAATGTGGTAAAGAGATCTTTATCACAGAAATTGTGTAATGATCAGCAACAATAACTGGCTATTTGTAAAGTAGGGAGAGAGGGAAGATATGATTCAAATGTTTTAAATAATGAGGTAAGTAAATAACTTTTTATCTGACTTGAGAATGTAGGACAAGAGCAAATCCTTTCGAAATGAAGAAGTTAGAATTGAGAATAAATTCCACCTTAGGGGCATAACTGTGCAGATTAAGTATTGCCTAATGCAGAAAATGACTATTATTTCCAAAAGATTCTGGCTTAGTGAATGACGGAATCAAAGGTCAACAGATAAATAAACAAATGAATTTCCCTGGTCCATTGATTTTTTTAAAGTATTTATGAAACTTCATATTAGCTACAGGGAAGTCAAGGTTGTGAAGATAGTTTGTTACAGAAGCTACAAGTGAGCATTCATTTTAGCACAATAAGCTATTAAGCTTCAAGTCAGTATGACCCTTCTTCGGAGCATTCATACAGACTCGAAACGTTGACTCTGAACAGAATTTTTCGCTCGTTGGGCGGGCATACCCCTGACCCGAATGAGCATAAAGTGACGCGTGATGACATTGGACAAGCGTCCCAACATCATTGCGCACTCACGATATTTCGGCAGGCACGAACAGGAGTTGGAACCACGCCCGCCATTAATTAAGAGGCTAGTTAAGGCCCTTGACAACCAAACTGATGGTGACTTAACATTGCCCGTGGGGTTTTCCACTTGTCAAATGGGCAAAACAGGCAGACGAGCAGCCCACAATTTGCAAAACCTCCTCCATGGATGGGATAAATAGGGTCAGCAGCATTGTTATTGTGAGTAGTGAGGAGTTTTGGAGATAACTTGCTACTGGTTGCTTATTGGTACTTGTCAGCTAAATCTCTGATTGAAGCTTCATTCTTAGTATTTCCACATGTCATTTCAGGACTCATTACTGTCTTCAAGGCTCCCTGAGGATTTGGACTGTGTGGACCCTTCCAAGAATCAGACAGCCTTCCCTTACCCTGGTAATGGGGATTGTGGTCTCCACTGGAGGCACCTCCTCTGAGGAGGAAGAGAGCGGCAGAAGGGAGAGGAGGACAGGTGTTCCACTGCAGGTTCCAGAGGAGGGACTTGTTGGAGGAGAGGCGCAGGCACAAGGGGTGCAGGGCCAGCAGGAAGTCTAAGGTGGAAAGGGCCGCAGAAGACGCCACTACCCTGCTGCCACGGTTTACAGGCGGTGATACAGCTACCTCAATATGTCTGACGTGCAATGCCAAAGGAGGCTTTGTCTCTCCAGGGAGAGTGTGACCTCCATTTGTCAGGTGATCAGGCCTGAGATCAACTCCAACTGTGTTGATGGACACCCATCTGAAGGTCATAGTGGCCCTCAACTTCTATGCCTCCAGCTCTTTCCAGAGGTCAGTGGGGGATCTGTGTGGAGTTTCCCAATCAGCTGTCCACACTTGTGGCCAGCTGGTGACAGAAGCTCTGTTCAGGTGGGTATTGACTTTCATTCATTTCCGTACGGATGAGGCCAGCCAGACTGAATGAGCCACAGGCTTTGCAGCAATTGCTGGGTTCCCCCGCATCCAGGGTGCCATCAACTGCAAACATGTGGCCATCAAGGCGTCACCGGGTCAGCCAGATGCATTTGTTAACAGGAAGGGATTCCACTCCATGAATGTGCAAATAGTGTGTGATCACAGGATGCAGATTCTGCAAGTCTGTGCAAGGTTCCCTGGCAGCTCCCATGACACATACATCCTGAGCCACTCCCAGTGCCGAGGCTCTTCAGTGCCCCAGCCCGACTAGATGGATGGCTGCTGGGTGACGAGCTATCCCTTGAAAAGGTGGCTCATGACGTCTCTCCACAAGAACAGAGATGGAGCAACGGTAAAATAGGAGCCATGCCTCCACAAGGGCAGTGGTAGTGAGAACCATAGGTCTTCTGAAGATGCACTTCCAATGCCTGGACTGCTCAGGGGGCGCACTGCAATACCACCAACACCACCCCCGCGCCCCCCCCCACCCACCCCAAATCCCCACACCAGAGTGAGTGTCACTGATAGTGGTTACATGCTGCACTCTCCACAATCTGGCACTGGCAAGGGGGGGCCCAATGGAGGAAGAGGATGTTGACGCAGCTGTGCACAGGCCACAGATGATGAATCCAGTAGTGAGTCAGAAGAGGAGCATGGTGAGGAGAATGCTGAGTGGTGGAGCCAGACCTCAATAACCTCCAGGGAGGCAGGGACACCAGGGATGCCTTGATCCAATGGTCCTTTAGCTAGGCTGCCAAATAAGAGCTACCACCTCATGCCAGGGCTGCCTCCACCATCCTAGATCGCAGAAATTACCCTTTCCTTGGGACCCAAGATACACTCAGTGCCTGTGCAATAAAATTTCTTGCCACCCACGTACTAGTGTACCCTGCACCTACAAAACAAAAATGAAGCATACTCAGGCAATAACACAAAAGGAAATGTAATTTAATGTTGGAACTCACAGATTATTGAACAGAACAATATCTGGTGTCATTGGCCACACCATTAAAAAAGTAAAACAAAATGGGGAAACAAAAGATCACCCATGACCAGTCCCTGTTGTGCTTATGGTGCTTTAAACTTACGTTTATGGGTGCTATGTCTAGGTGCTCCGCCTCGCTGGCACTGGCATTGGAGACAGCCTGCTGACACTGGTGTCTTGTTGACCTTGATGACCTTGGCATCATCTGGCCAGTGGAGCATGTGCTGGCACCGCCTGAGAGGGAACACGCAGTGCCACAGCTAGCATCTCCCCAGTCACCGCAGCCTCATCAGATGCCATGGTCACTGGCAGAGGGGCAGAGGAGCTGCTGCCATCATCCAGAGTACTCTGAGAGGAGCCTGCAGAGATGACAAGCAGCTCATGCGCCAACATGAGATCGCTGTGGACCTTCCTGCTTGCCATTGATGGATGGGCACTTAGCTGGGATACTGGGTGCCCCATCCACCTCACACATGGACACTGACCAGCTGAGGTCAGTGCCTGTGTAAGGGCTTGCAGGTCCGAACGCAACCATAGGAACCCCTGATCCTGTTCCTGGAACAGTCTCTCCATAAGAGCCACCACTTTCTCTATTGAGGAGACATTGTGCTCAGCCATGATGGTCAACACCGTGCTCATGCTCCACAGGGACTCCTCCACAACGGAGACCATGGCACACATACCCTCTTGGATCTCTGCCAGATCCTCCTGCACACCCCACTGGACATCCAGGATCTGCTGCCCAATGGACGACTCCATAATCAGCCTTCAACTGAGCATCATCCTGGTCTCCAGCAGACTTCCAACTGCTGACGCCCTGGGCACTTTCTGCCTCCGCCTGAACCTCCAGCGAGTGTAAAGTGCCCTCACCAATGTGCACTGAGATACTAGCCACTGAACTAATGCCCACCCAGTGCTGGTATCTGCTCTGGTGCTTGGTTCAGAGAGTAATTGTGACGCAGGTACTTCGGGAGCATGGTGGTCCTCTGGTGTCAGGGGTAGCTCCTGGAGGCCTTGCGCTTGGCTGCTTGGTGGCAGATCCCAGGAAGAAGTTTAAGTCATGACAATATCACTGTGCATGTCAGGCACCCTGGTGAGACAATAGAGATCCGCATCATGGTGCCATTGTCTTTCAATGATCAATGAGGAATCCAGTCTCTGAGGCTCCCATCAATGATGAGACTGCACAAGGTTGCCTGCAGCATCAAAAACTCTCACCTCAATGCTCTGCACTCCTACCTTTGTCTGACACCCCAGCCTCACCGTGGCTGGTTGATTGAGGTGCATGGAACCTCTTGAGCTCCAAGGCAACCTGCTCATACTGGGAGAGGATGCGGAGGTGTGAGGGTCCTCCGCCAGTCCGCGACCTCTCATAATTGTTATGGGATGTCTTTTCCTGAAAGGACAGAGGACCATTGATTAGTCCACTCTCTACCTGCAGCGCCATTGCAGCCTGGCCAACCCCAACTGAGGAGCACCTTGCAGAGCAGATCTGAGTCATGGCCCTTGAGGCACAAGGCACTCAGTCAAAGCAGCCAGGGCTCACCCCATTGGCTAGCTCTGGCGTGATTGACAGTTGGCACTCAGACTCCAATATCTGGAGCACAATGGGGGGATGGCCAGCCGAAAACAATTCAACACACTGACCCAAGCCAACACTGTACTCACCCTTCCTGAGTGCAGCAGGTCATTGAAGCACTTCCAGCACTGCACCCAGGTGCGCCGCACCATGTTGTGGCTGCTCATCCAGGCTGCTGCCTCCTCCAATGCCCTCTCTGTGAGGTGTGATGGCCTTCTCCTCCTTCCATCTCTAGGGACAAGGGTGTCCCTTCTGGCAGCCACCACCTCCAGGAGGGTGGCAAGGCACTCGTCGGAAAAATGGGGTGCCGAGGGCCCAGCTAACCTCACTTCCCACCTGGTCTCTACATCTTCATCTGCAGCCATGTCGCTGCTGCAACTCTGATGTGGGCAGCCTCTCTGGGGCTGCCTGCACCATTTTTGAACTGGCTGTGGAGTCACCATTGGACGCGGCAGCCAACAAGCCCCCGCCCCTTCCCAGAATTTCGGCAGCCAGTGTTCACGCTGGGCGGGCCTTGATTGGCTCACCAGCATGAAATTGCAGTCAGTCAGCGGTCACCCCTGCCGAGCCCACCCAATGAGGGCAAAATTCTGCCTTCTGTTTCTCTCTCCACAGATGCTGTCAGACCTGTTGAGTTTTTCCATGTTCTCTGTTTTATTTCAGATTTCCAGCATCCGGAGTATTTTGCTTTTGAGCTAGTAAGCTTCCTTGGTCACCATTATATAAACATCATCAAAATACTCCAGTAAATGAGTTTTTATGCATCTGTAATTTTTAAAATACACAATGTTAATTCATGATTTCATGACTCACTAGAAAATCTCCACTGGTACTTGTGGATCTAGAATGTGGCTTACCATCATCATCAAGGACCCATGTCAGCCTCAGATTTGTTGTTTTTTTAAATTAATATAATGTTTGAAAGTGTGACTAATACTTATCATATGTGATACTTCCAAATGGGATCTACACTTTACAGTATTGCACTTTCAGGTACATTTTCCTACTTCTTTAGATGAATGTTAGATGCAAAGCTTTCTAATTATATACATAGAAATAAAAACGTATGTTCTTACTGTATAAGAAAACAAAATGAATTTAAAGGTACAAAATTAAGTCATACGGTTGGGATTAGAAGTATGCAAATTGGTCAGCTAAAAAGTTGCCAAGATGTCAAATTGAGGCAGTAATGTTCTGTAAAGGCATGAAAATTAGTCCATAAGTGTGCTTAACAGAGATAGAATACAAATGTATTGTTACATGGAAAAAGGAAAACTAAGACATTAAGTCATAATGACACTGAAGGAACGAAGTCTTGGAAGTTTGTTGGATGTTATTTTTGTTGAGCGGGATTTGGCCATGCATGATTTTTGTCTGTCTTTCATCATAGCTTATAAAAGAGAAACATCATAATTTGTGAAGCAATATGCTATTTAGACACGTATTTAACCTTTTTGTAAATGACAACTAATTGACCAAAGGACGAAGATTATTTTGAACAGTAATATAGCAGGTTACTGCTCTGCATACAGCAAATATGTAACGAGAATTTCAAAAATAGATTTGCGATGTACCTAAAATAGTTACTTCTTTTATAAGTTTAAGGGCATTTTTCTGTCCAGCGTTGAGAAATGAAACAGCTTTCCATGTTTACCCGTAAGCAATGTGTAAGGAATGTAAGAGAGGCAGAATGGAGTCTAATTGCAGTCTAAATATCAGAAAATTCAATCCAACAATTCGGTCCAGGGTTTATGGAGGTTAAAATGACCTATAAATCAAAAATATGAAGAACATAAATAAATAACATGGAAACGTGCTAACAGAAAAAAGACGGATGAGCATTGTGTACTAGGTAGAAATGCAGTTTCATTTTGAGCTTTGCTGTTTAGTAAAATGATTTTTTAAAGCGGTTTGCTTACCATTTAGTATGTGCAGCTCTGTTCTCAAAAATTCATTTTTCCCGGAGAAAGCGCCACCTAATGACAGGGTATACGATATAAAACCAACTTGTTGCATTAGCGGGGGAGGGGGTGGGGGGGCTGGTGGGGTGAGTATCAATTATTTTGTGCTAAGTGCAGCTTGATCGATAAACCAATTTTCAAGAAAATAAAGAAGAACCTGATAGTACACGCTTCGAAATTTAATTATGAAGTAATAACGATTTTATCTGGGAATACAAAGAGTTGAGCGTCCAACGATTTTTCAATGAGAAAAGTGAAAAGCCAAGGTCAGGCCACTGCTCAGGTTGAAAAGAGAGTAAAAACTCGGATATCCGTTTTTATTTTTATTTATTTCTTTAAATTTATTTTCTAAAGTGTAGGATAGCGAAAATCATTTGAGTTATTTCGGAGTTCAATTTCGTAAAGCAAGCACATTTACTTAATCTTATAATAGTTTTTAATCAGGAAATATGCCACCTGTAAGTGTCTTTATGAGGATCAGAACGCATCTTATTTTTCCGAAATAGGTCGCCTGTATAAAACAGGATTTTAATTAATGTTTCCATGGTTGCCTCCGTAGATTTTTCAACATCAAACGTTTCAGATGTCTGTGTAAAGACAATATTAATTGTCCACTGGAATCAGAATTATTTATTTATTGGCTTTTAAGTTAACATTTTGATTTATGCATGTATTATTATCGATGATAGTTAATGTGGTAGCGCGCCATAATCAATGCTTGAAAGGAAGTCGAAGATAATTCCAGATTTAGATTACATGAAAGCTAAATGTCAAACTGCTGGACGCATTTTTCGGAAACTGAGATTCCTAAAGCAGCACCTTTATCATTAGCACCAGGCTTTTTTCTCGAAACATTTCAGTGATTCAAAAAAATAACCTCAACAAACTCGGGAAGTACAATTTACATGTAGCAACGCCCGGTTTTCTATATGGACGTTTTCATCATCCGCACCAAGACAGCAGTACATGTAAGACCAATAAAAATATAACAAAGGCGATGTCTAATAATATTCCAGTAAAATGGGAATAATCATGCAAAAGTAGCACATTCCGAAGACTAAAACAATAGCGCACTTTTTAAATTGCATTTAGACAACCAGAGAATTAATCTTGAAAAACACTTATGTGGTTTTAGGTAACATGCACAGTTGATGACCTGAACTATGTCCTCAAACTCTCAATGCCAGCTATCGCTCAAACTTGACGGAAATACTCAATGTGGGATATTTTGGCTTTTGCAGTCCGAAGTATAACACAATTATAACTGGTCTTGGAGTATGGCAGTAAGTGCCGGTTGGTAGGTCGCAAGACTCGCATCTGATTGAGAATGGTGGCGATCTCCCAGCCATAAAGGAACGGTGAAACAGACTAAAAGGAAGGGTGGCAGGTGCGTTTGCTACGACGTTCAAGGCTGAAGGAGGACACGGCTGAGATCGATTTCGGCCTTTACAGCATCCTGAAACGCAGACCCGATTCCAAACGATATTTGCTTTTGACAAAATGGCTCTCACAATTAGCCGAAAGAAAAGAAAAGTGTTTGCATATTCAGTAATAGATAAATATAGTGGCTGATGATCGATACCGGTGGGAGGAGTGGCCGGTTAGTAGCATTAGGTTGTGGACCCAATATTTTTTCTATATTACGGCATGCGAAGAACTTAGTCATCTTTGACATAGAACTCTTGGTACTTTTTAAGCCAGACCTAGTCAGACTCATCCAAGGTAGCTGGATAATAAAAAAAAACCTTTGGATGATTTAGCTGTCACGCGTCTCTAGTGCAATGTCCCATTTCCGCTCCTACTCAGCTTTCTTAAGATTTTTGAATGCATTGTTATATTCTAAAATGGGGTTTGGGTGGAGAGGATTGCTCTATAAACATTCTGGGAATAGAAATTACTGATGGTTTAGAGTGGATACAAACGATTTCTTGCATGTGTTTATTATCTATAATAATCTTCCTATGGAGAACCTTTTGTACTGTTACATTAGCTGTGAAATTGTTGGTGCAAAAAGTCCGTCAGGTGTGTCAAGTTATACTTTCCATTTTGGATACTATCAGCAGCAATGTTGTCTCTCAAACGCATTAAATATTGATTTGAAAAATAGTTTAATTCGATTTCATCGTGCAGTGATTCGCCAACCCTCAGGTTGAAATCGATTAAAAAATTCAAAAATTTAAAGCAAACTGTTTTTCCTCTATAAAACCACACCTGTACACTGTTCGAGTGCTTCCCAAAGCAGGCAAACGCTGTCCCAGAGTTCTGATGAAATGTCATCGACCTGAATCATTAATTCTGTTTCTTTCCCCACAGCTGCTGCCAGAACAAACGAGTATTTCCAGAAGTTTTCTGTTTTATTTCAGATTTCCACTATCCGTGTTTTTACTTCCGTAAAACCTGTCTCAGGTTATTTCATGGTTGCTATAGTCCTAGTAAAAAGTGTACCTGTTTCTAATCAAATAAATATATTCCTGAAAACAAAAAAGTGTGGTGTCAGTTTGAGAAGTTGAATTCAGTTTTAAAAGGCCTAGAATTTTTTTCTTAAACCTGCTATCAGTAAAAGTAACCACGAATCTGTTGGATTTTCGTAAAACTCCAACTCAACAAATGCTTGATTAATGTTCTTCAGGGATGAAAACCTGTCGTCCTTACTAGGCCTAGCCTATATGTAACTCCAATCCCACACCAATGTAGCTAATTAACCCTTAACTGCCATCTGAAGATGCCTAGCAAGGCAATCAGTTGTATCACCGCCTTCCCTGGCCAACTAGGAATGGGCAATAAATGCAACCTTACCAGTGAGGCCACATCCTGAGAATGAATGCAAAAAAAATGTGTATTGCTGTTGAATAGAAACACTACAGCCATTCCTGAAGAAGGTCCCCGTATGTGCACTGTAATAACTATCTTACAGCAGGGACAGTAAATCCTTTCTGAGATTACACAAATATGCTTAAAACATTTATCCTTTATAAACTAGCACGTGTCAAATTCACTTCTGGCATTCTTCTGCCTTCAACGCAGAAAACCAATAGGTATAAATATATGTAATTCAAGCCAGTGAAGTAGAAACTACCACAATCAATGCACATTTCCATAGAATTCATCCATGTAATACTTAGTCATTAACACGTTGCTAACAGACACTTATCCAAAACAAAAACAGAATTACCTGGAAAAACTCAGCAGGTCTGGCAGCATCGGCGGAGAAGAAAAGAGTTGACGTTTCGAGTCCTCATGACCCTTCGACAGAACTTATCCAGATCGAATAGATTCTTCTATATTGTTATCCCAGTTGATTTTTGTCAGTCATCCAAGACTTAGAGCACAATCAGCTATTAATATGAATTTGAACACCCTTCCATCCCCACTCTGAAATAATGCAACTTTTAGAAACGATACTTAATATATGTACCGGTACACATAGTTTATGAAGCTGTCAAGTTGTCTTTTCCAAATCCATCGAGAAGAAAGATGCGTAACAACATCAACAGCTTGTATTTATATAGCACCTTTAATCAATAAAACGCGCTTCACCGGAGTGTCAGTAAACACAAAGAATACCAATTCACGCCATATTATGAATTCTTAATACCATAAATCAATGTTAAATTAAACAAGTTATTCTATGTTTAATTTTAATTGCGCGGATATATAGAGTGATCTCTGCTAACCTGCGTTGTTTTGTAGCTATCTATAATGCAAAGGTCAATGAAGATGAGCTCAATGGTCTTGGTTAACTAGATCACACAAGATATATATCCCAATATGGTCGCTTTGATAATACTGTAATACCACATCAAGACTGTTATACAAACATATATGTACGCATCTTTAAATAAGCCTCACCTTTAATTTTTTGCAGAAACACAGCTGAGCAATGGAGACGTCCAATGTGCACCAATAATTCAGTTCAGCGATTTGGAATATCTTTTTTTCTCGCGCAGAAGCATTCATACTGGGATGTTATATTGCTACAAGCTTTCTGGCGTAAACAGGCCTGCAATGCCACGTATTATAGCAAATTAAATTGATGCTTTCTGACAAGTTAGTACAGAGAGCATTTTATTTGCTTGGCTGATACAGCATTGATTGTAAACATGTGGAAACAATGTATGCCATAAAAAGGTGTAGAATGTCAATTATTAGCACACCATTATCCAATAATATTAACAATGCTAAAAATTGCAAATAATAGACTCATTGCGATAGCGCCTGAATGCCTTCAATCGACAAATACCTCATTCATACCTACCAATTCCAAAAAAAATGAAACGTAAATGCATTGCATATATAGCACAGTTTACATGTTTCTTGACAGATGTAAAATATTTTGCTTTTGTTGCATTATTAAAGACCATCTCAGTATTAAATGCGGTTCATATGAACCTGTATATCTTCTGTACTTTAAAACATACTCTCTTTATATATTTGAAAAAGCAGTGCTTACATCGATCATCGTAATCTTACTGAAATGTTTTGCAGTGAAACTATTACAAAGATCAGAACAGAAAAAAAACATATTTAGTGCCATATCAGAGTACATATAGGAAGATATTCGCTGGCCACTCTTAACAAGAAGCATAATGAAATGTGGGAAAAAAACGCGATTGCATAATTGTTAGGACCAGATCAGTAATTTTGGTGATAAAAATCTTTACCCTCTTTGAAAACCCACCACCCTGAACCCGAAACCGCCATACTGCCACGGTGAATTACCTTGCTCTAAGCAGGTTGTGTCCTTTTTTTAACTGTGGTTTTATCTTTTCAGTAACTGACCGTTTGTTACAGCTGAAACAGCTGCCATGAGACCAGGCGCTTGGCTTTCATGCATCACCGACTCGCACAGGATTGTACAATAGTTTAATGCACTGAAGGCATTTCCACAACCTCGGAAATCACACGAAATGGCTGGAAGGGATATCTTCAATTCAGCTGCATAGAACAGTGAAAATAATATAAACACGTGCCGTAAAAGGACTCTTAATTTCAACCAAGTCGGACCTTTTTTAAATCCAGAAGTGATGCATTCCATGTCAAAACTTCGGATTTATGTTGTGTTTTTTCACTGGAAGCAGTAACATTGTCCATCTCCATCCGCGTCTCCATCTCCCCTTCCCATCCGGAATTTGAGGCGCTAATATTGAACTCTATTTTGAAGGGGTTGCACCTCTATGAATTACGTTATTTAATCTTCAAAAGTAGGTTTACGCAAATGGTCACGTTATTTAAAGAAAAAGGTATCATTGCAGAAACTCGAATACTGGCTACAGTTCAAAACACCTTGGAGCATTTAGAATAGAATTTAATTAAGACTTTGTTGAAAATTGTTCCGCAGTAGACATGGTACCTGTAAAATAACCTCATTACATTGAACTTGACTGCTTACTTTTAAGAAAATACATTTTTTTAGAAATGTTGCTTTTCTTACCACCATAATAGTAGTAGATTAAATATGATGAAAAAAATCATATTTATTTAGCGAGACTTCAGCTTGGGGGAAATGTGCCAGTGTCCATAGTTGTCAGTGAGGCATTCAGCTGATCTTTTATAATACCGCGTAACAAATTGACATTGCAGTGTAATATACTAACAGAGGAGCGAATGGAGAATTGATTAAAGTAGCGCAATATTTTACACTTTTGGACATCGTTACGCATTGCATATTATTAGAAGTAAGTAGAATTTAAACACAAATGTAAATACTGAACCAAGATAGGAGAGAACCAAATGTTGTCACATAAGCGAATATTCCAGATTGATCCAAATGTTATTTATCACGCTAATCGATACTTGAATCTTATATCCTAATGCACCTGCATAATTATCTACAGATAGCTATCAAACATTAAGCTCCCTTCTCCACGGAGATGTTTTTTTATCCATACCGTCAATTTTTAATTCCCTATATTCTGTTGGATCGATCGAATATAGAAACGGAGATCAGCATGCTTGCTTTTTCAACAACAGTGCTGTTTCTTAGGCGGTGATGAAATCCTTACCCTTGCTTCTGGTTGATTGGCAAACTTGACAGTGATTGACAGGCAGCCATGGCAACCAGATACCGAATCTGCCAAGTCCAATAGAAAATCAGATGTGGGCTGAATGTTTTCCCCCCTTTTAACAGCATCTCATCATCGAAACCGCAAAGGATCTAACTCTGGCAATTGGAGCACCAAGTTCATATTTGGCGTCTGGGAACCTAACTGGGACGCATCGTCTGTTTGCTTTGCTGGTTGGAGTTCGTTCCGTTGACTTGGTTTTGCGTTTATCTAGCTTTGTCTTTTTTTAAAAAAAAGAATCAATGTTCCAGCTGCCAATTCTGAATTTCAGCCCTCAGCAGGTGGCGGGGGTTTGTGAGACCCTGGAGGAGAGCGGAGACATCGAGCGCCTGGGTCGCTTCCTCTGGTCCCTGCCAGTGGCCCCAGCAGCATGTGAGGCACTCAACAAAAACGAGTCCGTTCTCAGAGCTAGGGCGATCGTGGCATTCCACACGGGCAACTTCCGAGAGCTATATCATATCCTGGAGAATCACAAGTTCACGAAGGAGTCACACGGCAAGTTGCAGGCCCTTTGGCTAGAAGCGCACTACCAGGAAGCAGAGAAACTAAGGGGTCGCCCCTTGGGTCCAGTGGACAAGTACAGAGTTCGAAAGAAGTTTCCCCTGCCCAGGACCATCTGGGACGGAGAACAAAAGACTCATTGCTTCAAGGAAAGAACGAGGCATTTATTGAGGGAGTGGTACCTGCAGGACCCCTATCCAAATCCCAGCAAAAAACGAGAGCTTGCCCAAGCCACCGGACTTACACCTACACAAGTGGGTAACTGGTTTAAGAATCGTAGGCAAAGGGACAGAGCAGCAGCAGCTAAAAACAGGTTGGTATTATATGTACAATTTTTAAGTGTCCGTAAGTAAGTGCAGGAGAAATAAAAAAAGGCAGACTGCTTTGTCAACATCAGTTGCAATACATCAAGTAGGGACCACCTACGACTGAAAATTTTAATATCCGAATGATTTTATGATGTAAATTTAGCAAAACATAAAAGTATCCTAGTTGGTATTTATGTAATTTGGAACATCGTCTTTAAGATACTAAAACATTTCATTGCATTAAATTAATAGGCAAAAGACTGAATTGGTCGATCTATAGATACGTATCTATGTCTGCCTAAAACCATCTTGTACCTCACAGTAAAGTGGGTTCCTTTAAATTATATCTGACAAAAATCATTTCTTGCAACGCGATTGAGCTAAACCTTCCAGATTAGCTCTTAGTAGCTTAATATAGGGGCTGAATTTATTTCCAAATAAATGCTTAGATTCTTCTGTAAAACACGTGTTTTAGGTTCAATTCGATGCTACTAAATGTTAGTGTACTATCCTGCCAACTGTATCTTTTTTCCCCCCTGTCTTCAGTTATTTCCAGAATCGATGCCTCAATTCCGATGGCTTCAGGAACCATATTTATTCGGAAACGCTAGCAGATTTTTTTTAAGGCTCAAATCTTGAAACTGTTTGATCTGCTTCATTGTTGACATTGCGAGCAGCATTGTGAGCAATCTTCCATAGTGCAAATCTTGAAGGTGATCCTCGAGTATTTGATTAGCTACCGATTATGAAGTGTGTTTGTGTGTGTCTGTGCACATTTCTCTCCTCCCCCTTAGATTGTAATTCCTCGCTGTGTTTTCCCCACGAGAGCAGGCTGCAGCAGCAGATTCTGTCACAGGCGTCCGTGCGTTCTTTGAGCGAGGAAGACGCTGCAGTGGAGCCACTTGTGGGCGCATCAAGTCCCGCTGCCAGCCTGTGCAGCGTCTCCGGGAGGAGCAAAGCGGCCACTTCGGCTATCTCCATCACATCGAGCGACAGTGACTGCGACATCTAAGAGAGACCGCAACGTGCGAGTGCCTCCAAATTCCTGCACAACGAGTCGAGTACAGACGTCCAGTAATCACAGTGGAGGACACCAGTCGCCACATTCTTGCATCATTATCTTAGAAACGGTTGTTCTGCTTTCACGGCAGAAGACTTTAATGACCATGGTCTTTAAAACAAAAACTCGTTATTACCTTTATTTAAAGGATACATATAGAAAAGAAATTACTGAAGTGATGCCTCGATAACCATTTCTGCCAAGCTGCAAAATTTTGAGCACCTGCCCTGTAACTTCGTGGGTATTTCATGTTGAAAGACGGTGTTATTTTTTTACTTTACTTTAAAGTTTTATATATATATACATATATATGTTTCTTTATCTATTTAAAAGAATTGCTTTGTTAGCTTTTTGCATCCTTTGTTCGTTCATTTGTGCACAGACTATTTGTAGAGTATGTTCGTTGGGTAGCGAATACACGGTTTGAAAGATAAATAAAATATTTAACAACGAGCATTTCTTTTCCGGATCTTCAGTTCATCTGCGTTTTCCTGAATAGATTGTCCCTGTAATTGTAAAGACCGTGGGGATGTTTTGAATAAATATTTCGGATTAGCCGAGGAGAAATTCCGATTTAATCCGAATCAGTTAGGTTTGGAACGGATCTCTTAATCCGACACTGTTAAAGGCAAGCGTCATGCCGCAGGCTAGCTAAACCTCGTAGAACTAAAATGGCTTTTTATTATACAATCTGACGTTGATCTTTAAATCGCTTGAGCTGTGCTCTTTTTGCTCGCTCCGATTGATTGCATTTGCCTTCCCGTATTAGGAAAATGAATGCTTCAGCCTTTCGATTTAATTCGATTTATTTTCTGCTGCAGAACACTTAAGAATCAGAACGGTACAAAAGATGTGAACTACACTGCATGCCTTGAATATGTATAGTTGCGCTTATTGAAGAATGATAAGAGCGAACTGCCGTGCAGGTTGCTGTCAGCTATGTATTACATTCTATATTACTTTATAGCTGTTATGACTGCAGTTTGTATTCACCATGGATAGTGAAAGATAATTGAAAATATTCACCGCACATTATCTTTAACATTGTAAAACTTGCTAGCGTTTACAAGCAGATGGTCTATTGAGTTATGCTTTGACAGCTTTTGAAATGGGATGTAGAATGTACGGGGAATTGTGTACGGCAAATGCGTCACGACAGCAAAATTGCTGTGCAGAGTAGGACAATGCCTTATTTTAAGACCACAAACAAACGCTGTTTTGTAGCCTTTTTGAACTGCAATAAGTGGTTAGCCGTGGATTTCAATTACTTTTATAATTCAGATGATAAAATTCTAAAACAGTACTCAAGTATTAACTCCGAGCACCAACTGCTGAGAGTTATTCGGGAATGCCTCTTTGCATTTGATATAAAGTGCCTCGTATGAAAACAGTTCTTAGCGCAGACAAAGCAATTATGTGTTACAAACAAATATGGTGAAGCTCTACTTTTGTGTGAATCACTTTAGTGCCGTTTTATTTGTGTATGCATTTTATTTAAATTTGCAAGATGCGCATAAATGCGACTTAAACACAACATAACGATACCATTTGGGAATTCTCTTTAAATTAAAGGAAACAAGGTGTTCATTTATTCACATATTGTGCAGTTTGCACCAACAGGCACATTTTAATTCAATACGTAGGTGTACATAAAGGATCACATGAGGGTTTGGACTGATAGAAATCAACACTATTTACTCGATAATATTGGTACACCATAAAATAATACCCGTCGAGTCTTAAATAATTCCATAATTGGCGACTTTAGTACATCATATGCATCTTATAAAATCTAATTTGAAATCTGCGGTCACGCCAGAGGACACCATTTAAATAAATCAGACATTTGTTAGCCCAATTTGTAGTGATATTTTATCTTTATCTGCTAAGAACTTGGTGTCGTATGCCCCATGCTGTGTTCATACGCACAAGGTAGGCTGCCTAGCAATCATCACAAATTTCACAACAACCACATACTTCTTACATTGGATCGCACTCCAATGCCAATATGCTAACTAAATGCGCCGATTTCTTCCTTGTGTCTGTTATGAATTTTAGACTATACCTATCAACAATCAGATGGTGTGTTTTATAAAATATAGACATGGAGACATAAACAGTAACTGGTTTACAAAGGCACATTTTCCAATTTTGGGGTAAATTATTGGTGGATTATTTTGGTATCGAAGTACAATATTGTTAGACAATATTATTGTCGATAACGGTCAGACAACATGTTTTACCGTGAGTTGCTCTATGAAAGGGCATATTATTACGATCAAGTTAATGGATAATTGCTAAAATGCAGTTCTGTTAGTTCGCCAAATCAAATAACTCAGGGCCGCAAGGAGATATTGCGACTGATAAACAATAGTCGTGTTATTCCAGCTGTGTTGCTCCAGGCAAAAGTTTAACCATATGGATCGTTACAAAATTATGTACACATTATTGTTTCATGTTTTAATGAACAGAAGATAAGTTTTTATTTTTTTCAGGTTTTAGGTAATGTTTCTCAAAACGTATTTTGTCAACATGCATATTGAACGTTCTATTAACCTGCTGAATCCCAAGGTCTATTTTCACGACTATCTATTTCTTTACTGTTGCCTTGTGCATAACTGCTGTCTCAAAGAGATCAAAAAGAGACCTCAGAAATGAACTGGTGGACATTAATTGGTTTGGCCATCACTGTGGATGTCTATTTTCATCAATCTGTATTTTTTTCAGATTTTTTTCCATACTCTATTATTATATACAAACCATCAGTGTAATTGCTGTTCTACACTAATCATTTTGCCTACTTCAGTTCGGCTCAAGCCTAGCACGGTACGACTTCACCCGGAAGAGATCTTAGTTGTATAAGAGTGAAGATTAAATATCCGTGTTACCTGTTCAAATTTACGATTAAACGTGACTTTTTTTTCAAATCAAGACATCACAGCTTTTCGAATGGGTTGATGTTTTTAGTTTAGATAACGCCAATAAATTCACCGTCATTTTGAGCTAATATTTGTATATTTATGACATCATCGAGAGCCAATGAATGTGGCGTATTCTATATGAGAATTATGAAATTTACTAGCATCCCGTATACTGGGCAGTGATACTCACAGGGCATGTGACCAACCATTATCAATGTAGCAGAAATCACCCAATCGACGTCGCGAGAGGAAGAACTTTCACCAGCTTTTAGCATGGCGGAGACAAATCGGTGAAAAGTTTACCGACTCTTTAGGAAAATGCAATCTATTAAATTAATAAGAACATCAGAAACAAATAATTTATAGACCATTGATTAGTTCATGTATTTACGCTGCAAGACTGAGTGAGGTTATCTTAATTTGTAGGGATTACGTGTAACAATATTGAATCACTGTTTCATAAGGTTGCAAACATTAAATTATTTCAGGAATCTTCGGCAAGATTGGAGCGTTGTTTTGAAATAAAAGGGAAAGTTAATCGTCAGGCAGTATATATTTGGAAAACTCACCGTTAAATAATTAGTTATATGATAGGATGACATACGTTAAATTATTTATTTACTGTTCCGTAGATCACTGCAGCTACGAAATGTATTCACTTTCTGTTTATATTTTCTTAAGATTGGGTTTGAGCGATTTAGCTTTACAGCGAAATTGCGCGTTTATAATTAAAATATTATCCACGTGTGCTTATGAATTTAACATTGCAACCACAGATCTAAAAATGAATCGTATTGGAGTCAAATTGTGGAAACCTTCAGTGTATAGCAATACATGAATAACAAGTAGTAGCTAAACATATAAACTATATATTACATAACAAAGGACATTGGAGATTAGTTACTGGTCTTATTTTTAGTACGCCTTAGAAAAAGGTATATTACAGTTTTAAATTCATCGCTTGTTGGCCGTTTTTCAGGCATATTCGAACAACGTAGAAGCACAATATTACCTAAAAGCGCAATTATTGCTTTCTCGATCTGTTGTGATCCTAAGGAGAAAGAAAACATTGTACTTTAACGTGATTAGGGGAGGAGATGTGCAACAGCGTATTCCCTTTTGTGCACGACCTAGGGAAATATTTGAAAAATATTTCCGTTTCTATTCAAGCGTGAGATAGACCTCAACGGGAATGAATGAAAAAGTCTTGTAAGTAGTCAATAACATTGTCAAGCTTCTCTGAGTAATAAACGCTAATGATGGGATCTCGAGTCCCTAGAGGACAAAGGGCGCTTTAAGTATTCTGTGATGTTGTATTGGCTAACGAGGAGTTTACAAAAGATTTACCATGCAACATTTTGAATCTGCAAGAGGTAAGCAAAGCAAAAGGCTGGGGTTCAGACAGCATTGAACTATATACAACAAGAGAGGAGGAAAGAGAATGGCAAACGTACGACTGAATGGGTGAGTGCATTTCTTTAAGTGAAAATATTTTAGAGACCAGTTTGTTATTTTAAAGCAACAGCATTCAGTTCCAACTTAAATGTTATGAATTCACTTTTTTTTGCCAACATTGGATGAGCTTACCAGTTTGTTCTGATTTAGCCTGGGTACTGGTTGGCTGATTTTGAGTCAATGAAATTGACCTGAATTGACAAGCGTATTGTTGCGAAGGCTTCAAAAATTGTGATTACGGTGGACACAATTTGGTAACATTCTAATTGACGTGAATTGAAGTAAAATGTCACATTTCTTCTAATTTAGCTGACAAACTTTAGCCTGATGTGTAAATTGCATTGACTGGCGATTTATCAAAATGATTGTGGGAAAATGCTAAATAACGTTAAATAATATTTTAATGTCTGCGTGTTCCTGGGTGTTCATTTTGTGAACGATAAACAGTGCATCTGAATAGATTCCTCTTCCACACATGGGCATCCATTGATACTGAAGTTAGGCTCTCAAGACAATTAAATCAGGCCTTTTTAATTGCATACGTTGCGAAGTATGAAGTATTTAAATATAGCATACGAATCTAAAACTAATTGCAGTGCATTCTTTGCATTTAATTTACCAAACCTTAGCGTGAAATACATGTATTAGTAATAGAGCGTTAACATATTCTGATAGCCATGATAAATAATATTTTAAATACAAATAGATTTATTTGGGAAAATGTTTAGCGGCATCACTTATAATTGTAAAACGTTTTGATTACCATACTCTTGAAAACTAAAAATTGCCACAGGAAAACAAATCTCTGAAATTTTTGCCATAGTTTCAATTTTATTTATTAACCCAATGATACCTGCACAAATGAAACCATTTTTAAATTTATTGCATTATCAATTGTAAGTATGCCTGAAAGATATAGAAACATAAAACATCTGAAGGGCCCGGCTAGCACTTAGCTCTGCTATTGGTACCAACGAATATTTTGAATGTGTCCATTTTTTTCATCTCCAAGATTTTAACTGGTATACTGTTCCAAATATTTAGCAATATTTGAGTAAATATATTCTTCTTAATATTTGGTTTATTTGGTTTAAAATTACTATTGATTTAATTTATATAAACTGGCTCTATTTCCCTAGTTTATTCTGTAACAACTATCTATAACAACTTAATATTTTACAGTCTTGATAAGGCCAACTTCCAGATTAACCTACTCTCTAGATGTTAGACCTGAACCTGACAACTCAACCCTTTAATAAGATGTCCTGTAGCTATTCGGTTCGCTTTCTCCAATCTCTGTTTATGTTCTTGTGGGTGATGACGGGAATTGACCATTCAAGTTTGGCGAAACCAATGTGTAAATCTGGAGTGTTATTCTGTTAAATGTCATAACATCCTATTAGCTTATTTAGTTGCCTCGTCATTTTGCTCAGACACATTGAAAATGGCCATTCCAAATTCCAAATTTCCCTCTTGCATTGATTGTTTACTTGTGTTGCACATTTTTCAACCGATGTGGTATATTTTATACTTATCGGCACTAAATTTGATTTGTCACTTCTCTGCTCTAACCATCTAAACCTTTCTCCATTTTTTCTGTGTCATTCTTTGTCTTCCACTGTTTCAGTGACATTAGAGTTAACAAGAATATAGTTAGATTTTGTACCGCCAACACTTCGGAAGAAGATCTACACATTGATCCTTTCTCACCAACAGTGTGATTGCACTTTTAAAAGACCCTCAGCCTAAGATCCATTTTTGGTTAATCAGAAGTATTTCATGGGGAAATAGATCAACGGCCTCAAGTGAAAATAAATAACTTATATCATAGCTCTTTTGCTACCTATTTTGTTTGTGATATTCCTGAAGGAGCTATGAAGATTTGCCAAACATGGTTTTACCCCACTCCTGCAGCCCATTTTCCTTGAAGTATTGACGATTGGGCATGTAGTTGATAGTGATATGTTTGTTTAAAAAGCTTTTAGTACTTTGCTTGTCAGTAGACACAGTATAGGGAACATTTTAAAGTTGTCCAGGATGTAAATGAATGTACAGTAATCACTCGGTCTTATGCAAACAGTAAGAAAAGTACTCATGTTGATTGCTAGTGCATTAAAGAGGGCACCGGTGTTTTTCAGTTTTAAACCTTGATCTAAGAAGCTGAAACACATAACTTGAATTATTTCAGCTGCTTTCAGATTAACCCGCCTGACTAACCACTATTGTAGAGCAAAATTATAAATTTGCAATTGTATGTGATAATCAGTAATATGTGAAAATATACAAAAAATTGCAATATAATCGTAATGGCAAACGACGTCTGATTCATAACGCTGCACTAAACGCACTTATGCTGTGCTTTTTTAAATTTAAATGAAAAATTCTGTTTACGGATTAGCCATTATACAACTTTATTAATTGGATTTTTTTATCCACACCATGCTTCTTGACGCTTCTAGCATTCTTGCTGGATACAGTCACGGTTCTATATTTAATAGACATCAAAATTGTGTTTTATGATAGTTATTTTTTCCCCCTTTAGATCACCAGAAAGGAACCCGACCAACATTGACTTCTGATGGCCCCATAGGGTACCCTGCTACAAGTTAGTCGTTGAAATATAATACTAAGGAGGAAATTCTATATCAAATACCAAATGCGGAAATTTTGAGTATACGTTGATTGTTGGTGAATTGTTGGTGTTTCCTCTCAATATAATTCTATAATTACTGTCAGTCGTGGCTGAATGATTTAGATTAAATATGCCACATAAGAAGTCTGAAGATTGCAATGCACTTATTAATAATTCATTGAAGCAATTTCAGACCTGAAAGCATAGACTGATACAACGTTCGGGTGGCGGTGCTTCAAACCAAAGGCGTTTAACATAAAACGTAACCAAAAAAAAAAGTTTTCGAAAGGCGCATTTAACGGGGGTACGTTGATGCTGTCATATTAAGATTTCAAGCTATGCTGGAGCTGTAAATTAATATTGCATTGCTTTTGCAGCACGCTTAAGTGCAAACAAATACATCATTCGAGTACAATACCTAACTTTTTCAAACCACCGCAATTTTTAACATAATACAGGCACAATTTGTACATCCCTAGCTTTACGTGGGTGAAATCGAAGTTACATTTTCGTTGTCAGGCTCGTTTTTTTTGCGCAATGATTTCGTCCTTCTTCCTGAGCCCACAATATTAGCTGAGGAAGACACATCCAGTGGCCAGTAGTATTTATTAAATGGATACCGTTTTTAGGTACTTGAATTTGCAAGAGAATTTTATAATACTACACGTCACGGTGAGACCATGGTCCATGGTTAGCGTCAACATTTCGTATGGCTAATCAAACATTTACTTTTGATCAAATCTCACAAATTTTATTTATTTACTACCAACTGTAAACATCATGATAAGCAAAGCAATTATTATTAGATACCTCGACAACATAATTTTTCTACCCTGATATCAGAAATCAGAGAACGCTGGATACTTTAGTATCTCCCCGTCTCCTGTGCTTCTCATAATATAATCCATGTGTAATCAAATTCATTCAATTGCCTACAGGTGTAACATTCTACTTATTTTTTGATGCAAAGTCAAGGAACGTACGAGCACAAATATTAATATGAATATGAATATGTTTGGGTTGAATTATTCTTTTGAAACTACTAGTATCAAACAATTTTAGTGTCCTGATTCTCAGATCTACAATAACAAGACCAGAGAACTTGTGTTTATCTATATTACAAGGGCATCTCAACGCATAAAGAATAGAATTGTTACCACTCAGAGATGAAATACAATCTTTTACTCCACATTGATTTGGTAACTGGAGCTCCTATAATTAATGTGACTGCCACCTAGATCATAGCCGAAATACCCCTTTCTCTAAGCATGCAATCATTACATATATGGAGGGCACAACTAGAAATTATATATACTATAATTTTAAGCCTGTATTTGAATCTTCAGGCCTCTCAAACTGAGCTAGCTCCAAAGTAATGTTTTAAAAATGTATATCTTAAATAGATGGTGAGATGGACAAATAGGCAGTCATCTAATTGATCGTAAATAAATACATAAAATCGCAGATTTACCTGATATTGTGGGATTATTCTCTATTCACTATAGAATCTCTACTCGGTCTTTGGAAACAAATGGCTTAATGTAACAAAAAAAGTTGTAAACATTCTATTCTAGGTTTCACGTAATGCTTATAATGTAGATAAGTTGCAAAACTATAATTGATATTAACTCATTGTACAAGGTTATGTGCAAATAAAAATGGGTCCTGTCGGGATATAATTTTCAACATAGGTACTGTGCAGTAAAAGTACATAGTATAGCAAACAGCTAGTATATATTTTCTTGTCTAATGTCTGTCTACACGTGGCGGAAACGGGATGGACAATGTGCAGAAGATTCAAAATAGGTTCAGCACTCTTTTCGAATAACATTGGTAGAACCTTGGAAAGGTCTATTGATATTGCGTTGTCCTTGATTCGTAGTTGCTACATTGTTGGATTCCACTTGCCTCAGGATTCTTCTAAAATTAAAAAAAACAATCTTTTTAAAATTAGGACAATAACTTTTTTTCGTATTTTTATTTAGTGTTTAAAAATATTGCTCATAATCACATAGCAGCCAAATAGTATCCCCCCCCCCCACCCCCCCGTGAGACAAATATAGCTAACACCAGCTAAGTCAATAATCTTAGTTACCAGGAACTGACAGTAACATTTCGGCGATTTTTCATTCTGAATCTCATTCCATAGTTTGAATTGTCAGGTTATTAACGCATAAGGAGACGTGGATTGGTAGAAAGTCATCTGCCCCATCAAACTGTCTTCATCGGGAGCTGAATGCATGTTCAAGCAGCGTGAGGCTACCACAACATCTGGTTCTAAAACACTTCGACATTAGATCGCTGATTCAGACAATTCCTAGGCAAGCCCTCAATCTGTGTCTTTACCTGGCCAATATCTAATCAAATAGAAAACATTTAGGAATATAGAAAGATAAGAATTGATAATTGAGTTGTTGATTAACCATAGCAATGAGTCGCTATCAATTAGTTTACAACAACCCCAGAAATTATTTGAGGAAAACCCCGGTAGTGGAAAATTTTGGGAGCCATAGATTCAAAGTTAATCTTTTTTTTCTGCCAATAGTGCTACATTTAACACATGCCGTACTTCAAATCAGTCATATACTACATCCAAAAATGTTACTTTCTGAATAAATGTATCTAATTTACATATGAACAGTTATTTTTTCAAATTAGGGTTGTCCTCGCTTGATCTTTCTTAACCTTGAAGGATGACAAAATAGGCAGAATATTTCATAAATGTTAGGCCAGAAATTGACAAATTGCGTTATTTAATGTAAATGGAGAATTGAACAGGACCAATGACGCATTTCAGACCTATAATGGTTACATGCTTAACTGTCCTCCCCAGAAGATAGAAAATAACATCTGCTGGGCTAAATTACAATGTAAAATCATCAGTCCCCTAGTACAAAACTTTTTATGGTGATTTCTTGCCGACTATCTAGCAGGTCTCTTTGGTCTCTCTTTTTGCTCTCCCGATGGCTTCAGATAGATGCTCAATTGGAAAACTGCAGGCTGAGAAGTATTTTTCAAAATTTGGCCAGGACGAAGGAAATTTAAGTATGCATTTCTTATGCAACTCAAGCCTATTTTCGAACAAAAAATCCGAAAGGTTTGTTTCCGTCTGGCTCAGATACCTGATCAGTCATAACATCCTTAATCTGGGGCTATTGGGCATCGAAATAAGCCATTCCATTTTCGGCGAGTGAACTTGGCTTTCAACCCCCCCATTCACTATGATATGAAGAAAGAAGTCGGTAAATGATACAGCACAGAAAAAATGCGTATTTTTTTCAACAAACTGGCAGTGCCTTGCAGTTAACTCAGTGTCACGACATGTGTGTTTGGGTGTACATACAGAACTTGTCCCCTGGCTCCAGTTTTATTTTTTATTTATATCAGAAGTTTCTAGTTTCCCATAATAATAAACATTGAAAAATAAAGGAATAATAGCTCACAGGAAAAAGAAAGACTTGCATTTATATGATACATTTCACTACCTAAGGATGCCCCAAATGTTTTGCAGTCAATTAGGTACTTTTAAAATGTAATTCACTTTTGCAATGTATGAATTACGGCCGCCAAAACAGCACAGAGAGTCAAGAGATAATTAATAGACTGAGCCTTGGTTTAACATCTCGTGAAATACAGCATATCCAATACTGCAGTACTCCCTCGCTACAGCTCTGGAGTACCAACCTAGATAATGTGCCAAAGTCTCTGAAAATCCAATGTAGTTCCAGACACATTTAACATATGACTGAAACGCAGCATTGCAGTTGCACTAGCCAACGCAACTCCACCTACCTTTCTCTAGTGCCCTCAGGAGTTCGTTTGCTGAACTTACTTGAGTTATACTGTTACTTTGATGCCGAAGTGGCAGTATATATTCCTAGCCATAGATTTAAATTGAAAAAGTACGTTTCCCTCCTTTGTAGTTTACTTTCCTTTTTTAAGATCTCAGGTCAGGAAACTGGAAATGCATAAGGTTTACCCAGTTTTTTTTCTGTCCTATATATTTCAAAATATACTGTGAAATAATTTATTTATATAAAATTTAATTGGACACACTGTTTTAACCATTTGGTTATAGCATGCAGTTTATGTTGTTCGTTCGACAAATTACTCATTAATGGAGGAATTAAATGTATGATCCCAAGATGTAGTTTAAAATGCATTGTTTTCCTTGCTGCGCTTATATCTCTGCTACTGGCCTTACCGGTAATATGCGTTCCGATTCTATTTATACTGCCTTGCTCAAAAAACAATTCTTCTGGCTAGTAGATCTTGGTGTATGCACGGTCACAGACATGTTCAGAGTTGCCCATGGAGCGATTAAAATGAAATGATTCATATCATGCTTCAAAACGTTTAAATTAAATGGTGAGTTTTTTAAATACCTTATAAAATGGCCTGATAATTTAGCTTCACAATCTAAGGATGCCCCAAACACATTGGAACTCCATGTGATGACATATCCCAGCTGTGGATCTGTCTCCCCCGAAGAATCTCACTGTGCGACTCCTGGTTTATACCACAACTTCACTGTTGCAGGAATGCTACCGTTGTAAGTTATTGCAAATGTTGAATTCCCGTACAATAGGTCCGGAAGGGAAACAACTTTTTTTATACAATTTCATTGGCATCTTTTAATGTAATCATTTTTAAAACACAGACGTTCGTATCGTTTTTTTTTGGGTTATTGGCTTGGCCAATGGGTTGAATTAAAGAACCAACTCGTGATCTTAATTTGATCATTCGCTTTGAATGTGAAATTCGATTGGCCAAGTAAAAATAACGGAGGGGAATCTACATCTGGTTAATTAGAGGTGATGCAGGTTACTTGGCACTAAATCAACAGATGCTTAGAAGTAGTCCGCTTTAAGAAAGATAAAACTTTAGCTTTAAAACAAAATGCTCAGATTCATAATTTTAAAAGTTGTATCAGATGCTTTAAAAAGACAATGTCTCATATATATCGCGCGTTTATTTCTTCCTTTTTTCTGTTTCGAAGCTATATGTTGCCCTGAAGTAGTAATTATGACCTCTAGCTTCCACATACTGGCAACTACTGCAGCAATGCTCTCAAGTAGAGCCCTTGCAGCCACTGTACAATTCCTAATTCCGAGCTCCGCCTTGTCAATTAGTAGCCCCGCTGGAGCTGCTTATTGTTCACTCAGGCGCTGTCCTTGGTATTTGCCCTTTCTCTACAGGGAATCCAACATGGCAATCAGGAAGCAATTTGCGAATTGGCTGCTTCTATAAATAATCTTCTACGTCTTAACAAAGAAGCCTTTTTAACTAGAGTTTATTGTTGCTGAACAATTTTGAAGGAAAAAGATGTCATATTAGCTTTTATTCCCTTTGCATGGCACGTTTCGTGCAATAAATTGCTGATTGTCTGCTTCTCATTCGGCATATACTTCTAGCCTTTGTTTGGCTCCAATGGAAGCCTAAAGACGAAATGAGTTCATTGGCATTCACAATGCGCTACCTCTAATTGACATCCAACATCCCGTTTCTCGGCGAGGGTTGCAATTGACAGATAACAACAAACTAGCCCTATTTACTAGATTTGTCGCGGAGGTGTCTGTATAAAATCACTCTTTTGAAAATCTTGTCATTATGTTGAATTGGCGTGCAGTGATAATCACAACTCAAGGTAAACATTTTAACCTGTGTGTACTTAAAGCGGGTTCTGAGTTCTTCAGAGCATGTATTGCTTTGGAAAATTAATCACGAATTCGGGCTTGACTCCCGTCATTCAGTCACACGCCATTTGCTGCTTCAAAATAAAGCACCAAACGACATTGTGAGCGAAATGAAACAATAATTTCAGTTAAATGCAGGTTTTATTTTGAAACAAGCAACATTTTTGCAAGACCTTTTCTTCTTTTAAATAAAAGTTAAATCCATAGCAGTTATAAAGTAAACACCATAAGTAGTGTAGGAAAGAGCTGTTATTACAGTAATGGACCATTCAGCCTAGTATTTGGAAGTGTTGTTGTGACACAACTGAACCAATAAAATTAGCGAAGCTTGCCAAATACTTTTAAAGCGGGTGTACCAGCAGTGATTTTCAAAGTTTCTATACGGTATATATAGATGTGTATATATAACATATGTTTTGAATCCATCATACTTTGAAGTGTTGGAAGAATGAAAGAAAAATAACTAAGATTGCTCCTTAGCTGGAATTTACAAGCACCTACCAATTTACAAACTTTCTTCAAGAGCAAATAACTTCGAATTGACCTCAAGATGTGTCTATTTACGGCAATGAAATGTTGTAGCTTTAAATGAATGGGCCAATTAAATACAGCTAGGCCTTAACAGCAGAATTGTGCTTTATGTGATATAACATCATTGTGTTGTTTATATTGTGAGCAAAACCAGGTGAGATCTTCTAGTGAGGGATTTCTGTAGGCAATTTACTGTCCCAACATGCTCATATATTGAATAACAGCAAACACAATTTGCATTAATATTGTGTTTTTAACATGTTGCATAACACTTCACCCAGAGTATTGTCCAACAAAATTTGACACTGAGCCCCAAAGGAGATATTTGGACAGGTGATGGAAAGTTTGGTTGAAGAGGTAGATTTTAAGGAGCATCTTAAAGAAGCAGAGGTGGAGAATTTAAGGGAAACTCCAGAGCTTAGGATCCAGGTATCTGAAAGCACAGCCACCAATGGTGGATTAATGAAAATCAGGGATTCTCAAGAAGCCAGAATTGGGAGAGCATTGATGTTTTGTCAAGTTGTAGGGTTGAAAGAATTTACAGAGATAGGGAAGGACAAGGCCATGGAGGGATTTGGAAATGAGGATGTGAATTTTAAAATTCAGGTGTGAGCAGACCAGGAGCCAAAGCAGGGCAGCTAGTAAAGGGATAATGGGTGAATGGGACTTGGTGCAAGTAAGGATACAGGTACCTGTGTTTTTGATGAGCTAAAGTTTACAGAGGATAAAGGCTAAAGGTTTTTTTTAAAAACTCCCTTCATCTAGCAAGAATGGGTACTAGCAGAGTTAAAATTGAAGTAGTTGACTAACTGCTTTGTTGTCTCTTCATGTTTTCTAAGGCTTTCTATTGATTCAAATGGGAGCTTTATCAATCTACAATAAAAGCAGAAAATGTTGGAAAAAACAGTTATCATCTGTGGATTGAAGAAGAGAGTTAGTGTTTCAGGTTGATGACCTTTCATCAAGAAGTTAGAAGAGTAACAAATTAAGTATAGAGGCAGGGAAAGTAGATGGGGGGAAAAAGGGAATGTCTGTGATAGGATGGAAAAGTGGGGTGATTAAAACAGAAGGGTTACAAGACAAACGGGAGTGGTAATGGGACAAGTAAAGAAACAAAAGATGGATCCACAAATGGGAGGAGTGGAATCATCATCAGCACTTACTGTCCATAAAACTAGGAACAATAGTTATGATCTGAAGTTATTGAAATCAATGTTGTGTCTGGAAGATTCTGCAGTACCTAATAGATAGAAAAGATGCTGTTCCTCATGCTTAGTTTGGGATTCATTGGAACAGTGTAGGAGGCTGCAGTCAGAGCACAGTGCAATGCAGATTTAAAATGACAAGTTACCCAGAAGCTCAGAATCATATTGGCAGACTGTATGGAAGTGTTCAGCAAAACAAACACCCAATCCACTTTTGACCTGTCGAGGAGATTTTAATCATGAGCAGTAAACAGAATACTAAATTGAAAGATGTGCAAGTAAATTATTGTTTCACCTGGAAGGTGTGTTTCGGGCTCTCAATGGTGAGAGGAGGTGAAAGAGCGGGTGTTGCATCTCCTGCGCTTGAAGGGGAAGGTAATGGAGGAAGGGGAGTTAAATGTCATGGAGGAAACAGTCCCTTTGGATTATATAAGGAGAGGGGAAGAGGTGTTTGGTGGTCCCATTGCATCAGAGGTGGTGAAAATGATGGAGGATGACATGTTGATTGTGGAATTGCCAGCAAGGAGGGGAAAGTGTGAGGACAGAAGTGCAAGAAATGGAACGGCCACTTCCTAGAGCCCTGTAACCATGGTGGAGGGAAATCCTCAGTTGAGGAGAAAGGGAGACAAATTGGAAGCACTGCGATTGAGAACTGTGGATGCTCCCTTCTTAAATTTTCATAAATTGCAAGTGCAGGAAATACCCCAAACAAAACAGTTCACTTTTTTGAGGAGAAAATTGATGGATTGTTTCAGAAGTTGTGTTGGGAACTCATGTGTTTTTGAGGGTTGGAGGGAAATGTGGAAATTGTGGTGCATATTATATAAATATTTAATGTTTTGCACAATATGTTGCATTTCTACTTCCACAGATAGTGATTATAACAATGTTATAACCATCTAGACAAATATGCTTATTTACTAATAATGTGCCATCTGCTTTCTTGAGTAATGGCAACTCAGACATCCTCAATAAGCACCTTGAAGAGAATCACATAGCAGAGTTCCAGGCATCATCAATCTCATTTGAAGCAGACATGCAGATTGCAGGAGCCTTGGATTGTAATTTTGAGGAAGAAGCTAAGGATAAGTACTGAACACCAATTAGGGAAGTGGGTTTGACAAGCTTGCTATAATGTATTTATGTAGCATCTTATTACATCAAGCTTCCTCAAAGCAGTCCTCATGATAAATTAGATTCTTGGATGTTAGCAGCAGGCAAAAGTAGGGAGCCATTTTGCACCATTGACATTATACAAAATGAATGAGAAGTTGCTAAGTGTTTAGTGGCATTGGCTGAGGGACAGTGTTGGCTAAATTATCAGGAGAACTCATTGCTTTTCTTTGAACATAAACTATCACATCAGAAGGATAGCAGCAGGAACAATGCAGCACTCTCAATATTGGAAAATAGTGCAATAAGTTTTGCATGCAAGTTGTAGTCTAAAGCTCAAGCCCACAACTTTTTGAACATTGCTAAGAATGCTACGAACTATGCCAAATTGGCACAACTTACATTGAGCAGAAATGCAGTATGCTATCCAAGCCCATCTTCTGATTTGCATGAGGAAAGAGACCTCAGCAGATAATACATCACAAGGCTTATAATCTCTGGATTACTAACCGAGCCACGTGCAAATTGGCATAGGGACGTGAGAATAAGGGAAGTAAACACGTGGCTAAAGGAGTGGTGCGGGAAAGAGGGGTTCCATCTAGTGGGGCACTGGCATCAGTATTGGAACAGGAGGGATCTGTACAGTTGGGATGGTCTCCACCTGAACCGATCTGGGACCAATGTTCTAGCGAAAAGGGTAAATAGGGTGGTCAGCAGGACTTTAAACTAGAAAGTGGGGTGGAGGGGGGGAGGGAAGGGTAAAACTCCAAGAAGTATGACTAATGGGAAACAAAGCAGCAGCCTAGCATGTGGGGGTGGATTCAACTGCATGGAAAATTATGAAAAAACTGAAAAGAAAGGAAAGCCCAGGAGAGGCTATTAAAGTCCCCAGAACACAAAATAGGGAAGAGTGTTTGGAAAGGGCTAGAAATCTAACTTCAAGCACATCAGATAGTGGGACGACAATGAGAAAGGGGATCGGAAGTATAGGACTGAAGGTGTTGTATCTGAATGCACGCAGTATATGAAATAAGGTAAATGAGCTTGTGGCGCAGATTGAAATTGGCAGGTATGAAATGGTGGGCATCATGGAGACATAGCTGCAAGGGGATCAGGACTGGGAGCTAAATATCCAAGGATATACATCCTATAGAAAAGATTGGCAGATTAGCAGAGGGGGTGGCATTGCTTTGTTAGTAAGAAATGAAATTAAATCGATAGCAAGAAATGACGTAGGGTCAGATGATGTAGAATCTGTGTGGGTAGAGTTGAGGAACCGCAAAGGTAAAAAAAAAACATAATGGGAGTTATATACAGGCCTCCAAACAGTTGTCAGGATATGGGGCACAAGATACACCAGGAGATAGAAAAGGCGTGTAAGAAAGGCAAGGTTACAGTGATCATGGGGGATTTCACTATGCAGGTAGACTGGGAAAATTAGGTTGGTAGTGGATCCCAAGAAAAGGAATTTGTAGAATGTCTATGAGATGGCTCTTTGGAGCTGCTTGTGGTGGAGCCCACTAGGGAACAGGCAATTCTAGATTTAGTGATGTGTAATGAGGCAGATTTGTTAAGGGAGCTTAAGGTGAAGGAACCCTTAGGAGGAAGTGACCATAATTTGATAGAATCTACCCTGCAATTTGAGAGGAAAAAGCTGCAATCAGATGTCATGGTATTTCATTTGAATAAAGGCAACTACAGAGGCATGAGGGAGGAACTGGCCAGAATTGACTGGGAGATGAGCCTAGCAGGAAAGACAGTGGAACAGCAATGGCAGGAGTTCCTGGGAGTAATTTGGGAGACACAGCAAAAATTCATCCCTAGGAAGAAGAAGCATACTAAAGGGAGGACGAGGCAACCATGGCTGATAAGGGAAGTCAGGGACAGCATAAAAGCTAAAGAGAAAGCATACAATGCGGTGAAGAGCAGTGGGAAACCAGGGGATTGGGAAGCCTACAAAGACCAACAGAGGACAACTAAGAAAGAAATAAGGAGGGAGAAGATTAAATATGAGGGTAAACTAGCCAGTAATATAAAAGAAGATTGCAAGAGTTTTTTTGGTTTATAAAGGGTAAGAGAGAGGCAAAGGTGGACATTGGGCCACTGGAAAATTATGCTGGAGAAGTATTGGTGGGGAATAAAGAAATGTTGGAGGAACTGAATAGGTACTTTGCATCAGTCTTCACGGTGGAAGACACGAGTAACATCTCCAAAGTTCAAGAGAGTCGGGGGGCAGAGGTGAGTATGGTGGCCATTACCAAGGAGAAGGTGCTAGGAAAACTGAAAGGTCTGAAGGTGGATAAATCACCTGGACCAGATGGATCACACCCCAGAGTTCTGAAGGAGATAGCTGAAGAGATAGTGGACGGATTAGTGGTGATCTTTCAGGAATCACTGGAGTCAGGGAGGGTCCCAGAGGACTGGAAAATCGCTAATGCAACCCCCCTGTTTAAGAAGGGAGTGAGGCAAAAGATGGGAAATTACAGGCCGATTAGCCTGATCTCAGTCGTTGGTAAGATTTTAGAGTCCATTATTAAGGATGAGATTTCAGAATACTTGGAAGTGCATGATAAAATCAGGCAAAGTCAGCATGGTTTCATCAAGGGGAGGTCATGCCTGACAAATCTGTTAGAATTCTTTGAGGAGGTAACAAGTAGGTTAGACAAAGGAGAGCCAATGGATGTTATCTACTTGGACTTCCAGAAGGCCTTTGACAAGGTGCCGCACAGAAGGCTGTTCAGTAAGATAAGAGCCCATGATGTTAGAGGCAAGGTAGTAGCATGGATAGAAGATTGGCTGTCTGGCAGGAGGCAGAGAGTGGAATCCTTCTCAGGATGGCGGCCAGTGACTAGTGGAGTTCCGCAGCAGTTAGTGTTGGGATCACAACTTTTCACTTTATACATTTATGATCCAGATGAAGGAACTGAGAGCATCCTGGCTAAGTTTGCAGATGACACAAAGATAGGTGGAGGGACAGGTAGTATTGAGGAGGTGGGGAGGCTGCAGAAGGATTTGGACAGGTTAGGAGAATGGGCAAAGAAGTGGCAGATGGAACATAACGTGGGGAAGTGTGAGGTCGTGCACTTTGGTAGGAAGAATAGAGGCATAGACTATTTTCTAAATGGGGAGAGAATTCAGAAATCTGGAGTGTAAAGGGACTTGGGAGTCCTAGTCCAGGATTCTCTTCAGGTTAACTTGCAGGTTGAGTCGGTAGTTAGGAAGGCAAATGCAAAGTTGGCATTTATTTCGAGAGGACTAGAATATAAAAGCAGGGATGTGCTGCTGAGGCTTTATAAGGCTCTGGTCAGACCACATTTAGAATATTGTGAGTAATTTTGGGCCCCGTATCTCAGGAAGGATGTTCTGGCCCTGGAGTGGGTTCAGAGGAGGTTCAAGAGAACGATCACAGGAATAAAAGGCTTAACGTATGAGGAACGTTTGAGGACTCTGGGTCTATACTTCATGGAGTTTAGAAGGATGAGGGGGGACCTGATTGAAACTTACAGAATACTGAAAGGCCTGGACAGAGTGGACGAGGGGAAGATATTTCCATTAGTAGTAGAGACTAGGACCCGAGGGCACAGCCTCAGAGTAAAGGGAAGACCTTTTAGAACAGAGATGAGGAGAAACCTCTTTAGCCAGAGAGTGGTGAATCTATGGAATTCATTGCCACAGAAGGCTGTGGAGGCCAGGTCATTGAATGTATTTAAGACTGAGATAGATAGGTTCTTGATTGGTAAGGGAATCAAAGGTTATGGGGAGAAGGCGGGAGAATGGGGTTGAAAAACTTATCAGCCATGATTGAATGGTGGAGCAGACTCGATGGGCTGAATGGCCTAATTTCTGCTCCTATGTCTTATGGAAGATGAACTGTTAGATAAGGTTAACAATCACATCAGAAGGATAGCAGCAGGAACAATGCAGCACTCTCAATATTGGAAAATAGTGCAATAAGTTTTGCATGCAAGTTGTAGTCTAAAGTTCATGCCCACAACTTTTTGAACAGAGCTAAGAATGCTACTAACTATGCCAAATTGGCACAACTTACATTGAGCAGAAATGCAGTATGCCATCCAAGCCCATCTCCTGATTTGCATGAGGAAAGGGACCTTAGCAGATAATACAACATGAAGCCTATATTGAAAGATCACTTAACTCCTTACCTGAGATGGTCTAGATCATGTCCAAGGTGGAGGCCACAGGAACAGCAGGATCATGGCTTATGAATGCTTCCGCTGCTGTAGGTGTTTTGGGGTTCAAATGCTAAGGTGCAATCATGGCCAGCTTCAACAAAGCAGGGAGAGGGATCTTAAGACCTCAAAAGTGCTTATATTCTATGCTCAAACATATTGGAAGGTTTCATAAACAAATGCCCTCCAATGTCACCATATGCCATGTGGCACAGCCACCAGCTGGTACCCATGTCAGGCTTGTTCCATGCCATGTGCAGTCCTGCACAAGTGATAGTTGGCATCATCTCTAGTGCGATAAGCCTGCAGCAACTAGCAAAGGCAGTGCCCAACACTGATGTAGGTGCATCAGCATTAGTTGCAGATGCAAGTTCTCAGTCCTTCTGTATCTTATGCAGAATATCCAATAATGTTGCTCTTTGGGGTTTTTTTGTTTATTCTTTCAAGAGATTTGGGCAACGCTGGCTAAGCCAGGTGAAACCAGCATGCTAAGTCTCATCCCAGAACTATGTATTGAGAGGTATTAGGTTCAAATTAATCTACAATTATATTTTGAGTGTGTCACAATGCAATGCCCCTTTAATTTTTGAAAATATGACTTTTCAACTTTCAACTGACTGGGAATTTTGCAATTTGAAATTAGACAGAACAAGCCACTTAAAATGCAAGGCCACGTTCCAAGGTGAATGTGAAAAGCAAATGAGATACCCTCAGGGGAGTATGAAGAAAGGGATATTTTCTATATTTCAAAGATCCATTGAAACTCATCACTGTCTGAGGAAGAAACGTTAAAATGCAAACCGCTGGATATTGAAACAATGGCTGTCACAGACAGACCCACCAAAAATCCCTTGGAAATACAAAATGGGTGAAGTATAACAGGCCAGACTGCCAGCCATTGCAAAGAGATTGCAAGTGACACAGGGACTGTCAAGAAAGGAGAGGAAACAGGCTAAAAAGCTGTGCTCGCTCCCCCTCTCTCTTTTTTGGAAAGCGTTTGTCATCTGGTTCAGGAGGTTAACTATCAGAAACCTACCAGCGAACCGGGATCTCATAATAATTGCAACATCTTCTACATCTGACCGCATCCAAGAAAACAGCTAATCGAAATTGGCTGCATCATTTAAAATCTATGCCTCAAGTAAAATCAAAGGGCACTTAACTATATTCTTTTCACTTTTTTCATTGGACTCTAACTTCCTTTGTTTCTAATATGTGTGTGTGTGTGTGTGTGTGTGTTTGATGTCATGTTTTTAATTTTTTTTCTCTGGTTTAGTGGATAATAAATTTGCTCTTCCTTTAACTCAAGGAAACCTTGTTTGATTGGATCCTTATTGTTCACTCTGTAAAAAGTTAAATACATTTGGATTCAAAAAAGGCATATCCTTGTGAAAAATGAACTTAAGCCTTTGCTGTGATCAACTAAGGGGGCTGAATAGAGGGGAGTGAGTTCACTCCTTCTCACCTGGTCATAACAAGTGAAAAATAGCTCTTCCTATTTGGACAGACCAGGAGTTAATAATAGGTACCTGAATGGTTAAAAACAAAAAACTGCAGATGCTGGAAATCCAAAACAAAAACAGAATTACCTGGAAAAACTCAGCAGGTCTGGCAGCATCGGCGGAGAAGAGCTGAAGGGTCATGTGGACTCAAAACGTCAACTCTTTTCTTCTCCACCAATGCTGCCAGACCTGCTGAGTTTTTCCAGGTAATTCTGTTTTTATTTTGGATTTCCAGCATCTGCAGTTTTTTGTTTTTATCTTTGTTTAATTGACTGCCACTGCTCTTCAAGAAATGCCTACCTTGAAGAAGTTTTGTTCGTCTCTGCGACAAGATTTCCGTATCTCTCAACCAGTTCTGCTGAAGGGTCATGAGGACTAGAAACGTCAACTCTTTTCTTCTCTGCCGATGCTGCCAGACCTGCTGAGTTTTTCCAGGTAATTCTGTTTTTGACCTGAATGGTTACATGGATGCAACCAATGCTCTATATTTTGGGAAATCCAGCAGGTTAAAAACACTGGCTGCAGCTGCTGCAATGCACTACAGAAGTGTTTGTAGCTGGGTGCATAATAATTCAGAGCTTCAGTTACTTCCTTAATGGGGTGATCAGTAGAAAAGCGGCTAACATGTGACATGCTTGAAGGATCCTTTGCATTGAATAATGAACTTCACTTTCACTGACAGTGGTAGCTAGCCATGCAGGTGAAGTAGACAACACATCACAGTCACAGAGCTCCTGCAGATTCCATTCAACTTTGCAAGTTAAATATGGATGAGGAAACCCATTTTGTCTACCCTAGTTTATCTGTCCAGAAAGAAACTACAGTACACCAATATCAACAACAAAACCTGTATTTATATGACACGTTTAAGGTAGTAAAACATCTTAAGCAGCTTCCAGGAGTTATTATCAAACAAAATTTGACACCGAGCTTCATAAAAAGATAGTAGGATAAGTACCAAAAGTTTGGTCGAAGGTGTAGATTTTAAGAAGCATCTTCAAGGAGGACAGAGATGTAGAAAGGCAGAGAAGTTTAGGGGAGGAATTCCAGAGCTTAGGGCCTAGGTAGCTGAAGGCAAGGCTGACAGTATTGGAGAAAAGAAAATCAGAATGCACAAGAGATCAGATTTGGATGAATTCAGAGACCTTGAGGGGTTGTAGGACAGGGGACTATTACAGAGAAAGGGAGGAGCAAGGCCATGGAGGGGTTTGAAAACAAAAATGAAAGTTTAAAAATTGAGGTATCGCTGGGCCTTGAACCCATGTAGGTCAGCAAGTACAGGGATGATGGCAAATTGGGATTGTGCAAATTAGATTCCTGGAGGTACTAATTTAACCAGTAATCCTTGGTAAAAATAAACACACTGCTTCTTTACTTCTTCTGGCTAGTGTAACATTTCACCCCCCCCCCCCACCCTCCTTTTGAATTCAAACTACTCTGGTTTGTTTAACATTGCAAGTGTTCCCTTTACAACTCACAGTCTAAAACTTCACCCATGTTTACCTAATTAGCATTTCAAACCTAGCTTCTCTTCTTACATCAAAGCCTTCAGGCCAGCTGTCTTTAATTCAATTAAGCCCCACGCGCACACACACAAACACACAGACCCATAGATACAGAGCCCACTATTACTCGACTTTACAATAATATTATGAAAATTATTATATCTTCCTGAAAAAAGGTGCTCAGGAATGCTTTACAGTGATGGCAACTGCTGCTGTCCAAGCTCCAAAACATGGAAATCCAGCTCCTTCACCTGATGATACCTCCTGTGCATGTAGTTGTCCAAGACATGATTGATGAATAGCAGGTGAGTCTTTACTGATTTAAATCTTAAGTTTATTTTTGTTATGTCACTTTTCAGTCGAATAAAGTGAAGGCATGGCATCTCAGTTTCATAGAGCGTAGAACAAAAACAGAATTACCGGGAAAAACTCAGCAGGTCTGGCAGCATCGGCGGAGAAGAAAAGAGTTGACGTTTCGAGTCCTCATGACCCTTCGACAGAACTTGAGTTCGAGTCCAAGAAAGAGTTGAAATATAAGCTGGTTTAAGGTGTGTGTGTGGGGGGCGGAGAGATAGAGAGACAGAGAGGTGGGGGGGGGGGTATGGTTGTAGGGACAAACAAGCAGTGAAAGAAGCAGATCATCAAAAGATTTCGACGACAATAGTACAATAGAACACATAGGTGTTAAAGTTAAAGTTGGTGATATTATCTAAACGAATGTGCTAATTAAGAATGGATGGTAGGGCACTCAAGGTATAGCTCCAGTGGGGTTTTTTTTTATTCTGGAAATAGGTGGGAAAAGGAAAATCTTTATAATTATTTGGAAAAAAAGGGAAGGGGGAAACAGAAAGGGGGTGGGGATGGGGGAGGGAGCTCACGACCTAAAGTTGTTGAATTCAATATTCAGTCCGGAAGGCTGTAAAGTCTGAGGAACAACACCTCATCTTCCGACTAGGGACTTTACAGCCTTCCGGACTGAATATTGAATTCAACAACTTTAGGTCTTAAGCTCCCTCCTCCATCCCCACCCCCTTTCTGTTTCCCACATCCTCTTTTTTCCAATAAATTATAAAGATTTTCCTTTTCCCACCTATTTCCATTATTAAAAAAAAACCCCACTGGAGCTATACCTTGAGTGCCCTACCATCCATTCTTAATTAGCACATTCGTTTAGATAATATCACCAACTTTAACTTTAACACCTATGTGTTCTATTGTACTATTGTCATTGACATCTTTTGATGATCTGCTTCTATCAGTTTGTTTGTCCCTACAACCACACCCCCCCCTCCACCTCTCCCTCGCTCTATCTCTCCGCCCCCCACACACACACCTTAAACCAGCTTATATTTCAACTCTTTCTTGGACTCGAACTCAAGTTCTGTCGAAGGGTCATGAGGACTTGAAACGTCAACTCTTTTCTTCTTCGCCGATGCTGCCAGACCTGCTGAGTTTTTCCAGGTAATTCTGTTTTTGTTTTGCACGTCTTGGAGCCTGTTTTGATATATTTGACTCACTGTAGATATGTGAGAAAGTTAGGAAAATCTGTTATCAATAAAGGTAGCTCTACTGCAACGTTGTCAGCCTGTGTGCTGCTCTCACTGTGTTCTCGGGTCCCTGCTGCTCTCACTGTTCTCGGGGCCCTGCTGCTGTCATTGTGTTCTCGGGTCTCTGCTGCTCTCGCTGTAATGATAATAACTTCTTGCGGTTTTGGACACCAATATTAGATCAATACTGTGCTGGGACTGATGTTCTGGAAGCACGCGTCGGAGCCTGTCTTGAGAGATTTCAGATACAGCAGATATGTTATTAAGGTAGGAAAATGTATTATCAAAAAATTTAGCTCAACTACAATGTTGACAGCCTGTGTGCTGCTCCCACTGTGTTCTCGGGTCACCGCCATTCTTACTGTGTTTTCGGGTCAAAGCTGCTCTCCCTTTGTTCTTACGTTACTGCAGGTCTTTACTGTGTTCTCGGGTCACTGCTGTTCTCACTGTTCTCGGGTCTCTGCTCCTCTCATTGTGTTCTAGGGTCTCTGCTGCTCTCGCTGTGTTCTCGGGTCACTGCTGCCCTCGCTGTGTTCTCGGGGCCCTGCTGCCCTCGCTGTGTTCTCGGGGCCCTGCTGCCCTCGCTGTGTTCTCGGGGCCCTGCTGCCCTCGCTGTGTTCTCGGGGCCCTGCTGCCCTCGCTGTGTTCTCGGGGCCCTGCTGCCCTCGCTGTGTTCTCGGGGCCCTGCTGCCCACGCTGTGTTCTCGGGGCCCTGCTGCCCACGCTGTGTTCTCGGGGCCCTGCTGCCCACGCTGTGTTCTTGGCGCCCTGCTGCCCTCACTATGTTCTCGGTTCTCTGCTCTCCTTGTGTTCTCAGGGCCCTGCTGCCCTCGCTGTGTTCTCGGGGCCCTGCTGCCCTCGCTGTGTTCTCGGGGCCCTGCTGCCCTCGCTGTGTTCTCGGGGCCCTGCTGCCCTCGCTGTGTTCTCGGGGCCCTGCTGCCCACGCTGTGTTCTCGGGGCCCTGCTGCCCACGCTGTGTTCTCGGGGCCCTGCTGCCCACGCTGTGTTCTCGGGGCCCTGCTGCCCACGCTGTGTTCTCGGGGCCCTGCTGCCCACGCTGTGTTCTCGGGGACCTGCTGCCCTCGCTGTGTTCTCGGCGCCCTGCTGCCCTCACTATGTTCTCGGTTCTCTGCTCTCCTTGTGTTCTCGGGGCCCTGCTGCCCTCGCTGTGTTCTCGGGGCCCTGCTGCCCTCGCTGTGTTCTCGGGGCCCTGCTGCCCTCGCTGAGTTCTCGGGGCCCTGCTGCCCTCGCTGAGTTCTCGGGGCCCTGCTGCCCTCGCTGAGTTCTCGGGGCCCTGCTGCCCTCGCTGAGTTCTCGGGGCCCTGCTGCCCTCGCTGAGTTCTCGGGGCCCTGCTGCCCTCGCTGAGTTCTCGGGGCCCTGCTGCCCTCGCTGAGTTCTCGGGGCCCTGCTGCCCTCGCTGAGTTCTCGGGGCCCTGCTGCCCTCGCTGAGTTCTCGGGGCCCTGCTGCCCTCGCTGAGTTCTCGGGGCCCTGCTGCCCTCGCTGAGTTCTCGGGGCCCTGCTGCCCTCGCTGAGTTCTCGGGGCCCTGCTGCCCTCGCTGTGTTCTCGGGGCCCTGCTGCCCTCGCTGAGTTCTCGGGGCCCTGCTGCCCTCGCTGAGTTCTCGGGGCCCTGCTGCCCTCGCTGAGTTCTCGGGGCCCTGCTGCCCTCGCTGAGTTCTCGGGGCCCTGCTGCCCTCGCTGAGTTCTCGGGGCCCTGCTGCCCTCGCTGAGTTCTCGGGGCCCTGCTGCCCTCGCTGAGTTCTCGGGGCCCTGCTGCCCTCGCTGAGTTCTCGGGGCCCTGCTGCCCTCGCTGTGTTCTCGGGGCCCTGCTGCCCTCGCTGAGTTCTCGGGGCCCTGCTGCCCTCGCTGAGTTCTCGGGGCCCTGCTGCCCTCGCTGAGTTCTCGGGGCCCTGCTGCCCTCGCTGAGTTCTCGGGGCCCTGCTGCCCTCGCTGAGTTCTCGGGGCCCTGCTGCCCTCGCTGAGTTCTCGGGGCCCTGCTGCCCTCGCTGAGTTCTCGGGGCCCTGCTGCCCTCGCTGAGTTCTCGGGGCCCTGCTGCCCTCGCTGAGTTCTCGGGGCCCTGCTGCCCTCGCTGAGTTCTCGGGGCCCTGCTGCCCTCGCTGAGTTCTCGGGGCCCTGCTGCCCTCGCTGAGTTCTCGGGGCCCTGCTGCCCTCGCTGAGTTCTCGGGGCCCTGCTGCCCTCGCTGAGTTCTCGGGGCCCTGCTGCCCTCGCTGAGTTCTCGGGGCCCTGCTGCCCTCGCTGAGTTCTCGGGGCCCTGCTGCCCTCGCTGAGTTCTCGGGGCCCTGCTGCCCTCGCTGAGTTCTCGGGGCCCTGCTGCCCTCGCTGAGTTCTCGGGGCCCTGCTGCCCTCGCTGAGTTCTCGGGGCCCTGCTGCCCTCGCTGAGTTCTCGGGGCCCTGCTGCCCTCGCTGAGTTCTCGGGGCCCTGCTGCCCTCGCTGAGTTCTCGGGGCCCTGCTGCCCTCGCTGAGTTCTCGGGGCCCTGCTGCCCTCGCTGAGTTCTCGGGGCCCTGCTGCCCTCGCTGAGTTCTCGGGGCCCTGCTGCCCTCGCTGAGTTCTCGGGGCCCTGCTGCCCTCGCTGAGTTCTCGGGGCCCTGCTGCCCTCGCTGAGTTCTCGGGGCCCTGCTGCCCTCGCTGAGTTCTCGGGGCCCTGCTGCCCTCGCTGAGTTCTCGGGGCCCTGCTGCCCTCGCTGAGTTCTCGGGGCCCTGCTGCCCTCGCTGAGTTCTCGGGGCCCTGCTGCCCTCGCTGAGTTCTCGGGGCCCTGCTGCCCTCGCTGAGTTCTCGGGGCCCTGCTGCCCTCGCTGAGTTCTCGGGGCCCTGCTGCCCTCGCTGAGTTCTCGGGGCCCTGCTGCCCTCGCTGTGTTCTCGGGGCGCTGCTGCCCTCGCTGTGTTCTCGGGGCCCTGCTGCCCTCGCTGTGTTCTCGGGGCCTTGCTGCCCTCGCTGTGTTCTCGGGGCCCTGCTGCCCTCGCTGTGTTCTCGGGGCCCTGCTGCCCTTGCTGTGTTCTCGGGCCCTGCTGCCCTCGCTATGTTCTCGGTTCTCTGCTCTCCTAGTGTTCTCGGGGCCCTGCTGCCCTCGCTGTGTTCTCGGGGACCTGCTGCCCTCGCTGTGTTCTCGGGGCCCTGCTGTCCTCGCTGTGTTTTCGGGGCCCTGCTGCCCTCGCTGTGTTCTCGGGGCCCTGCTGCCCTCGCTATGTTCTCGGTTCTCTGCTCTCCTTGTGTTCTCGGGGCCCTGCTGCCCTCGCTGTGTTCTCGGGGCCCTGCTGCCCTCGCTGTGTTCTCGGGGCCCTGCTGCCCTCGCTGTGTTCTCGGGGCCCTGCTGCCCTCGCTGTGTTCTCGGGGCCCTGCTGCCCTCGCTGTGTTCTCGGGGCCCTGCTGCCCTCGCTGTGTTCTCGGGGCCCTGCTGCCCTCGCTGTGTTCTCGGGGCCCTGCTGCCCTCGCTGTGTTCTCGGGGCCCTGCTGCCCTCGCTGTGTTCTCGGGGCCCTGCTGCCCTCGCTGTGTTCTCGGGGCCCTGCTGCCCTCGCTGTGTTCTCGGGGCCCTGCTCCCTCGCTGTGTTCTCGGGGCCCTGCTCCCTCGCTGTGTTCTCGGGGCCCTGCTCCCTCGCTGTGTTCTCGGGGCCCTGCTGCATCGCTGTGTTCTCGGGACCCTGCTGCTCTCTCTGTGTTCTCGGGACCCTGCTGCTCTCTCTGTGTTCTCGGGACCCTGCTGCTCTCTCTGTGTTCTCGGGACCCGGCTGCTCTCGCTGTGCTCTCGGGTCACTGCTGCTCTCGCTGTGCTCTCGGGACCCTGCTGCCCTCGCTGTGTTCTCGGGTCTTGGCTGCTCTCGCTGTGTTCTCGGGTCACTGCTGCTCTCGCTGTGTTCTCGGGTCACTGCTGCTCTCGCTGTGTTCTCGGGTCTCGGCCGCTCTCGCTGTGTTCTCGGGTCTCGGCCGCTCTCGCTGTGTTCTCGGGTCACTGCTGCTCTCGCTGTGTTCTCGGGTCACTGCTGCTCTCGCTGTGTTCTCGGGTCACTGCTGCTCTCGCTGTGTTCTCGGGTCACTGCTGCTCTCTCTGTGTTCTCGGGTCACTGCTGCTCTCGCTGTGTTCTCGGGTCACTGCTGCTCTCGCTGTGTTCTCGGGTCACTGCTGCTCTCGCTGTGTTCTCGGGTCACTGCTGCTCTCGCTGTGTTCTCGGGGCCCTGCTGCCCTCGCTGTGTTCTCGGGGCCCTGCTGCCCTCGCTGTGTTCTCGGGGCCCTGCTGCCCTCGCTGTGTTCTCGGGGCCCTGCTGCCCTCGCTGTGTTCTCGGGGCCCTGCTGCCCTCGCTGTGTTCTCGGGGCCCTGCTGCCCTCGCTGTGTTCTCGGGACCCTGCTGCCCTCGCTGTGTTCCCGGGGCCCTGCTGCCCTCGCTGTGTTCCCGGGGCCCTGCTGCCCTCGCTGTGTTCTCGGGGCCCTGCTGCCCTCGCTGTGTTCTCGGGGCCCTGCTGCCCTCGCTGTGTTCTCGGGGCCCTGCTGCCCTCGCTGTGTTCTCGGGGCCCTGCTGCCCTCGCTGTGTTCTCGGGGCCCTGCTGCCCTCGCTGTGTTCTCGGGGCCCTGCTGCCCTCGCTGTGTTCTCGGGGCCCTGCTGCCCACGCTGTGTTCTCGGGGCCCTGCTGCCCACGCTGTGTTCTCGGGGCCCTGCTGCCCACGCTGTGTTCTCGGGGCCCTGCTGCCCACGCTGTGTTCTCGGGGACCTGCTGCCCTCGCTGTGTTCTCGGCGCCCTGCTGCCCTCACTATGTTCTCGGTTCTCTGCTCTCCTTGTGTTCTCGGGGCCCTGCTGCCCTCGCTGTGTTCTCGGGGCCCTGCTGCCCTCGCTGTGTTCTCGGGGCCCTGCTGCCCTCGCTGTGTTCTCGGGGCCCTGCTGCCCTCGCTGTGTTCTCGGGGCCCTGCTGCCCTCGCTGTGTTCTCGGGGCCCTGCTGCCCTCGCTGTGTTCTCGGGGCCCTGCTGCCCTCGCTGTGTTCTCGGGGCCCTGCTGCCCTCGTTGTGTTCTCGGGGCCCTGCTGCACTCGCTGTGTTTTCGGGGCCCTGCTGCCCTCGCTGTGTTCTCGGGGCCCTGCTGCCCTCGCTATGTTCTCGGTTCTCTGCTCTCCTTGTGTTCTCGGGGCCCTGCTGCCCTCGCTGTGTTCTCGGGGCCCTGCTGCCCTCGCTGTGTTCTCGGGGCCCTGCTGCCCTCGCTGTGTTCTCGGGGCCCTGCTGCCCTCGCTGTGTTCTCGGGGCCCTGCTGCCCTCGCTGTGTTCTCGGGGCCCTGCTGCCCTCGCTGTGTTCTCGGGGCCCTGCTGCCCTCGCTGTGTTCTCGGGGCCCTGCTGCCCTCGCTGTGTTCTCGGGGCCCTGCTGCCCTCGCTGTGTTCTCGGGGCCCTGCTCCCTCGCTGTGTTCTCGGGGCCCTGCTCCCTCGCTGTGTTCTCGGGGCCCTGCTCCCTCGCTGTGTTCTCGGGGCCCTGCTCCCTCGCTGTGTTCTCGGGGCCCTGCTCCCTCGCTGTGTTCTTGGGGCCCTGCTGCTCTCTCTGTGTTCTCGGGACCCTGCTGCTCTCTCTGTGTTCTCGGGACCCTGCTGCTCTCTCTGTGTTCTCGGGACCCGGCTGCTCTCGCTGTGCTCTCGGGTGACTGCTGCTCTCGCTGTGCTCTCGGGACCCTGCTGCCCTCGCTGTGTTCTCGGGTCTTGGCTGCTCTCGCTGTGTTCTCGGGTCACTGCTGCTCTCGCTGTGTTCTCGGGGCCCTGCTGCCCTCGCTGTGTTCTCGGGTCTTGGCTGCTCTCGCTGTGTTCTCGGGTCACTGCTGCTCTCTCTGTGTTCTCGGGACCCGGCTGCTCTCGCTGTGCTCTCGGGTGACTGCTGCTCTCGCTGTGCTCTCGGGACCCTGCTGCCCTCGCTGTGTTCTCGGGTCTTGGCTGCTCTCGCTGTGTTCTCGGGTCACTGCTGCTCTCGCTGTGTTCTCGGGGCCCTGCTGCCCTCGCTGTGTTCTCGGGTCTTGGCTGCTCTCGCTGTGTTCTCGGGTCACTGCTGCTCTCGCTGTGTTCTCGGGGCCCTGCTGCCCTCGCTGTGTTCTCGGGGCCCTGCTCCCTCGCTGTGTTCTCGGGGCCCTGCTCCCTCGCTGTGTTCTCGGTGCCCGGCTGCCTTCGCTGTGTTCTCGGGGCCCTGCTGCCCTCGCTGTGTTCTTGGGGCCCTGCTGCCCTCGCTGTGTTCTCGGGGCCCTGCTGCCCTCGCTGTGTTCTCGGGGCCCTGCTGCCCTCGCTGTGTTCTCGGGGCCCTGCTGCCCTCGCTGTGTTCTCGGTGCCCTGCTGCCCTCGCTGTGTTCTCGGTGCCCTGCTGCCCTCGCTGTGATCTCGGGTCACTGCTGCTCTTGCTGTGTTCTCAGGTCACTGCTGCTGTCGCTGTATTCTACCGTCACTGTTGCTTTCACTGTGTTCTCGGGGCACTGCTGCTCTCTGTTTGTTCTTGGGTCACTGCTGCTCTCACTGGATTCCCTGGTCACTGCTCATGATAATAGCTTTTTGGTGTGGACACCACTATTTGATACAATACCGCACCGGGATTGAAGATCGGGATGCACATCTTGGATAAAAATAAAAAAGCTGCGGATGCTGGAAATCCAAAACAAAAACAGAATTACCTGGAAAAACTCAGCAGGTCTGGCAGCATCGGCGGAGAAGAAAAGAGTTGACGTTTCGAGTCCTCATGACCCTTCGACAGAACTTGAGTTCGAGTCCAAGAAAGAGTTGAAATATAAGCTGGTTTAAGGTGTGTGTGTGGGGGGCGGAGAGATAGAGAGACAGAGAGGTGGAGGGGGGTGGTGTGGTTGTAGGGACAAACAAGCAGTGATAGAAGCAGATCATCAAAAGATGTCAACGACAATAGTACAATAGAACACATAGGTGTTAAAGTTAAAGTTGGTGATATTATCTAAACGAATGTGCTAATTAAGAATGGATGGTAGGGCACTCAAGGTATAGCTCTAGAGGGTTTTTTTTTTTACTAATGGAAATAGGTGGGAAAAGGAAAATCTTTAAAATTATTTGGAAAAAAAGGGAAGGGGGAAACAGAAAGGGGGTGGGGATGGGGGAGGGAGCTCACGACCTAAAGTTGTTGAATTCAATATTCAGTCCGGAAGGCTGTAAAGTCTGAGGAACAACACCTCATCTTCCGACTAGGGACTTTACAGCCTTCCGGACTGAATATTGAATTCAACAACTTTAGGTCTTAAGCTCCCTCCTCCATCCCCACCCCCTTTCTGTTTCCCACATCCTCTTTTTTCCAATAAATTATAAAGATTTTCCTTTTCCCACCTATTTCCATTATTAAAAAAAAACCCCACTGGAGCTATACCTTGAGTGCCCTACCATCCATTCTTAATTAGCACATTCGTTTAGATAATATCACCAACTTTAACTTTAACACCTATGTGTTCTATTGTACTATTGTCATTGACATCTTTTGATGATCTGCTTCTATCAGTTTGTTTGTCCCTACAACCACACCCCCCCCTCCACCTCTCCCTCGCTCTATCTTTCCGCCCCCCCACACACACACCTTAAACCAGCTTATATTTCAACTCTTTCTTGGACTCGAACTCAAGTTCTGTCGAAGGGTCATGAGGACTTGAAACGTCAACTCTTTTCTTCTTCGCCGATGCTGCCAGACCTGCTGAGTTTTTCCAGGTAATTCTGTTTTTGTTTTGCACGTCTTGGAGCCTGTTTTGATATATTTGACTCACTGTAGATATGTGAGAAAGTTAGGAAAATCTGTTATCAATAAAGGTAGCTCTACTGCAACGTTGTCAGCCTGTGTGCTGCTCTCACTGTGTTCTCGGGTCCCTGCTGCTCTCACTGTTCTCGGGGCCCTGCTGCTGTCATTGTGTTCTCGGGTCTCTGCTGCTCTCGCTGTAATGATAATAACTTCTTGCGGTTTTGGACACCAATGTTAGATCAATACTGTGCTGGGACTGATGTTCTGGAAGCACGCGTCGGAGCCTGTCTTGAGAGATTTCAGATACAGCAGATATGTTATTAAGGTAGGAAAATGTATTATCAAAAAATTTAGCTCAACTACAATGTTGACAGCCTGTGTGCTGCTCCCACTGTGTTCTCGGGTCACCGCCATTCTTACTGTGTTTTCGGGTCAAAGCTGCTCTCCCTTTGTTCTTACGTTACTGCAGGTCTTTACTGTGTTCTCGGGTCACTGCTGTTCTCACTGTTCTCGGGTCTCTGCTCCTCTCATTGTGTTCTCGGGTCTCTGCTGCTCTCGCTGTGTTCTCGGTTCTCTGCTCTCCTTGTGTTCTCGGGGCCCTGCTGCCCTCGCTGTGTTCTCGGGGCCCTGCTGCCCTCGCTGTGTTCTCGGGGCCCTGCTGCCCTCGCTGTGTTCTCGGGGCCCTGCTGCCCTCGCTGTGTTCTCGGGGCCCTGCTGCCCTCGCTGTGTTCTCGGGGCCCTGCTGCCCTCGCTGTGTTCTCGGGGCCCTGCTGCCCACGATGTGTTCTCGGGGCCCTGCTGCCCACGCTGTGTTCTCGGGGACCTGCTGCCCTCGCTGTGTTCTTGGCGCCCTGCTGCCCTCACTATGTTCTCTGTTCTCTGCTCTCCTTGTGTTCTCAGGGCCCTGCTGCCCTCGCTGTGTTCTCGGGGCCCTGCTGCCCTCGCTGTGTTCTCGGGGCCCTGCTGCCCACGCTGTGTTCTCGGGGCCCTGCTGCCCTCGCTGAGTTCTCGGGGCCCTGCTGCCCTCGCTGAGTTCTCGGGGCCCTGCTGCCCTCGCTGAGTTCTCGGGGCCCTGCTGCCCTCGCTGAGTTCTCGGGGCCCTGCTGCCCTCGCTGAGTTCTCGGGGCCCTGCTGCCCTCGCTGTGTTCTCGGGGCCCTGCTGCCCTTGCTGTGTTCTCGGGGCCTTGCTGCCCTCGCTGTGTTCTCGGGGCCCTGCTGCCCTCGCTGTGTTCTCGGGGCCCTGTAGCCCTTGCTGTGTTCTCGGGCCCTGCTGCCCTCGCTATGTTCTCGGTTCTCTGCTCTCCTAGTGTTCTCGGGGCCCTGCTGCCCTCGCTGTGTTCTCGGGGCCCTGCTGCCCTCGCTGTGTTCTCGGGGCCCTGCTGCCCTCGCTGTGTTCTCGGGGCCCTGCTGCCCTCGCTGTGTTCTCGGGGCCCTGCTGCCCTCGCTGTGTTCTCGGGGCCCTGCTGCCCTCGCTGTGTTCTCGGGGCCCTGCTGCCCTCGCTGTGTTCTCGGGGCCCTGCTGCCCTCGCTGTGTTCTCGGGGCCCTGCTGCCCTCGTTGTGTTCTCGGGGCCCTGCTGCACTCGCTGTGTTTTCGGGGCCCTGCTGCCCTCGCTGTGTTCTCGGGGCCCTGCTGCCCTCGCTATGTTCTCGGTTCTCTGCTCTCCTTGTGTTCTCGGGGCCCTGCTGCCCTTGCTGTGTTCTCGGGGCCCTGCTGCCCTCGCTGCGTTCTCGGGGCCCTGCTGCCCTCGCTGTGTTCTCGGGGCCCTGCTGCCCTCGCTGTGTTCTCGGGGCCCTGCTGCCCTCGCTGTGTTCTCGGGGCCCTGCTGCCCTCGCTGTGTTCTCGGGGCCCTGCTGCCCTCGCTGTGTTCTCGGGGCCCTGCTGCCCTCGCTGTGTTCTCGGGGCCCTGCTCCCTCGCTGTGTTCTCGGGGCCCTGCTCCCTCGCTGTGTTCTCGGGGCCCTGCTCCCTCGCTGTGTTCTCGGGGCCCTGCTCCCTCGCTGTGTTCTCGGGGCCCTGCTGCATCGCTGTGTTCTCGGGACCCTGCTGCTCTCTCTGTGTTCTCGGGACCCTGCTGCTCTCTCTGTGTTCTCGGGACCCTGCTGCTCTCTCTGTGTTCTCGGGACCCGGCTGCTCTCGCTGTGCTCTCGGGTCACTGCTGCTCTCGCTGTGCTCTCGGGACCCTGCTGCCCTCGCTGTGTTCTCGGGTCTTGGCTGCTCTCGCTGTGTTCTCGGGTCACTGCTGCTCTCGCTGTGTTCTCGGGTCTCGGCCGCTCTCGCTGTGTTCTCGGGTCACTGCTGCTCTCGCTGTGTTCTCGGGTCACTGCTGCTCTCGCTGTGTTCTCGGGGCCCTGCTGCCCTCGCTGTGTTCTCGGGGCCCTGCTGCCCTCGCTGTGTTCTCGGGGCCCTGCTGCCCTCGCTGTGTTCTCGGGGCCCTGCTGCCCTCGCTGTGTTCCCGGGGCCCTGCTGCCCTCGCTGTGTTCTCGGGGCCCTGCTGCCCTCGCTGTGTTCTCGGGGCCCTGCTGCCCTCGCTGTGTTCTCGGGGCCCTGCTGCCCTCGCTGTGTTCTCGGGGCCCTGCTGCCCTCGCTGTGTTCTCGGGGCCCTGCTGCCCTCGCTGTGTTCTCGGGGCCCTGCTGCCCTCGCTGTGTTCTCGGGGCCCTGCTGCCCACGCTGTGTTCTCGGGGACCTGCTGCCCTCGCTGTGTTCTCGGCGCCCTGCTGCCCTCACTATGTTCTCGGTTCTCTGCTCTCCTTGTGTTCTCGGGGCCCTGCTGCCCTCGCTGTGTTCTCGGGGCCCTGCTGCCCTCGCTGTGTTCTCGGGGCCCTGCTGCCCTCGCTGAGTTCTCAGGGCCCTGCTGCCCTCGCTGAGTTCTCGGGGCCCTGCTGCCCTCGCTGAGTTCTCGGGGCCCTGTTGCCCTCGCTGAGTTCTCGGGGCCCTGTTGCCCTCGCTGAGTTCTCGGGGCCCTGCTGCCGTCGCTGAGTTCTCGGGGCCCTGCTGCCGTCGCTGAGTTCTCGGGGCCCTGCTGCCCTCGCTGAGTTCTCGGGGCCCTGCTGCCCTCGCTGTGTTCTCGGGGCGCTGCTGCCCTCGCTGTGTTCTCGGGGCCCTGCTGCCCTCGCTGTGTTCTCGGTGCCCTGCTGCCCTCACTATGTTCTCGGTTCTCTGCTCTCCTTGTGTTCTCGGGGCCCTGCTGCCCTCGCTGTGTTCTCGGGGCCCTGCTGCCCTCGCTGTGTTCTCGGGGCCCTGCTGCCCTCGCTGAGTTCTCAGGGCCCTGCTGCCCTCGCTGAGTTCTCGGGGCCCTGCTGCCCTCGCTGAGTTCTCGGGGCCCTGCTGCCCTCGCTGAGTTCTCGGGGCCCTGTTGCCCTCGCTGAGTTCTCGGGGCCCTGTTGCCCTCGCTGAGTTCTCGGGGCCCTGCTGCCGTCGCTGAGTTCTCGGGGCCCTGCTGCCGTCGCTGAGTTCTCGGGGCCCTGCTGCCCTCGCTGTGTTCTCGGGGCCCTGCTGCCCTCGCTATGTTCTCGGTTCTCTGCTCTCCTTGTGTTCTCGGGGCCCTGCTGCCCTCGCTGTGTTCTCGGGGCCCTGCTGCCCTCGCTGTGTTCTCGGGGCCCTGCTGCCCTCGCTGTGTTCTCGGGGCCCTGCTGTCCTCGCTGTGTTCTCGGGGCCCTGCTGCCCTCGCTGTGTTCTCGGGGCCCTGCTCCCTCGCTGTGTTCTCGGGGCCCTGCTCCCTCGCTGTGTTCTCGGGGCCCTGCTCCCTCGCTGTGTTCTCGGGGCCCTGCTCCCTCGCTGTGTTCTCGGGGCCCTGCTCCCTCGCTGTGTTCTCGGGGCCCTGCTCCCTCGCTGTGTTCTCGGGGCCCTGCTGCTCTCTCTGTGTTCTCCGGACCCTGCTGCTCTCTCTGTGTTCTCGGGACCCTGCTGCTCTCTCTGTGTTCCCGGGACCCTGCTGCTCTCTCTGTGTTCTCGGGACCCGGCTGCACTCGCTGTGCTCTCGGGTGACTGCTGCTCTCGCTGTGCTCTCGGGACCCTGCTGCCCTCGCTGTGTTCTCGGGTCTTGGCTGCTCTCGCTGCGTTCTCGGGTCACTGCTGCTCTCGCTGTGTTCTCGGGTCTCGGCTGCTCTCGCTGTGTTCTCGGGTCTCGGCCGCTCTCGCTGTGTTCTCGGGTCACTGCTGCTCTCGCTGTGTTCTCGGGTCACTGCTGCTCTCGCTGTGTTCTCGGGTCACTGCTGCTCTCGCTGTGTTCTCGGGTCACTGCTGCTCTCGCTGTGTTCTCGGGTCACTCCTGCTCTCTCTGTGTTCTCGGGTCACTGCTGCTCTTTCTGTGTTCTCGGGTCACTGCTGCTCTCGCTGTGTTCTCGGGTCACTGCTGCTCTCGCTGTGTTCTCGGGTCACTGCTGCTCTCGCTGTGTTCTCGGGGCCCTGCTGCCCTCGCTGTGTTCTCGGGGCCCTGCTGCCCTCGCTGTGTTCTCGGGGCCCTGCTGCCCTCGCTGTGTTCTCGGGGCCCTGCTGCCCTCGCTGTGTTCTCGGGGCCCTGCTGCCCTCGCTGTGTTCTCGGGGCCCTGCTGCCCTCGCTGTGTTCTCGGGGCCCTGCTGCCCTCGCTGTGTTCTCGGGGCCCTGCTGCCCTCGCTGCGTTCTCGGGGCCCTGCTGCCCTCGCTGCGTTCTCGGGGCCCTGCTGCCCTCGCTGCGTTCTCGGGGCCCTGCTGCCCTCGCTGCGTTCTCGGGGCCCTGCTGCCCTCGCTGTGTTCTCGGGGCCCTGCTCCCGCGCTGTGTTCTCGGGGCCCTGCTCCCGCGCTGTGTTCTCGGGGCCCTGCTCCCTCGCTGTGCTCTCGGGGCCCTCCTGCCCTCGCTGTGTTCTCGGGGCTCTCCTGCCCTCGCTGTGTTCTCGGTTCTCTGCTCTCCTTGTGTTCTCGGGGCCCTGCTGCCCTCGCTGTGTTCTCGGGTCACTGCTGCTCTCGCTGTGTTCTCGGGTCACTGCTGCTCTCGCTGTGTTCTCGGGGACCTGCTGCCCTCGCTGTGTTCTCGGGGACCTGCTGCCCTCGCTGTGTTCTCGGGGCCCTGCTGCCCTCGCTGTGTTCTCGGGGCCCTGCTGCCCTCGCTGTGTTCTCGGGGCCCTGCTGCCCTCGCTGTGTTCTCGGGGCCCTGCTGCCCTCGCTGTGTTCTCGGGGCCCTGCTGCCCTCGCTGTGTTCTCGGGGCCCTGCTGCCCTCGCTGTGTTCTCGGGGCCCTGCTGCCCTCGCTGTGTTCTCGGGGCCCTGCTCCCGCGCTGTGTTCTCGGGGCCCTGCTCCCTCGCTGTGCTCTCGGGGCCCTCCTGTCCTCGCTGTGTTCTCGGTTCTCTGCTCTCCTTGTGTTCTCGGGGCCCTGCTGCCCTCGCTGTGTTCTCGGGGCCCTGCTGCCCTCACTGTGTTCTCGGGGCCCTGCTGCCCTCACTGTGTTCTCGGGGCCCTGCTGCCCTCGCTGTGTTCTTGGGGCCCTGCTGCCCTCGCTGTGTTCTCGGGGCCCTGCTGCCCTCGCTGAGTTCTCGGGGCCCTGCTGCCCTCGCTGTGTTCTCGGGGCCCTGCTGCCCTCGCTGTGTTCTCGGTGCCCTGCTGCCCTCGCTGTGTTCTCGGTGCCCTGCTGCCTTCGCTGTGTTCTCAGGGCCCTGCTGCCCTCGCTGTGTTCTCGGGTCTCTGCTGCTCTCACTGAGTTCTCGGGTTCCTGCTGCTCTCACTGTGTTCTCGGGGCCCTGCTGCTGTCATTGTGTTCTCGGGTCTCTGCTGCTGTCGCTGTAATGATAATAATTTCATGCGGTTTTGGACACCAATATTAGATCAATACTGTGCTGTGACTGATGTTCTGGAAGCACGCGTCGGAGCCTGTCTTGAGAGATTTCAGATACTGCAGCTGTGTTATTAAGGTAGGAAAATGTATTATCAAAAAATTTAGCTCAACTACAACGTTGACAGCCTGTGTGCTGCTCCCACTGTGTTCTCGGGTCACCGCCATTCTTACTGTGTTTTCGGGTCAAAGCTGCTCTCCCTTTGTTCTTACGTTACTGCAGGTCTTTACTGTGTTCTCGGGTCACTGCTGTTCTCACTGTTCTCGGGTCTCTGCTCCTCTCATTGTGTTCTCGGGTCTCTGCTGCTCTCGCTGTGTTCTCGGTTCTCTGCTCTCCTTGTGTTCTCGGGGCCCTGCTGCCCTCGCTGTGTTCTCGGGGCCCTGCTGCCCTCGCTGTGTTCTCGGGGCCCTGCTGCCCTCGCTGTGTTCTCGGGGCCCTGCTGCCCTCGCTGTGTTCTCGGGGCCCTGCTGCCCTCGCTGTGTTCTCGGGGCCCTGCTGCCCTCGCTGTGTTCTCGGGGCCCTGCTGCCCTCGCTGTGTTCTCGGGGCCCTGCTGCCCTCGCTGTGTTCTCGGGGCCCTGCTGCCCTCGCTATGTTCTCGGTTCTCTGCTCTCCTTGTGTTCTCGGGGCCCTGCTGCCCTCGCTGTGTTCTCGGGGCCCTGCTGCCCTCGCTGTGTTCTCGGGGCCCTGCTGCCCTCGCTGTGTTCTCGGGGCCCTGCTGCCCTCGCTGTGTTCTCGGGGCCCTGCTGCCCTCGCTGTGTTCTCGGGGCCCTGCTGCCTCGCTGTGTTCTTGGGACCCTGCTGCTCTCTCTGTGTTCTCGGGACCCGCCTGCTCTCGCTGTGTTCTCGGGTCACTGCTGCTCTCGTTGTGTTCTCGGATCACCGCTGCTCTCGCTGTGTTCTTGGGGCACCGCTGCTCTCGCTGTGTTCTCGGGGCACCGCTGCTCTCGCTGTGTTGTCGGGGCACTGCTGCTCTCTGTTTGTTCTTAGGTCACTGCTGCTCTCACTGGATTCCCTGGTCTCTGCTCATGATAATAGGTTTTTGGTGTGTACACCACTATTTGATACAATACCGCACCTGGATTGTAGATCAGGATGCACATCTTGGAGCCTGTGTTGATATATTTGAGACACTGGAGATATGTGATAAAGTTAGGAAAACCTGCTATCAATAAAGGTAGCTCTACTGCAATGTTGTCAGCCTGTGTGCTGCTGTCACTGTGTTCTCAGGTCCCTGCTGCTTTCACTGTGTTCTCGGGTCCCTGCTGCTTTGACTGTGTTCTCGGGTCCCTGCTGCTCTCAATGTGTTCTCGGGTCCCTGCTGCTCTTGTTGTAATGATAATAACTTCTTGCGGTTTTGGACACCAATATTAGATCAATACTGTGCTGGGACTGATGTTCTGAAAGCACATGTCGGAGCCTGTCTTGAGAGATTTCAGATACTGCAGATATGTTATCAAGGTAGGAAAATGTATTATCAAAAAATTTAGCTCAACTACAATGTTGACAGCCTGTGTGCTGCTCCCAATGTGTTCTCGGGTCACTGCCATTCTCACTGTGTTTTCGGGACACAGCTGCTCTCCCTTTGTTCTCGGGTTCCTGCCGGTCTGTACTGTGTTCACAGGTCTCTGCTGCTCCCACTGTGTTCTCGGGTCACCGCCATTCTTACTGTGTTTTCGGGTCAAAGCTGCTCTCCCTTTGTTCTTACGTTACTGCAGGTCTTTACTGTGTTCTCGGCTCACTGCCGGTCTCTCTGTGTTATCGGGTCACTGCTGCTCTCACTGTGTTCTCGGGTCACTGCTGCTCTCACTGGATTCCCTTGTCACTGCTCATGATAATAGTTTGTTGGTATGGACACCTCTATTAGTTACAATACCGCACCGGGATTGAAGATCAGGATGCACATCTTGGAGCCTGTCTTGATATATTTCAGACACTGAAGATATGTGATAAAGTTAGGAAAATCTGTTATCAATAAAGTTAGCTCTACTGCAATGTTGTGTGCTGCTCTCACTGTGTTCTCGGGTCCCTACTGCTCTCACTGTGTTCTTGGGTCCCTGCTGCTGTCTCTGTGTTCTCGGGTCACTGGTGCTCTCGTTGTAATGATAATAGCTTCTTGCAGTTGTGGACACCAATATTAGATACAATAATGTGCTGGGACTGACGTTCTGGAAGCACAAGTCGGAATTTTTCTTGAGAGATTTCAGATACTGCAGATATGTTATCAAGTTAGGAAAATCTATTATCAAAAAATTTAGCTCAACTACAATGTTGACAGACTGTGTGTGCTGCTCTCACTGTGTTCTCAGGTCACCGCCATTCTCACGGTGTTTTCGGGTCAAAGCTGCTCTCCCTTTATTCTCGGGTTACTGCCGGTCTTTACTGCGTTCTCAGGTCTCTGCTGCTCTCGCTGTGTTCTCAGGTCTCTGCTGCTCTCGCTGTGTTCTTGGGTCACTGCTGACCTCGCTGTGTTCTCAGGTCTCTGCTGCTCTCGCTGTGTTCTCGGGTCACTGCTGCTCTCGTTGTGTTCTCGGGTCACTGCTGCTCTCGCTGTGTTCTCGGGTCACTGCTGCTTTCGTTGTGTTCTCGGGTCACTGCTGCTCTCGCTGTGTTTTCAGGTCATTGCTGTTCTCACTGTGCTCTCGGGTCACTGCTCTCATTATACAAATCGGTTACTGCTGCTCTCACTGGATTCCTTGGTCCCTGCTGCTCTCGTTGTAGTAATCATAATAGGTCCCTCGGTTGTGGACACCAATTTTAAATACGATACTGTGCTGAGATTGACGTTCAGGAAGCACAATTTGGAGCCTTTCTTGATAGATTTCAGTCTTTGCACATATGTGATCAAGTTAGGAAAATCTGTTATCAATAAAGATCTCGCAACACTTCAGCTCTCAGTGTTCTCGGGTCACTGCTGCTCTCGCTGTGTTCTCGGTTCTCTGCTCTCCTTGTGTTCTTGGGTCACTGCTGCTCTCACTGTGTTCTCGGGTCACAGCTGTTCTCATTGTCTTCTCGGGTCTCTTCTGCTCTCGCTGTGTTCTCGGGTCACTGCTGCTCTCACTGTGTTCTCAGGTCACTTCTGCTCTCACTGTCTTTTCAGGTTATGGCTGCTCTCACTGTGTTCTCGGGTCACTGCTGCTCTCCTTGTTTTCTCGGGTCACTGCTGCTCTCACTGTGTTCTCGGGTCACAGCTGTTCTCATTGTCTTCTCGGGTCTCTTCTGCTCTCTCTGTGTTCTCGGGTCACTGCTGCCTTCACTGGATCCCTCGTCACTGCTCATGATAACAGCTTGTTGGTGTGGACACCACTATTAGATAAAATACCGCACGGGGATTGAAGATCAGGAAGCACATGTTGGAGCCTGTCTTGACATATTTCAGACACTGCAGGTAAGTGATAAAGTTAGGAAAATCAGTTATCAATAAAGTTAGCTCTACTGTAATGTTGTCAGCCTGTGTGCTGCTCTCAGTGTTCTCAAATCACTGCTGCTCTCACTGTGTTCTCGGGTCTCTGCTGCTCTCGTTGTAATGATAATAGCTTCTTGTGGTTGTGGACACCAATATTAGATACAATACTGTGCTGGGACTGATGTTCTGGAAGCACAAGTCGGGACCTGTCTTGAGAGATTTCAGATACTGCAGATATGTTATCAAGCTAGGCAAATCTATAATCAAAAAATTTAGCTCAACTACAATGTTGACAGTCTGTGTGCTGCTCCCACTGTGTTCTCGGTTCACCGCCATTCTCAGTGTTTTCGGGTCAAAGCTGCTCTCCCTTTGTTCTCGGGTTACTCCGGTCTTTACTGTGTTCTCGGGTCTCTCCTGCTCTCGTTGTGTTCTCGGGTCACTGCTGACCTCGCTGTGTTCTCGGGTCACTGCTGCTCTCGCTGTACTCTCGGGTATTTGCTGCTCTCGCTGTGTTTTCAGGTCATGGCTGTTCTCACTGTGGTCTCGGGTCACTGCTCTCATGATATACTTGGGTTACTGCTGCTCTCACTGTCTTCCTTGGTCACTGCTGCTCTCATTGTTGTAATAATAATAGCTCCCTCGGTTATGGACACCAATTTTAAAAACGCTACTGTGCTGAGATTGACGTTCAGGAAGCACAAGTTGGAGCCTGTCTTGATAGATTTCAGACATTGCACAGATGTGATCAAGTTAGGAAAATCTGTTATCAGTAAAGATTTCGCATCACTTCAAATCTCACTGTGTTCTTGGGTCACTGCTTCTCTCATTGTGTTCTCGGGGCACTGCTGCTCTCCCTGTGTTCTCGGGTCACTGCTGCTCTCCCTGTGTTCTCGGGTCACTGCTGCTCTCACTGTATTTTCAGGTCATGGCTGCTCTCACTGTGCTCTTGGGTCACTGCTATCAGTATATACTTGGGTTACTGCTGCTCTCGCTGTATTCCTTTGTCACTGCTGCTCTCATTGTTATAATGATAATGTCTTCCTGCAGTATTGGACACCAAGGTTAAATACGATACCGTGCTTTGATTGGCGTTTAGGAAGCACAAGTTGGAGCCTGTCTTGATAGCTTTCAGACATTGTACATATGTGATAAAGCTAGGAAAATCAGTTATCAATAAAGTTAGCTCTACTGTAATGTTGTCAGCCTCTGTGCTGCTCTCACAGTGTTCTCACGTCACTGCTGTTCTCGCTGTGCTCTCGGGACACAGCTGCTCTCGTTGTGTTCTCGGGTCACAGCTGCACTCGCTGTGTTCTCGGGTCACAGCTGCTCTCGCTGTGTTCTCGGGTCACAGCTGCACTCGCTGTGTTCTCGGGTCACAGCTGCTCTCGCTGTGTTCTCGGGTCACAGCTGCTCTCGCTGTGTTCTCGGGTCACAGCTGCTCTCGCTGTGTTCTCGGGTCACAGCTGCTCTCGCTGTGTTCTCGGGTCACAGCTGCTCTCGCTGTGTTCTCGGGTCACTGCTGCTATGACTATTATAATGGTAATAGCTTCTTGTCGTTGTGGACACCAATATTAGATCAATACTGTGCTGTGACTAATGTTCAGGTAGCACAAGTTGGAGGCTATGTTGAGACATTTCAGATACTGGAGATATGTTATCAAGGTAGGAAAATGTATTATCAAAAAATTTAGCTCAACTACAATGTTGACAGCCTGTGTGCTGCTCCCAATGTGTTCTCGGGTCACCGCCATTCTCACTGTGTTTTCGGGTCACAGCTGCTCTCCCTTTGTTTTCGGGTTCCTGCCGGTCTGTACTGTGTACACAGGTCTCTGCTGCTCCCACTGTCTTCTCGGTTCACTGCCGCTCTCGTTGTGTTCTCGGGTCACTATTGCTCTCATTGTGTTCTCGGTCACTGCAGTTCTCGCTGTGTTCTCGGTCACTGCTGTTCTCGCTGTGTTCTCGGTCACTGCTGTTCTCGCTGTGTTCTCGGGTCACTGTTGCTCTCGTTGTGTTCTCGGGTCACTGCTGTTCTTGCTGTGTTCTCGGGTCACTGCCGGTCTCGCAGTGTTCCGGGTCACTGCCGTTCTCGCAGTGTTCCGGGTCCCTGCCGTTCTCGCTGTGTTCCGGGTCACTGCCGTTCTCGCTGTGTTCCGGGTCACTGCCGTTCTGGCTGTGTTCCGGGTCACTGCCGTTCTCGCTGTGTTCCGGGTCACTGCCGCTCGCGCTGTGTTCTCGGGTCACTGCCGCTCTCGCTGTGTTCTCGGGTCATTGCCGCTCTCGCTGTGTTCTCGGGTCACTGCCGCTCTCGCTGTGTTCTCGGGTCACTGCCGCTTTCGCTGTGTTCTCGGGGCCCTGCTGCCCTCGCTGTGTTCTCGGGGCCCTGCTGCCCTCGCTGTGTTCTCGGGGCCCTGCTGCCCTCGCTGTGTACTCGGGGCCCTGCTGCCCTCGCTGTGTACTCGGGGCCCTGCTGCCCTCGCTGTGTTCTCGGGTCCCTGCTCCCTCGCTGTGTTCTCGGGTCCCTGCTCCCTCGCTTTCTCGGGGCCCTGCTCCCTCGCTGTGTTCTCGGGGCCCTGCTCCCTCGCTGTGTTCTCGGGGCCCTGCTGCCCTCGCTGTGTTCTCGGGGCCCTGCTGCCCTCGCTGTGTTCTCGGGGCCCTGCTGCCCTCGCTGTGTTCTCGGGGCCCTGCTCCCTCGCTGTGTTCTCGGGGCCCTGCTCCCTCGCTTTCTCGGGGCCGTGCTCCCTCGCTGTGTTCTCGGGGCCCTGCTCTCTCGCTGTGTTCTCGGGGCCCTGCTCCCTCGCTGTGTTCTCGGGGCCCTGCTCCCTCGCTGTGTTCTCGGGGCCCTGCTCCCTCGCTGTGTTCTCGGTTCTCTGCTCTCCTTGTGTTCTCGGGGCCCTGCTGCCCTCGCTGTGTTCTCGGGGCCCTGCTGCCCTCACTGTGTTCTCGGGGCCCTGCTGCCCTCGCTGTGTTCTCGGGTCCTGCTGACCTCGCTGTGTTCTTGGGTCACAGCTGCTCTCGCTGTGTTCTTGGGTCACAGCTGCTCTCGCTGTGTTCTCGGGTCACATCTGCTCTCGCTGTGTTCTCGGGTCACATCTGCTCTCGCTGTGTTCTCGGGTCACAGCTGCTCTTGCTGTGTTCTCGGGTCACTGCTGCTATGACTATTATAATGGTAATAGCTTCTTGTCGTTGTGGACACCAATATTAGATCAATACTGTGCTGTGACTAATGTTCAGGTAGCACAAGTTGGAGGCTATGTTGAGACATTTCAGATACTGGAGATATGTTATCAAGGTAGGAAAATGTATTATCAAAAAATTTAGCTCAACTACAATGTTGACAGCCTGTGTGCTGCTCCCAATGTGTTCTCGGGTCACCGCCATTCTCACTGTGTTTTCGGGTCACAGCTGCTCTCCCTTTGTTTTCGGGTTCCTGCCGGTCTGTACTGTGTACACAGGTCTCTGCTGCTCCCACTGTCTTCTCGGTTCACTGCCGCTCTCGTTGTGTTCTCGGGTCACTATTGCTCTCATTGTGTTCTCGGTCACTGCAGTTCTCGCTGTGTTCTCGGTCACTGCTGTTCTCGCTGTGTTCTCGGTCACTGCTGTTCTCGCTGTGTTCTCGGTCACTGCTGTTCTCGCTGTGTTCTCGGGTCACTGCTGTTCTCACTGTGTTCTCGGGTCACTGCTGTTCTTGCTGTGTTCTCGGGTCACTGCTGCTCTCGCTGTGTTCTCGGGTCACTGCTGCTCTCGCTGTGTTCTCGGGTCTCGGCTGCTCTCGTTGTGTTCTCGGGTCACTGCTGCTCTCGCTGTGTTCTCGGGTCACTGCTGCTCTCGCTGTGTTCTCGGGTCACCGCTGCTCTCGCTGTGTTCTCGGGTCACTGCTGCTCTCGCTGTGTTCTCGGGTCTCGGCTGCTCTCGCTGTGTTCTCGGGGCCCTGCTCCCTCGCTGTGTTCTCGGGGCCCTGCTCCCTCGCTGTGTTCTCGGGGCCCTGCTCCCTCGCTGTGTTCTCGGGGCCCTGCTCCCTCGCTGTGTTCTCGGGGCCCTGCTCCCTCGCTGTGTTCTCGGGGCCCTGCTCCCTCGCTGTGTTCTCGGGGCCCTGCTCCCTCGCTGTGTTCTCGGGGCCCTGCTCCCTCGCTGCGTTCTCGGGACCCGGCTGCTCTCGCTTTGTTCTCGGGTCACTGCTGCTCTCGCTGTGTTCTCGGGGCCCTGCTGCCCTCGCTGTGTTCTCGGGTCTCGACTGCTCTGGCTGTGTTCTCGGGTCACTGCTGGTCTCACTGTGTTCTCGGGGCCCTGCTGCTCTCGCTGTGTTCTCGGGGCCCTGCTGCTCTCGCTGTGTTCTCGGGTCTCTGCTGCTCTCGCTGTGTTCTCGGGTCTCGGCTGCTCTCGCTGTGTTCTTGGGTCACTGCTGCTCTCCCTGTGTTCTCGGGTCACTGCTGCTCTCACTGTATTTTCAGGTCATGGCTGCTCTCACTGTGCTCTTGGGTCACTGCTATCAGTATATACTTGGGTTACTGCTGCTCTCGCTCCATTCCTTTGTCACTGCTGCTCTCATTGTTATAATGATAATGTCTTCCTGCGGTATTGGACACCAAGGTTAAATACGATACCATGCTTTGATTGGCGTTTAGGAAGCACAAGTTGGAGCCTGTCTTGATAGCTTTCAGACATTGTACATATGTGATAAAGCTAGGAAAATCAGTTATCAATAAAGTTAGCTCTACTGTAATGTTGTCAGCCTCTGTGCTGCTCTCACAGTGTTCTCACGTCACTGCTGTTCTCGCTGTGCTCTCGGGACACAGCTGCTCTCGCTGCTTTCTCGGGTCACAGCTGCTCTCGTTGTGTTCTTGGGTCACAGCTGCACTCGCTGTGTTCTCGGGTCACAGCTGCACTCGCTGTGTTCTCGGGTCACAGCTGCTCTCGCTGTGTTCTCGGGTCACAGCTGCTCTCGCTGTGTTCTCGGGTCACAGCTGCTCTCGCTGTGTTCTCGGGTCACAGCTGCTCTCGCTGTGTTCTCGGGTCACAGCTGCTCTCGCTGTGTTCTCGGGTCACAGCTGCTCTCGCTGTGTTCTCGGGTCACTGCTGCTATGACTATTATAATGGTAATCGCTTCTTGTCGTTGTGGACACCAATATTAGATCAATACTGTGCTGTGACTAATGTTCAGGTAGCACAAGTTGGAGGCTATGTTGAGACATTTCAGATACTGGAGATATGTTATCAAGGTAGGAAAATGTATTATCAAAAAATTTAGCTCAACTACAATGTTGACAGCCTGTGTGCTGCTCCCAATGTGTTCTCGGGTCACCGCCATTCTCACTGTGTTTTCGGGTCACAGCTGCTCTCCCTTTGTTTTCGGGTTCCTGCCGGTCTGTACTGTGTACACAGGTCTCTGCTGCTCCCACTGTCTTCTCGGTTCACTGCCGCTCTCGTTGTGTTCTCGGGTCACTATTGCTCTCATTGTGTTCTCGGTCACTGCAGTTCTCGCTGTGTTCTCGGTCACTGCTGTTCTCGCTGTGTTCTCGGTCACTGCTGTTCTCGCTGTGTTCTCGGTCACTGCTGTTCTCGCTGTGTTCTCGGGTCACTGCTGTTCTCACTGTGTTCTCGGGTCACTGCTGTTCTTGCTGTGTTCTCGGGTCACTGCTGCTCTCGCTGTGTTCTCGGGTCACTGCTGCTCTCGCTGTGTTCTCGGTTCTCGGCTGCTCTCGTTGTGTTCTCGGGTCACTGCTGCTCTCGCTGTGTTCTCGGGTCACTGCTGCTCTCGCTGTGTTCTCGGGTCACCGCTGCTCTCGCTGTGTTCTCGGGTCACTGCTGCTCTCGCTGTGTTCTCGGGTCTCGTCTGCTCTCGCTGTGTTCTCGGGTCTCGGCTGCTCTCGCTGTGTTCTCGGGGCCCTGCTCCCTCGCTGTGTTCTCGGGGCCCTGCTCCCTCGCTGTGTTCTCGGGGCCCTGCTCCCTCGCTGTGTTCTCGGGGCCCTGCTCCCTCGCTGTGTTCTCGGGGCCCTGCTCCCTCGCTGTGTTCTCGGGGCCCTGCTCCCTCGCTGTGTTCTCGGGGCCCTGCTCCCTCGCTGTGTTCTCGGGGCCCTGCTCCCTCGCTGTGTTCTCGGGGCCCTGCTCCCTCGCTGTGTTCTCGGGGCCCTGCTCCCTCGCTGCGTTCTCGGGACCCGGCTGCTCTCGCTTTGTTCTCGGGTCACTGCTGCTCTCGCTGTGTTCTCGGGTCACTGCTGGTCTCACTGTGTTCTCGGGGCCCTGCTGCTCTCGCTGTGTTCTCGGGGCCCTGCTGCTCTCGCTGTGTTCTCGGGTCTCGGCTGCTCTCGCTGTGTTCTCGGGTCTCGGCTGCTCTCGCTGTGTTCTTGGGTCACTGCTGCTCTCCCTGTGTTCTCGGGTCACTGCTGCTCTCACTGTATTTTCAGGTCATGGCTGCTCTCACTGTGCTCTTGGGTCACTGCTATCAGTATATACTTGGGTTACTGCTGCTCTCGCTCCATTCCTTTGTCACTGCTGCTCTCATTGTTATAATGATAATGTCTTCCTGCGGTATTGGACACCAAGGTTAAATACGATACCATGCTTTGATTGGCGTTTAGGAAGCACAAGTTGGAGCCTGTCTTGATAGCTTTCAGACATTGTACATATGTGATAAAGCTAGGAAAATCAGTTATCAATAAAGTTAGCTCTACTGTAATGTTGTCAGCCTCTGTGCTGCTCTCACAGTGTTCTCACGTCACTGCTGTTCTCGCTGTGCTCTCGGGACACAGCTGCTCTCGCTGCTTTCTCGGGTCACAGCTGCTCTCGTTGTGTTCTTGGGTCACAGCTGCACTCGCTGTGTTCTCGGGTCACAGCTGCACTCGCTGTGTTCTCGGGTCACAGCTGCTCTCGCTGTGTTCTCGGGTCACAGCTGCTCTCGCTGTGTTCTCGGGTCACAGCTGCTCTCGCTGTGTTCTCGGGTCACAGCTGCTCTCGCTGTGTTCTCGGGTCACAGCTGCTCTCGCTGTGTTCTCGGGTCACAGCTGCTCTCGCTGTGTTCTCGGGTCACTGCTGCTATGACTATTATAATGGTAATCGCTTCTTGTCGTTGTGGACACCAATATTAGATCAATACTGTGCTGTGACTAATGTTCAGGTAGCACAAGTTGGAGGCTATGTTGAGACATTTCAGATACTGGAGATATGTTATCAAGGTAGGAAAATGTATTATCAAAAAATTTAGCTCAACTACAATGTTGACAGCCTGTGTGCTGCTCCCAATGTGTTCTCGGGTCACCGCCATTCTCACTGTGTTTTCGGGTCACAGCTGCTCTCCCTTTGTTTTCGGGTTCCTGCCGGTCTGTACTGTGTACACAGGTCTCTGCTGCTCCCACTGTCTTCTCGGTTCACTGCCGCTCTCGTTGTGTTCTCGGGTCACTATTGCTCTCATTGTGTTCTCGGTCACTGCAGTTCTCGCTGTGTTCTCGGTCACTGCTGTTCTCGCTGTGTTCTCGCTCACTGCTGTTCTCGCTGTGTTCTCGGTCACTGCTGTTCTCGCTGTGTTCTCGGTCACTGCTGTTCTCACTGTGTTCTCGGGTCACTGCTGTTCTTGCTGTGTTCTCGGGTCACTGCTGCTCTCGCTGTGTTCTCGGGTCACTGTTGCTCTCGTTGTGTTCTCGGGTCACTGCTGTTCTCGCTGTGTTCTCGGGTCACTGCCGGTCTCGCAGTGTTCCGGGTCACTGCCGTTCTCGCAGTGTTCCGGGTCACTGCCGTTCTCGCTGTGTTCCGGGTCACCGCCGTTCTCGCTGTGTTCCGGGTCACTGCCGCTCTCGCTGTGTTCTCGGGTCACTGCCGCTCTCGCTGTGTTCTCGGGTCACTGCCGCTCTCGCTGTGTTCTCGGGTCACTGCAGCTCTCGCTGTGTTCTCGGGTCACTGCCGCTCTCGCTGTGTTCTCGGGTCACTGCCGCTCTCGCTGTGTTCTCGGGTCACTGCCGCTTTCGCTGTGTTCTCGGGGCCCTGCTGCCCTCGCTGTGTTCTCGGGGCCCTGCTGCCCTCGCTGTGTTCTCGGGGCCCTGCTGCCCTCGCTGTGTTCTCGGGGCCCTGCTCCCTCGCTGTGTTCTCGGGGCCCTGCTCCCTCGCTTTCTCGGGGCCGTGCTCCCTCGCTGTGTTCTCGGGGCCCTGCTCCCTCGCTGTGTTCTCGGGGCCCTGCTCCCTCGCTGTGTTCTCGGGGCCCTGCTCCCTCGCTGTGTTCTCGGGGCCCTGCTCCCTCGCTGTGTTCTCGGTTCTCTGTTCTCCTTGTGTTCTCGGGGCCCTGCTGCCCTCGCTGTGTTCTCGGGGCCCTGCTGCCCTCGCTGTGTTCTCGGGGCCCTGCTGCCCTCGCTGTGTTCTCGGGTCCTGCTGACCTCGCTGTGTTCTTGGGTCACAGCTGCTCTCGCTGTGTTCTTGGGTCACAGCTGCTCTCGCTGTGTTCTCGGGTCACAGCTGCTCTTGCTGTGTTCTCGGGTCACTGCTGCTATGACTATTATAATGGTAATAGCTTCTTGTCGTTGTGGACACCAATATTAGATCAATACTGTGCTGTGACTAATGTTCAGGTAGCACAAGTTGGAGGCTATGTTGAGACATTTCAGATACTGGAGATATGTTATCAAGGTAGGAAAATGTATTATCAAAAAATTTAGCTCAACTACAATGTTGACAGCCTGTGTGCTGCTCCCAATGTGTTCTCGGGTCACCGCCATTCTCACTGTGTTTTCGGGTCACAGCTGCTCTCCCTTTGTTTTCGGGTTCCTGCCGGTCTGTACTGTGTACACAGGTCTCTGCTGCTCCCACTGTCTTCTCGGTTCACTGCCGCTCTCGTTGTGTTCTCGGGTCACTATTGCTCTCATTGTGTTCTCGGTCACTGCAGTTCTCGCTGTGTTCTCGGTCACTGCTGTTCTCGCTGTGTTCTCGGTCACTGCTGTTCTCGCTGTGTTCTCGGTCACTGCTGTTCTCGCTGTGTTCTTGGGTCACTGCTGTTCTCACTGTGTTCTCGGGTCACTGCTGTTCTTGCTGTGTTCTCGGGTCACTGCTGCTCTCGCTGTGTTCTCGGGTCACTGCTGCTCTCGCTGTGTTCTCGGGTCTCGGCTGCTCTCGTTGTGTTCTCGGGTCACTGCTGCTCTCGCTGTGTTCTCGGGTCACTGCTGCTCTCGCTGTGTTCTCGGGTCACCGCTGCTCTCGCTGTGTTCTCGGGTCACTGCTGCTTTCGCTGTGTTCTCGGGTCTCGTCTGCTCTCGCTGTGTTCTCGGGTCTCGGCTGCTCTCGCTGTGTTCTCGGGGCCCTGCTCCCTCGCTGTGTTCTCGGGGCCCTGCTCCCTCGCTGTGTTCTCGGGGCCCTGCTCCCTCGCTGTGTTCTCGGGGCCCTGCTCCCTCGCTGTGTTCTCGGGGCCCTGCTCCCTCGCTGTGTTCTCGGGGCCCTGCTCCCTCGCTGTGTTCTCGGGGCCCTGCTCCCTCGCTGCGTTCTCGGGACCCGGCTGCTCTCGCTTTGTTCTCGGGTCACTGCTGCTCTCGCTGTGTTCTCGGGGACCTGCTGCCCTCGCTGTGTTCTCGGGTCTCGACTGCTCTGGCTGTGTTCTCGGGTCACTGCTGGTCTCACTGTGTTCTCGGGGCCCTGCTGCTCTCGCTGTGTTCTCGGGGCCCTGCTGCTCTCGCTGTGTTCTCGGGTCTCGGCTGCTCTCGCTGTGTTCTCGGGTCTCGGCTGCTCTCGCTGTGTTCTTGGGTCACTGCTGCTCTCCCTGTGTTCTCGGGTCACTGCTGCTCTCACTGTATTTTCAGGTCATGGCTGCTCTCACTGTGCTCTTGGGTCACTGCTATCAGTATATACTTGGGTTACTGCTGCTCTCGCTCCATTCCTTTGTCACTGCTGCTCTCATTGTTATAATGATAATGTCTTCCTGCGGTATTGGACACCAAGGTTAAATACGATACCATGCTTTGATTGGCGTTTAGGAAGCACAAGTTGGAGCCTGTCTTGATAGCTTTCAGACATTGTACATATGTGATAAAGCTAGGAAAATCAGTTATCAATAAAGTTAGCTCTACTGTAATGTTGTCAGCCTCTGTGCTGCTCTCACAGTGTTCTCACGTCACTGCTGTTCTCGCTGTGCTCTCGGGACACAGCTGCTCTCGCTGCTTTCTCGGGTCACAGCTGCTCTCGTTGTGTTCTTGGGTCACAGCTGCACTCGCTGTGTTCTCGGGTCACAGCTGCTCTCGCTGTGTTCTCGGGTCACAGCTGCTCTCGCTGTGTTCTCGGGTCACAGCTGCTCTCGCTGTGTTCTCGGGTCACAGCTGCTCTCGCTGTGTTCTCGGGTCACAGCTGCTCTCGCTGTGTTCTCGGGTCACAGCTGCTCTCGCTGTGTTCTCGGGTCACTGCTGCTATGACTATTATAATGGTAATCGCTTCTTGTCGTTGTGGACACCAATATTAGATCAATACTGTGCTGTGACTAATGTTCAGGTAGCACAAGTTGGAGGCTATGTTGAGACATTTCAGATACTGGAGATATGTTATCAAGGTAGGAAAATGTATTATCAAAAAATTTAGCTCAACTACAATGTTGACAGCCTGTGTGCTGCTCCCAATGTGTTCTCGGGTCACCGCCATTCTCACTGTGTTTTCGGGTCACAGCTGCTCTCCCTTTGTTTTCGGGTTCCTGCCGGTCTGTACTGTGTACACAGGTCTCTGCTGCTCCCACTGTCTTCTCGGTTCACTGCCGCTCTCGTTGTGTTCTCGGGTCACTATTGCTCTCATTGTGTTCTCGGTCACTGCAGTTCTCGCTGTGTTCTCGGTCACTGCTGTTCTCGCTGTGTTCTCGCTCACTGCTGTTCTCGCTGTGTTCTCGGTCACTGCTGTTCTCGCTGTGTTCTCGGTCACTGCTGTTCTCACTGTGTTCTCGGGTCACTGCTGTTCTTGCTGTGTTCTCGGGTCACTGCTGCTCTCGCTGTGTTCTCGGGTCACTGTTGCTCTCGTTGTGTTCTCGGGTCACTGCTGTTCTCGCTGTGTTCTCGGGTCACTGCCGGTCTCGCAGTGTTCCGGGTCACTGCCGTTCTCGCAGTGTTCCGGGTCACTGCCGTTCTCGCTGTGTTCCGGGTCACCGCCGTTCTCGCTGTGTTCCGGGTCACTGCCGCTCTCGCTGTGTTCTCGGGTCACTGCCGCTCTCGCTGTGTTCTCGGGTCACTGCCGCTCTCGCTGTGTTCTCGGGGCCCTGCTCCCTCGCTGTGTTCTCGGGGCCCTGCTCCCTCGCTGTGTTCTTGGGTCACTGCTGTTCTCGCTGTGTTCTCGGGTCACTGCTGCTCTCGCTGTGTTCTCGGGTCACTGCTGCTCTCGCTGTGTTCTCGGGTCTCGGCTGCTCTCGTTGTGTTCTCGGGTCACTGCTGCTCTCGCTGTGTTCTCGGGTCACTGCTGCTCTCGCTGTGTTCTCGGGGCCCTGCTCCCTCGCTGCGTTCTCGGGACCCGGCTGCTCTCGCTTTGTTCTCGGGTCACAGCTGCTCTCGCTGTGTTCTCGGGGACCTGCTGCCTTCGCTGTGTTCTCGGGTCTCGACTGCTCTGGCTGTGTTCTCGGGTCACTGCTGCTCTCGCTGTGTTCTCGGGTCACTGCTGCTCTCGCTGTGTTCTCGGGTCTCGGCTGCTCTCGTTGTGTTCTCGGGTCACTGCTGCTCTCGCTGTGTTCTCGGGTCACTGCTGCTCTCGCTGTGTTCTCGGGTCACCGCTGCTCTCGCTGTGTTCTCGGGTCACTGCTGCTCTCGCTGTGTTCTCGGGTCTCGTCTGCTCTCGCTGTGTTCTCGGGTCTCGGCTGCTCTCGCTGTGTTCTCGGGGCCCTGCTCCCTCGCTGTGTTCTCGGGGCCCTGCTCCCTCGCTGTGTTCTCGGGGCCCTGCTCCCTCGCTGCGTTCTCGGGACCCGGCTGCTCTCGCTTTGTTCTCGGGTCACTGCTGCTCTCGCTGTGTTCTCGGGGACCTGCTGCCCTCACTGTGTTCTCGGGTCTCGACTGCTCTGGCTGTGTTCTCGGGTCACTGCTGGTCTCACTGTGTTCTCGGGGCCCTGCTGCTCTCGCTGTGTTCTCGGGGCCCTGCTGCTCTCGCTGTGTTCTCGGGTCTCGGCTGCTCTCGCTGTGTTCTCGTGTCTCGGCTGCTCTCGCTGTGTTCTTGGGTCACTGCTGCTCTCCCTGTGTTCTCGGGTCACTGCTGCTCTCCCTGTGTTCTCGGGTCACTGCTGCTCTCACTGTATTTTCAGGTCATGGCTGCTCTCACTGTGCTCTTGGGTCACTGCTATCAGTATATACTTGGGTTACTGCTGCTCTCGCTCTATTCCTTTGTCACTGCTGCTCTCATTGTTATAATGATAATGTCTTCCTGCGGTATTGGACACCAAGGTTAAATACGATACCATGCTTTGATTGGCGTTTAGGAAGCACAAGTTGGAGCCTGTCTTGATAGCTTTCAGACATTGTACATATGTGATAAAGCTAGGAAAATCAGTTATCAATAAAGTTAGCTCTACTGTAATGTTGTCAGCCTCTGTGCTGCTCTCACAGTGTTCTCACGTCACTGCTGTTCTTGCTGTGCTCTCGGGACACAGCTGCTCTCGCTGCTTTCTCGGGTCACAGCTGCTCTCGTTGTGTTCTCGGGTCACAGCTGCACTCGCTGTGTTCTCGGGTCACAGCTGCACTCGCTGTGTTCTCGGGTCACAGCTGCTCTCGCTGTGTTCTCGGGTCACAGCTGCTCTCGCTGTGTTCTCGGGTCACAGCTGCTCTCGCTGTGTTCTCGGGTCACAGCTGCTCTCGCTGTGTTCTCGGGTCACAGCTGCTCTCGCTGTGTTCTCGGGTCACTGCTGCTATGGCTATTATAATGGTAATCGCTTCTTGTCGTTGTGGACACCAATATTAGATCAATACTGTGCTGTGACTAATGTTCAGGTAGCACAAGTTGGAGGCTATGTTGAGACATTTCAGATACTGGAGATATGTTATCAAGGTAGGAAAATGTATTATCAAAAAATTTAGCTCAACTACAATGTTGACAGCCTGTGTGCTGCTACCAATGTGTTCTCGGGTCACCGCCATTCTCACTGTGTTTTCGGGTCACAGCTGCTCTCACTTTGTTTTCGGGTTCCTGCCGGTCTGTACTGTGTACACAGGTCTCTGCTGGTCCCACTGTCTTCTCGGTTCACTGCCGCTCTCGTTGTGTTCTCGGGTCACTATTGCTCTCATTGTGTTCTCGGTCACTGCAGTTCTCGCTGTGTTCTCGGTCACTGCTGTTCTCGCTGTGTTCTCGGTCACTGCTGTTCTCGCTGTGTTCTCGGGTCACTGCTGTTCTTGCTGTGTTCTCGGGTCACTGCTGCTCTCGCTGTGTTCTCGGGTCACTGTTGCTCTCGTTGTGTTCTCGGGTCACTGCTGTTCTTGCTGTGTTCTCGGGTCACTGCCGGTCTCGCAGTGTTCCGGGTCACTGCCGTTCTCGCAGTGTTCCGGGTCACTGCCGTTCTCGCTGTGTTCCGGGTCACTGCCGCTCTCGCTGTGTTCTCGGGTCACTGCCGCTCTCGCTGTGTTCTCGGGTCACTGCCGCTTTCGCTGTGTTCTCGGGTCACTGCCGCTTTCGCTGTGTTCTCGGGGCCCTGCTGCCCTCGCTGTGTTCTCGGGGCCCTGCTGCCCTCGCTGTGTTCTCGGGGCACTGCTGCCCTCGCTGTGTTCTCGGGGCCCTGCTCCCTCGCTGTGTTCTCGGGGCCCTGCTCCCTCGCTTTCTCGGGGCCCTGCTCCCTCGCTGTGTTCTCGGGGCCCTGCTCCCTCGCTGTGTTCTCGGGGCCCTGCTCCCTCGCTGTGTTCTCGGTTCTCTGCTCTCCTTGTGTTCTCGGGGCCCTGCTGCCCTCGCTGTGTTCTCGGGGCCCTGCTGCCCTCGCTGTGTTCTCGGGGCCCTGCTGCCCTCGCTGTGTTCTCGGGTCCTGCTGACCTCGCTGTGTTCTCGGGGCCCTGCTGCCCTCGCTGTGTTCTCGGGGCCCTGCTGCCCTCGCTGTGTTCTCGGGGCCCTGCTGCCCTCGCTGTGTTCTCGGGGCCCTGCTGCCCTCGCTGTGTTCTCGGGGCCCTGCTGCCCTCGCTGTGTTCTCGGGGCCCTGCTGCCCTCGCTGTGTTCTCGGGGCCCTGCTGCCCTCGCTGTGTTCTCGGGGCCCTGCTGCCCTCGCTGTGTTCTCGGGTCACTGCTGCTCTCACTGTGTTCTCGCGGCACTGCTGCTCTCACTTTGTTCTCGGGTCACTGCTGCTCTCCCTGTGTTCTCGGGTCACTGCTGCTCTCCCTGTGTTCTCGGGTCACTCCTGCTCTCACTGTATTTTCAGGTCATGGCTGCTCTCACTGTGCTCTTGGGTCACTGCTATCAGTATATACTTGGGTTACTGCTGCTCTCGCTGTATTCCTTTGTCACTGCTGCTCTCATTGTTATAATGATAATGTCTTCCTGCGGTATTGGACACCAAGGTTAAATACGATACCGTGCTTTGATTGGCGTTTAGGAAGCACAAGTTGGAGCCTGTCTTGATAGCTTTCAGACATTGTACATATGTGATAAAGCTAGGAAAATCAGTTATCAATAAAGTTAGCTCTACTGTAATGTTGTCAGCCTCTGTGCTGCTCTCACAGTGTTCTCACGTCACTGCTGTTCTCGCTGTGCTTTCGGGACACAGCTGCTCTCGCTGTGTTCTCTGGTCACAGCTGCTCTCGTTGTGTTCTCGGGTCACAGCTGCACTCGCTGTGTTCTCAGGTCACAGCTGCTCTCGCTGTGTTCTCGGGTCACAGCTGCTCTCGCTGTGTTCTTGGGTCACAGCTGCTCTCGCTGTGTTCTCGGGTCACAACTGCTCTCGCTGTGTTCTCGGGTCACAGCTGCTCTCGCTGTGTTCTCGGGTCACTGCTGCTATGACTGTTATAATGGTAATAGCTTCTTGTCGTTGTGGACACCAATATTAGATCAATACTGTGCTGTGACTAATGTTCAGGTAGCACAAGTTGGAGGCTATGTTGAGACATTTCAGATACTGGAGATATGTTATCAAGGTAGGAAAATGTATTATCAAAAAATTTAGCTCAACTACAATGTTGACAGCCTGTGTGCTGCTCCAAATGTGTTCTCGGGTCACCGCCATTCTCACTGTGTTTTCGGGTCACAGCTGCTCTCCCTTTGTTTTCGGGTTCCTGCCGGTCTGTACTGTGTACACAGGTCTCTGCTGCTTCCACTGTCTTCTCGGTTCACTGCCGCTCTCGTTGTGTTCTCGGGTCACTATTGCTCTCATTGTGTTCTCAGTCACTGCAGTTCTCGCTGTGTTCTCGGTCACTGCTTTTCTCGCTGTGTTCTCGGTCACTGCTGTTCTCGCTGTGTTCTCGGGTCACTGCTGTTCTCACTGTGTTCTCGGGTCACTGCTGTTCTCGCTGTGTTCTCGGGTCACTGCTGCTCTCGCTGTGTTCTCGGGTCACTGCTGCTCTCGCTGTGTTCTCGGGTCTCGGCTGCTCTCGTTGTGTTCTCGGGTCACTGCTGCTCTCGCTGTGTTCTCGGGTCACTGCTGCTCTCGCTGTGTTCTCGGGTCACCGCTGCTCTCGCTGTGTTCTCGGGTCACTGCTGCTCTCGCTGTGTTCTCGGGTCTCGTCTGCTCTCGCTGTGTTCTCGGGTCTCGTCTGCTCTCGCTGTGTTCTCGGGGCCCTGCTCCCTCGCTGTGTTCTCGGGGCCCTGCTCCCTCGCTGTGTTCTCGGGGCCCTGCTCCCTCGCTGCGTTCTCGGGACCCGGCTGCTCTCGCTTTGTTCTCGGGTCACTGCTGCTCTCGCTGTGTTCTCGGGGACCTGCTGCCCTCGCTGTGTTCTCGGGTCTCGACTGCTCTGGCTGTGTTCTCGGGTCACTGCTGGTCTCACTGTGTTCTCGGGGCCCTGCTGCTCTCGCTGTGTTCTCGGGGCACTGCTGCTCTCGCTGTGTTCTCGGGTCTCGGCTGCTCTCGCTGTGTTCTCGGGTCTCGGCTGCTCTCGCTGTGTTCTCGGGTCACTGCTGCTCTCCCTGTGTTCTCGGGTCACTGCTGCTCTCCCTGTGTTCTCGGGTCACTGCTGCTCTCACTGTATTTTCAGGTCATGGCTGCTCTCACTGTGCTCTTGGGTCACTGCTATCAGTATATACTTGGGTTACTGCTGCCCTCGCTCTATTCCTTTGTCACTGCTGCTCTCACTGTTATAATGATAATGTCTTCCTGCGGTATTGGACACCAAGGTTAAATACGATACCATGCTTTGATTGGCGTTTAGGAAGCACAAGTTGGAGCCTGTCTTGATAGCTTTCAGACATTGTACATATGTGATAAAGCTAGGAAAATCAGTTATCAATAAAGTTAGCTCTACTGTAATGTTGTCAGCCTCTGTGCTGCTCTCACAGTGTTCTCACGTCACTGCTGTTCTTGCTGTGCTCTCGGGACACAGCTGCTCTCGCTGCGTTCTCGGGTCACAGCTGCTCTCGTTGTGTTCTCGGGTCACAGCTGCACTCGCTGTGTTCTCGGGTCACAGCTGCTCTCGCTGTGTTCTCGGGTCACAGCTGCTCTCGCTGTGTTCTCGGGTCACAGCTGCTCTCGCTGTGTTCTCGGGTCACAGCTGCTCTCGCTGTGTTCTCGGGTCACAGCTGCTCTCGCTGTGTTCTCGGGTCACAGCTGCTCTCGCTGTGTTCTCGGGTCACAGCTGCTCTCGCTGTGTTCTCGGGTCACTGCTGCTATGACTATTATAATGGTAATCGCTTCTTGTCGTTGTGGACACCAATATTAGATCAATACTGTGCTGTGACTAATGTTCAGGTAGCACAAGTTGGAGGCTATGTTGAGACATTTCAGATACTGGAGATATGTTATCAAGGTAGGAAAATGTATTATCAAAAAATTTAGCTCAACTACAATGTTGTCAGCCTGTGTGCTGCTACCAATGTGTTCTCGGGTCACCGCCATTCTCACTGTGTTTTCGGGTCACAGCTGCTCTCACTTTGTTTTCGGGTTCCTGCCGGTCTGTACTGTGTACACAGGTCTCTGCTGGTCCCACTGTCTTCTCGGTTCACTGCCGCTCTCGTTGTGTTCTCGGGTCACTATTGCTCTCATTGTGTTCTCGGTCACTGCAGTTCTCGCTGTGTTCTCGGTCACTGCTGTTCTCGCTGTGTTCTCGGTCACTGCTGTTCTCGCTGTGTTCTCGGGTCACTGCTGTTCTTGCTGTGTTCTCGGGTCACTGCTGCTCTCGCTGTGTTCTCGGGTCACTGTTGCTCTCGTTGTGTTCTCGGGTCACTGCTGTTCTTGCTGTGTTCTCGGGTCACTGCCGGTCTCGCAGTGTTCCGGGTCACTGCCGTTCTCGCAGTGTTCCGGGTCACTGCCGTTCTCGCTGTGTTCCGGGTCACTGCCGTTCTCGCTGTGTTCCGGGTCACTGCCGTTCTCGCTGTGTTCCGGGTCACTGCCACTCTCGCTGTGTTCTCGGGTCACTGCAGCTCTCGCTGTGTTCTCGGGTCACTGCCGCTCTCGCTGTGTTCTCGGGTCACTGCCGCTCTCGCTGTGTTCTCGGGTCACTGCCGCTTTCGCTGTGTTCTCGGGGCCCTGCTGCCCTCGCTGTGTTCTCGGGGCCCTGCTGCCCTCGCTGTGTTCTCGGGGCCCTGCTGCCCTCGCTGTGTTCTCAGGGCCCTGCTCCCTCGCTGTGTTCTCGGGGCCCTGCTGCCCTCGCTGTGTTCTCGGGTCACTGCCGCTTTCGCTGTGTTCTCGGGGCCCTGCTGCCCTCGGTGTGTTCTCGGGGCCCTGCTGCCCTCGCTGTGTTCTCGGGGCCCTGCTGCCCTCGCTGTGTTCTCGGGGCCCTGCTCCCTCGCTGTGTTCTCGGGGCCCTGCTCCCTCGCTTTCTCGGGGCCCTGCTCCCTCGCTGTGTTCTCGGGGCCCTGCTCCCTCGCTGTGTTCTCGGGGCCCTGCTCCCTCGCTGTGTTCTCGGGTCCTGCTCCCTCGCTGTGTTCTTGGTTCTCTGCTCTCCTTGTGTTCTCGGGGCCCTGCTGCCCTCGCTGTGTTCTCGGGGCCCTGCTGCCCTCGCTGTGTTCTCGGGTCCTGCTGACCTCACTGTGTTCTCGGGGCCCTGCTGCCCTCGCTGTGTTCTCGGGCCCTGCTGCCCTCGCTGTGTTCTCGGGGCCCTGCTCCCTCGCTGTGTTCTCGGGGCCCCGCTCCCTCGCTGTGTTCTCGGGTCCTGCTCCCTCGCTGTGTTCTCGGTTCTCTGCTCTCCTTGTGTTCTCGGGGCCCTGCTGCCCTCGCTGTGTTCTCGGGGCCCTGCTGCCCTCGCTGTGTTCTCGGGTCCTGCTGACCTCGCTGTGTTCTCGGGGCCCTGCTGCCCTCGCTGTGTTCTCGGGGCCCTGCTGCCCTCGCTGTGTTCTCGGGGCCCTGCTGCCCTCGCTGTGTTCTCGGGGCCCTGCTGCCCTCGCTGTGTTCTCGGGGCCCTGCTGCCCTCGCTGTGTTCTCGGGGCCCTGCTGCCCTCGTTGTGTTCTCGGGGCCCTGCTGCCCTCGCTGTGTTCTCGGGTCACTGCTGCTCTCACTGTGTTCTCGCGGCACTGCTGCTCTCACTGTGTTCTCGGGTCACTGCTGCTCTCCCTGTGTTCTCGGGTCACTCCTGCTCTCACTGTATTTTCAGGTCATGGCTGCTCTCACTGTGCTCTTGGGTCACTGCTATCAGTATATACTTGGGTTACTGCTGCTCTCGCTGTATTCCTTTGTCACTGCTGCTCTCATTGTTATAATGATAATGTCTTCCTGCGGTATTGGACACCAAGGTTAAATACGATACCGTGCTTTGATTGGCGTTTAGGAAGCACAAGTTGGAGCCTGTCTTGATAGCTTTCAGACATTGTACATATGTGATAAAGCTAGGAAAATCAGTTATCAATAAAGTTAGCTCTACTGTAATGTTGTCAGCCTCTGTGCTGCTCACACAGTGTTCTCACGTCACTGCTGTTCTCGCTGTGCTTTCGGGACACAGCTGCTCTCGCTGTGTTCTCTGGTCACAGCTGCTCTCGTTGTGTTCTCGGGTCACAGCTGCACTCGCTGTGTTCTCAGGTCACAGCTGCTCTCGCTGTGTTCTCGGGTCACAGCTGCTCTCGCTGTGTTCTCGGGTCACAACTGCTCTCGCTGTGTTCTCGGGTCACAGCTGCTCTCGCTGTGTTCTCGGGTCACAGCTGCTCTCGCTGTGTTCTCGGGTCACAACTGCTCTCGCTGTGTTCTCGGGTCACAGCTGCTCTCGCTGTGTTCTCGGGTCACTGCTGCTATGACTGTTATAATGGTAATAGCTTCTTGTCGTTGTGGACACCAATATTAGATCAATACTGTGCTGTGACTAATGTTCAGGTAGCACAAGTTGGAGGCTATGTTGAGACATTTCAGATACTGGAGATATGTTATCAAGGTAGGAAAATGTATTATCAAAAAATTTAGCTCAACTACAATGTTGACAGCCTGTGTGCTGCTCCAAATGTGTTCTCGGGTCACCGCCATTCTCACTGTGTTTTCGGGTCACAGCTGCTCTCCCTTTGTTTTCGGGTTCCTGCCGGTCTGTACTGTGTACACAGGTCTCTGCTGCTTCCACTGTCTTCTCGGTTCACTGCCGCTCTTGTTGTGTTCTCGGGTCACTATTGCTCTCATTGTGTTCTCAGTCACTGCAGTTCTCGCTGTGTTCTCGGTCACTGCTGTTCTCGCTGTGTTCTCGGTCACTGCTGTTCTCAATGTGTTCTCGGGTCACTGCTGTTCTTGCTGTGTTCTCGGGTCACTGCTGCTCTCGCTGTGTTCTCGGGTCACTGCTGCTCTCGCTGTGTTCTCGGGTCTTGGCTGCTCTCGTTGTGTTCTCGGGTCTCGGCTGCTCTCGTTGTGTTCTCGGGTCACTGCTGCTCTCGCTGTGTTCTCGGGTCACTGCTGCTCTCGCTGTGTTCTCGGGTCTCGGCTGCTCTCGCTGTGTTCTCGGGGCCCTGCTCCCTCGCTGTGTTCTCGGGGCCCTGCTCCCTCGCTGTGTTCTCGGGGCCCTGCTCCCTCGCTGTGTTCTCGGGGCCCTGCTCCCTCGCTGTGTTCTCGGGGCCCTGCTCCCTCGCTGTGTTCTCTGGGCCCTGCTCCCTCGCTGCGTTCTCGGGACCCTGCTGCTCTCTCTGTGTTCTCGGGACCCGGCTGCTCTCGCTTTGTTCTCGGGTCACTGCTGCTCTCGCTGTGTTCTCGGGGCCCTGCTGCTCTCGCTGTGTTCTCGGGGCCCTGCTGCTCTCGCTGTGTTCTCGGGGCCCTGCTGCTCTCGCTGTGTTCTCGGGGCCCTGCTGCTCTCGCTGTGTTCTCGGGTCTCGTCTGCTCTCGCTGTGTTCTCGGGTCTCGGCTGCTCTCGCTGTGTTCTCGGGTCACTGCTGCTCTCGTTGTGTTCTCGGGTCACTGCTGCTCTCGCTGTGTTCTTCGGTCACTGCTGCTCTCGCTGTGTTCTCGGGTCACTGCTGCTCTCGCTGTGTTCTCGGGTCACTGCTGCTCTCGCTGTGTTCTCGGGTCACTGCTGCTCTCGCTGTGTTCTCGGGTCACTGCTGCTCTCGCTGTGTTCTCGGGTCACTGCTTCTCTTGCTGTGTTCTCGGTTCACTGCTGCTCTCGCTGTGTTCTTGGGTCACCGCTGCTCCCGCTGTGTTCTCGGATCACCGCTGCTCTCGCTGTGTTCTCGGATCACCGCTGCTCTCGCTGTGTTCTTGGGGCACCGCTGCTCTCGCTGTGTTCTCGGGGCACCGCTGCTCTCGCTGTGTTGTCGGGGCACTGCTGCTCTCTGTTTGTTCTTATGTCACTGCTGCTCTCACTGGATTCCCTGGTCTCTGCTCATGATAATAGGTTTTTGGTGTGTACACCACTATTTGATACAATACCGCACCTGGATTGTAGATCAGGATGCACATCTTGGAGCCTGTGTTGATATATTTGAGACACTGGAGATATGTGATAAAGTTAGGAAAACCTGTTATCAATAAAGGTAGCTCTACTGCAATGTTGTCAGCCTGTGTGCTGCTGTCACTGTGTTCTCGGGTCCCTGCTGCTTTCACTGTGTTCTCGGGTCCCTGCTGCTTTGACTGTGTTCTCGGGTCCCTGCTGCTTTGACTGTGTTCTCGGGTCCCTGCTGCTTTGACTGTGTTCTCGGGTCCCTGCTGCTCTCAATGTGTTCTCGGGTCCCTGCTGCTCTTGTTGTAATGATAATAACTTCTTGCGGTTTTGGACACCAATATTAGATCAATACTGTGCTGGGACTGATGTTCTGAAAGCACACGTCAGAGCCTGTCTTGAGAGATTTCAGATACTGCAGATATGTTATCAAGGTAGGAAAATGTATTATCAAAAACTCAACTACAATGTTGACAGCCTGTGTGCTGCTCCCACTGTGTTCTCGGGTCACCGCCATTCTTACTGTGTTTTCGGGTCAAAGCTGCTCTCCCTTTGTTCTTACGTTACTGCAGGTCTTTACTGTGTTCTCGGCTCACTGCCGGTCTCTCTGTGTTATCGGGTCACTGCTGCTCTCACTGTGTTCTCGGGTCACTGCTGCTCTCACTGGATTCCCTTGTCACTGCTCATGATAATAGTTTGTTGGTATGGACACCTCTATTAGTTACAATACCGCACCGGGATTGAAGATCAGGATGCACATCTTGGAGCCTGTCTTGATATATTTCAGACACTGAAGATATGTGATAAAGTTAGGAAAATCTGTTATCAATAAAGCTCTACTGCAATGTTGTGTGCTGCTCTCACTGTGTTCTCGGGTCCCTACTGCTCTCACTGTGTTCTTGGGTCCCTGCTGCTGTCTCTGTGTTCTTGGGTCCCTGCTGCTGTCTCTGTGTTCTCGGGTCACTGGTGCTCTCACTGTGTCCTCGGGTCACTGGTGCTCTCGTTGTAATGATAATAGCTTCTTGCAGTTGTGGACACCAATATTAGATACAATAATGTGCTGGGACTGATGTTCTGGAAGCACAAGTCGGAATTTTTCTTGAGAGATTTCAGATACTGCAGATATGTTATCAAGTTAGGAAAATCTATTATCAAAAAATTTAGCTCAACTACAATGTTGACAGACTGTGTGTGCTGCTCTCGCTGTGTTCTCTGGTCACAGCTGCTCTCGTTGTGTTCTCGGGTCACAGCTGCTCTCGCTGTGTTCTCGAGTCACTGCTGCTCTCCCTGTGTTCTCGGGTCCCTCCTGCTCTCACTGTATTTTCAGGTCATGGCTGCTCTCACTGTGCTCTTGGGTCACTGCTATCAGTATATACTTGGGTTACTGCTGCTCTCGCTGTATTCCTTTGTCACTGCTGCTCTCATTGTTATAATGATAATGTCTTCCTGCGGTATTGGACACCAAGGTTAAATACGATACCATGCTTTGATTGGCGTTTAGGAAGCACAAGTTGGAGCCTGTCTTGATAGCTTTCAGACATTGTACATATGTGATAAAGCTAGGAAAATCAGTTATCAATAAAGTTAGCTCTACTGTAATGTTGTCAGCCTCTGTGCTGCTCTCACAGTGTTCTCACGTCACTGCTGTTCTTGCTGTGCTCTCGGGACACAGCTGCTCTCGCTGCGTTCTCGGGTCACAGCTGCTCTCGTTGTGTTCTCGGGTCACAGCTGCACTCGCTGTGTTCTCGGGTCACAGCTGCTCTCGCTGTGTTCTCGGGTCACAGCTGCTCTCGCTGTGTTCTCGGGTCACAGCTGCTCTCGCTGTGTTCTCGGGTCACAGCTGCTCTCGCTGTGTTCTCGGGTCACAGCTGCTCTCGCTGTGTTCTCGGGTCACAGCTGCTCTCGCTGTGTTCTCGGGTCACTGCTGCTATGACTATTATAATGGTAATCGCTTCTTGTCGTTGTGGACACCAATATTAGATCAATACTGTGCTGTGACTAATGTTCAGGTAGCACAAGTTGGAGGCTATGTTGAGACATTTCAGATACTGGAGATATGTTATCAAGGTAGGAAAATGTATTATCAAAAAATTTAGCTCAACTACAATGTTGACAGCCTGTGTGCTGCTACCAATTTGTTCTCGGGTCACCGCCATTCTCACTGTGTTTTCGGGTCACAGCTGCTCTCACTTTGTTTTCGGGTTCCTGCCGGTCTGTACTGTGTACACAGGTCTCTGCTGGTCCCACTGTCTTCTCGGTTCACTGCCGCTCTCGTTGTGTTCTCGGGTCACTATTGCTCTCATTGTGTTCTCGGTCACTGCAGTTCTCGCTGTGTTCTCGGTCACTGCTGTTCTCGCTGTGTTCTCGGTCACTGCTGTTCTCGCTGTGTTCTCGGGTCACTGCTGTTCTTGCTGTGTTCTCGGGTCACTGCTGCTCTCGCTGTGTTCTCGGGTCACTGTTGCTCTCGTTGTGTTCTCGGGTCACTGCTGTTCTTGCTGTGTTCTCGGGTCACTGCCGGTCTCGCAGTGTTCCGGGTCACTGCCGTTCTCGCAGTGTTCCGGGTCACTGCCGTTCTCGCTGTGTTCCGGGTCACTGCCGTTCTCGCTGTGTTCCGGGTCACTGCCGTTCTCGCTGTGTTCCGGGTCACTGCCACTCTCGCTGTGTTCTCGGGTCACTGCAGCTCTCGCTGTGTTCTCGGGTCACTGCCGCTCTCGCTGTGTTCTCGGGTCACTGCCGCTCTCGCTGTGTTCTCGGGTCACTGCCGCTTTCGCTGTGTTCTCGGGGCCCTGCTGCCCTCGCTGTGTTCTCGGGGCCCTGCTGCCCTCGCTGTGTTCTCGGGGCCCTGCTGCCCTCGCTGTGTTCTCAGGGCCCTGCTCCCTCGCTGTGTTCTCGGGGCCCTGCTGCCCTCGCTGTGTTCTCGGGTCACTGCCGCTTTCGCTGTGTTCTCGGGGCCCTGCTGCCCTCGCTGTGTTCTCGGGGCCCTGCTGCCCTCGCTGTGTTCTCGGGGCCCTGCTGCCCTCGCTGTGTTCTCGGGGCCCTGCTGCCCTCGCTGTGTTCTCGGGGCCCTGCTCCCTCGCTGTGTTCTCGGGGCCCTGCTCCCTCGCTTTCTCGGGGCCCTGCTCCCTCGCTGTGTTCTCGGGGCCCTGCTCCCTCGCTGTGTTCTCGGGGCCCTGCTCCCTCGCTGTGTTCTCGGGTCCTGCTCCCTCGCTGTGTTCTCGGTTCTCTGCTCTCCTTGTGTTCTCGGGGCCCTGCTGCCCTCGCTGTGTTCTCGGGGCCCTGCTGCCCTCGCTGTGTTCTCGGGTCCTGCTGACCTCGCTGTGTTCTCGGGGCCCTGCTGCCCTCGCTGTGTTCTCGGGGCCCTGCTGCCCTCGCTGTGTTCTCGGGGCCCTGCTCCCTCGCTGTGTTCTCGGGGCCCTGCTCCCTCGCTGTGTTCTCGGGGCCCCGCTCCCTCGCTGTGTTCTCGGGTCCTGCTCCCTCGCTGTGTTCTCGGTTCTCTGCTCTCCTTGTGTTCTCGGGGCCCTGCTGCCCTCGCTGTGTTCTCGGGGCCCTGCTGCCCTCGCTGTGTTCTCGGGTCCTGCTGACCTCGCTGTGTTCTCGGGGCCCTGCTGCCCTCGCTGTGTTCTCGGGGCCCTGCTGCCCTCGCTGTGTTCTCGGGGCCCTGCTGCCCTCGCTGTGTTCTCGGGGCCCTGCTGCCCTCGCTGTGTTCTCGGGGCCCTGCTGCCCTCGCTGTGTTCTCGGGGCCCTGCTGCCCTCGTTGTGTTCTCGGGGCCCTGCTGCCCTCGCTGTGTTCTCGGGTCACTGCTGCTCTCACTGTGTTCTCGCGGCACTGCTGCTCTCACTGTGTTCTCGGGTCACTGCTGCTCTCCCTGTGTTCTCGGGTCACTCCTGCTCTCACTGTATTTTCAGGTCATGGCTGCTCTCACTGTGCTCTTGGGTCACTGCTATCAGTATATACTTGGGTTACTGCTGCTCTCGCTGTATTCCTTTGTCACTGCTGCTCTCATTGTTATAATGATAATGTCTTCCTGCGGTATTGGACACCAAGGTTAAATACGATACCGTGCTTTGATTGGCGTTTAGGAAGCACAAGTTGGAGCCTGTCTTGATAGCTTTCAGACATTGTACATATGTGATAAAGCTAGGAAAATCAGTTATCAATAAAGTTAGCTCTACTGTAATGTTGTCAGCCTCTGTGCTGCTCTCACAGTGTTCTCACGTCACTGCTGTTCTCGCTGTGCTTTCGGGACACAGCTGCTCTCGCTGTGTTCTCTGGTCACAGCTGCTCTCGTTGTGTTCTCGGGTCACAGCTGCACTCGCTGTGTTCTCAGGTCACAGCTGCTCTCGCTGTGTTCTCGGGTCACAGCTGCTCTCGCTGTGTTCTCGGGTCACAACTGCTCTCGCTGTGTTCTCGGGTCACAGCTGCTCTCGCTGTGTTCTCGGGTCACTGCTGCTATGACTGTTATAATGGTAATAGCTTCTTGTCGTTGTGGACACCAATATTAGATCAATACTGTGCTGTGACTAATGTTCAGGTAGCACAAGTTGGAGGCTATGTTGAGACATTTCAGATACTGGAGATATGTTATCAAGGTAGGAAAATGTATTATCAAAAAATTTAGCTCAACTACAATGTTGACAGCCTGTGTGCTGCTCCAAATGTGTTCTCGGGTCACCGCCATTCTCACTGTGTTTTCGGGTCACAGCTGCTCTCCCTTTGTTTTCGGGTTCCTGCCGGTCTGTACTGTGTACACAGGTCTCTGCTGCTTCCACTGTCTTCTCGGTTCACTGCCGCTCTCGTTGTGTTCTCGGGTCACTATTGCTCTCATTGTGTTCTCAGTCACTGCAGTTCTCGCTGTGTTCTCGGTTACTGCTGTTCTCGCTGTGTTCTCGGTCACTGCTGTTCTCAATGTGTTCTCGGGTCACTGCTGTTCTTGCTGTGTTCTCGGGTCACTGCTGCTCTCGCTGTGTTCTCGGGTCACTGCTGCTCTCGCTGTGTTCTCGGGTCTTGGCTGCTCTCGTTGTGTTCTCGGGTCTCGGCTGCTCTCGTTGTGTTCTCGGGTCACTGCTGCTCTCGCTGTGTTCTCGGGTCACTGCTGCTCTCGCTGTGTTCTCGGGTCTCGGCTGCTCTCGCTGTGTTCTCGGGGCCCTGCTCCCTCGCTGTGTTCTCGGGGTCCTGCTCCCTCGCTGTGTTCTCGGGGCCCTGCTCCCTCGCTGTGTTCTCGGGGCCCTGCTCCCTCGCTGTGTTCTCGGGGCCCTGCTCCCTCGCTGTGTTCTCTGGGCCCTGCTCCCTCGCTGCGTTCTCGGGACCCTGCTGCTCTCTCTGTGTTCTCGGGACCCGGCTGCTCTCGCTTTGTTCTCGGGTCACTGCTGCTCTCGCTGTGTTCTCGGGGCCCTGCTGCTCTCGCTGTGTACTCGGATCTCGGCTGCTCTGGCTGTGTTCTCGGGTCACTACTGGTCTCACTGTGTTCTCGGGGCCCTGCTGCTCTCGCTGTGTTCTCGGGGCCCTGCTGCTCTCGCTGTGTTCTCGGGGCCCTGCTGCTCTCGCTGTGTTCTCGGGGCCCTGCTGCTCTCGCTGTGTTCTCGGGTCTCGTCTGCTCTCGCTGTGTTCTCGGGTCTCGGCTGCTCTCGCTGTGTTCTCGGGTCACTGCTGCTCTCGTTGTGTTCTCGGGTCACTGCTGCTCTCGCTGTGTTCTTCGGTCACTGCTGCTCTCGCTGTGTTCTCGGGTCACTGCTGCTCTCGCTGTGTTCTCGGGTCACTGCTGCTCTCGCTGTGTTCTCGGGTCACTGCTGCTCTCGCTGTGTTCTCGGGTCACTGCTGCTCTCGCTGTGTTCTCGGGTCACTGCTTCTCTTGCTGTGTTCTCGGTTCACTGCTGCTCTCGCTGTGTTCTTGGGTCACCGCTGCTCCCGCTGTGTTCTCGGATCACCGCTGCTCTCGCTGTGTTCTCGGATCACCGCTGCTCTCGCTGTGTTCTTGGGGCACCGCTGCTCTCGCTGTGTTCTCGGGGCACCGCTGCTCTCGCTGTGTTGTCGGGGCACTGCTGCTCTCTGTTTGTTCTTATGTCACTGCTGCTCTCACTGGATTCCCTGGTCTCTGCTCATGATAATAGGTTTTTGGTGTGTACACCACTATTTGATACAATACCGCACCTGGATTGTAGATCAGGATGCACATCTTGGAGCCTGTGTTGATATATTTGAGACACTGGAGATATGTGATAAAGTTAGGAAAACCTGTTATCAATAAAGGTAGCTCTACTGCAATGTTGTCAGCCTGTGTGCTGCTGTCACTGTGTTCTCGGGTCCCTGCTGCTTTGACTGTGTTCTCGGGTCCCTGCTGCTTTGACTGTGTTCTCGGGTCCCTGCTGCTTTGACTGTGTTCTCGGGTCCCTGCTGCTTTGACTGTGTTCTCGGGTCCCTGCTGCTCTCAATGTGTTCTCGGGTCCCTGCTGCTCTTGTTGTAATGATAATAACTTCTTGCGGTTTTGGACACCAATATTAGATCAATACTGTGCTGGGACTGATGTTCTGAAAGCACACGTCAGAGCCTGTCTTGAGAGATTTCAGATACTGCAGATATGTTATCAAGGTAGGAAAATGTATTATCAAAAACTCAACTACAATGTTGACAGCCTGTGTGCTGCTCCCACTGTGTTCTCGGGTCACCGCCATTCTTACTGTGTTTTCGGGTCAAAGCTGCTCTCCCTTTGTTCTTACGTTACTGCAGGTCTTTACTGTGTTCTCGGCTCACTGCCGGTCTCTCTGTGTTATCGGGTCACTGCTGCTCTCACTGTGTTCTCGGGTCACTGCTGCTCTCACTGGATTCCCTTGTCACTGCTCATGATAATAGTTTGTTGGTATGGACACCTCTATTAGTTACAATACCGCACCGGGATTGAAGATCAGGATGCACATCTTGGAGCCTGTCTTGATATATTTCAGACACTGAAGATATGTGATAAAGTTAGGAAAATCTGTTATCAATAAAGCTCTACTGCAATGTTGTGTGCTGCTCTCACTGTGTTCTCGGGTCCCTACTGCTCTCACTGTGTTCTTGGGTCCCTGCTGCTGTCTCTGTGTTCTTGGGTCCCTGCTGCTGTCTCTGTGTTCTCGGGTCACTGGTGCTCTCACTGTGTCCTCGGGTCACTGGTGCTCTCGTTGTAATGATAATAGCTTCTTGCAGTTGTGGACACCAATATTAGATACAATAATGTGCTGGGACTGATGTTCTGGAAGCACAAGTCGGAATTTTTCTTGAGAGATTTCAGATACTGCAGATATGTTATCAAGTTAGGAAAATCTATTATCAAAAAATTTAGCTCAACTACAATGTTGACAGACTGTGTGTGCTGCTCTCGCTGTGTTCTCTGGTCACAGCTGCTCTCGTTGTGTTCTCGGGTCACAGCTGCTCTCGCTGTGTTCTCGAGTCACTGCTGCTCTCCCTGTGTTCTCGGGTCCCTCCTGCTCTCACTGTATTTTCAGGTCATGGCTGCTCTCACTGTGCTCTTGGGTCACTGCTATCAGTATATACTTGGGTTACTGCTGCTCTCGCTGTATTCCTTTGTCACTGCTGCTCTCATTGTTATAATGATAATGTCTTCCTGCGGTATTGGACACCAAGGTTAAATACGATACCGTGCTTTGATTGGCGTTTAGGAAGCACAAGTTGGAGCCTGTCTTGATAGCTTTCAGACATTGTACATATGTGATAAAGCTAGGAAAATCAGTTATCAATAAAGTTAGCTCTACTGTAATGTTGTCAGCCTCTGTGCTGCTCTCACAGTGTTCTCACGTCACTGCTGTTCTCGCTGTGCTTTCGGGACACAGCTGCTCTCGCTGTGTTCTCTGGTCACAGCTGCTCTCGTTGTGTTCTCGGGTCACAGCTGCACTCGCTGTGTTCTCGGGTCACAGCTGCTCTCGCTGTGTTCTCGGGTCACAGCTGCTCTCGCTGTGTTCTCGGGTCACAACTGCTCTCGCTGTGTTCTCGGGTCACAGCTGCTCTCGCTGTGTTCTCGGGTCACTGCTGCTCTCGCTGTGTTCTCGGGTCACTGCTGCTCTGGCTGTGTTCTCGGGTCACAACTGCTCTCGCTGTGTTCTCGGGTCACTGCTGTTCTCGCTGTGTTCTCGGGTCACTGCTGCTCTCGCTGTGTTCTCGGGTCACTGCTGCTCTGGCTGTGTTCTCGGGTCACTACTGGTCTCACTGTGTTCTCGGGGCCCTGCTGCTCTCGCTGTGTTCTCGGGTCACAGCTGCTCTCGCTGTGTTCTCGGGTCACAGCTGCTCTCGCTGTGTTCTCGGGTCACAGCTGCTCTCGCTGTGTTCTCGGGTCACTGCTGCTCTGGCTGTGTTCTCGGGTCACAACTGCTCTCGCTGTGTTCTCGGGTCACTGCTGTTCTCGCTGTGTTCTCGGGTCACTGCTGCTCTCGCTGTGTTCTCGGGTCACTGCTGCTCTGGCTGTGTTCTCGGGTCACTACTGGTCTCACTGTGTTCTCGGGGCCCTGCTGCTCTCGCTGTGTTCTCGGGGCCCTGCTGCTCTCGCTGTGTTCTCGGGGCCCTGCTGCTCTCGCTGTGTTCTCGGGTCTCGTCTGCTCTCGCTGTGTTCTCGGGTCTCGGCTGCTCTCGCTGTGTTCTCGGGTCACTGCTGCTCTCGTTGTGTTCTCGGGTCACTGCTGCTCTCGCTGTGTTCTTCGGTCACTGCTGCTCTCGCTGTGTTCTCGGGTCACTGCTGCTCTTGCTGTGTTCTCGGGTCACTGCTGCTCTCGCTGTGTTCTCGGGTCACTGCTGCTCTCGCTGTGTTCTCGGGTCACTGCTGCTCTCGCTGTGTTCTCGGGTCACTGCTTCTCTCGCTGTGTTCTCGGTTCACTGCTGCTCTCGCTGTGTTCTTGGGTCACCGCTGCTCCCGCTGTGTTCTCGGATCACCGCTGCTCTCGCTGTGTTCTCAGATCACCGCTGCTCTCGCTGTGTTCTCGGATCACCGCTGCTCTCGCTGTGTTCTCGGATCACCGCTGCTCTCGCTGTGTTCTCGGATCACCGCTGCTCTCGCTGTGTTCTCGGATCACCGCTGCTCTCGCTGTGTTCTCGGATCACCGCTGCTCTCGCTGTGTTCTCGGATCACCGCTGCTCTCGCTGTGTTCTTGGGGCACCGCTGCTCTCGCTGTGTTCTCGGGGCACCGCTGCTCTCGCTGTGTTGTCGGGGCACTGCTGCTCTCTGTTTGTTCTTAGGTCACTGCTGCTCTCACTGGATTCCCTGGTCTCTGCTCATGATAATAGGTTTTTGGTGTGTACACCACTATTTGATACAATACCGCACCTGGATTGTAGATCAGGATGCACATCTTGGAGCCTGTGTTGATATATTTGAGACACTGGAGATATGTGATAAAGTTAGGAAAACCTGTTATCAATAAAGGTAGCTCTACTGCAATGTTGTCAGCCTGTGTGCTGCTGTCACTGTGTTCTCGGGTCCCTGCTGCTTTGACTGTGTTCTCGGGTCCCTGCTGCTTTGACTGTGTTCTCGGGTCCCTGCTGCTTTGACTGTGTTCTCGGGTCCCTGCTGCTTTGACTGTGTTCTCGGGTCCCTGCTGCTCTCAATGTGTTCTCGGGTCCCTGCTGCTCTTGTTGTAATGATAATAACTTCTTGCGGTTTTGGACACCAATATTAGATCAATACTGTGCTGGGACTGATGTTCTGAAAGCACACGTCAGAGCCTGTCTTGAGAGATTTCAGATACTGCAGATATGTTATCAAGGTAGGAAAATGTATTATCAAAAACTCAACTACAATGTTGACAGCCTGTGTGCTGCTCCCACTGTGTTCTCGGGTCACCGCCATTCTTACTGTGTTTTCGGGTCAAAGCTGCTCTCCCTTTGTTCTTACGTTACTGCAGGTCTTTACTGTGTTCTCGGCTCACTGCCGGTCTCTCTGTGTTATCGGGTCACTGCTGCTCTCACTGTGTTCTCGGGTCACTGCTGCTCTCACTGGATTCCCTTGTCACTGCTCATGATAATAGTTTGTTGGTATGGACACCTCTATTAGTTACAATACCGCACCGGGATTGAAGATCAGGATGCACATCTTGGAGCCTGTCTTGATATATTTCAGACACTGAAGATATGTGATAAAGTTAGGAAAATCTGTTATCAATAAAGCTCTACTGCAATGTTGTGTGCTGCTCTCACTGTGTTCTCGGGTCCCTACTGCTCTCACTGTGTTCTTGGGTCCCTGCTGCTGTCTCTGTGTTCTTGGGTCCCTGCTGCTGTCTCTGTGTTCTCGGGTCACTGGTGCTCTCACTGTGTTCTCGGGTCACTGGTGCTCTCGTTGTAATGATAATAGCTTCTTGCAGTTGTGGACACCAATATTAGATACAATAATGTGCTGGGACTGATGTTCTGGAAGCACAAGTCGGAATTTTTCTTGAGAGATTTCAGATACTGCAGATATGTTATCAAGTTAGGAAAATCTATTATCAAAAAATTTAGCTCAACTACAATGTTGACAGACTGTGTGTGCTGCTCTCGCTGTGTTCTCTGGTCACAGCTGCTCTCGTTGTGTTCTCGGGTCACAGCTGCACTCGCTGTGTTCTCGGGTCACAGCTGCTCTCGCTGTGTTCTCGGGTCACAGCTGCTCTCGCTGTGTTCTCGGGTCACAGCTGCTCTCGCTGTGTTCTCGGGTCACAGCTGCTCTCGCTGTGTTCTCGGGTCACAGCTGCTCTCGCTGTGTTCTCGGGTCACTGCTGCTATGACTATTATAATGGTAATCGCTTCTTGTCGTTGTGGACACCAATATTAGATCAATACTGTGCTGTGACTAATGTTCAGGTAGCACAAGTTGGAGGCTATGTTGAGACATTTCAGATACTGGAGATATGTTATCAAGGTAGGAAAATGTATTATCAAAAAATTTAGCTCAACTACAATGTTGACAGCCTGTGTGCTGCTCCAAATGTGTTCTCGGGTCACCGCCATTCTCACTGTGTTTTCGGGTCACAGCTGCTCTCCCTTTGTTTTCGGGTTCCTGCCGGTCTGTACTGTGTACACAGGTCTCTGCTGCTCCCACTGTCTTCTCGGTTCACTGCCGCTCTCGTTGTGTTCTCGGGTCACTATTGCTCTCATTGTGTTCTCGGTCACTGCAGTTCTCGCTGTGTTCTCGGTCACTGCTGTTCTCGCTGTGTTCTCGGTCACTGCTGTTCTCGCTGTGTTCTCGGTCACTGCTGTTCTCGCTGTGTTCTCGGGTCACTGCTGTTCTCGCTGTGTTCTCGGGTCACTGCTGTTCTTGCTGTGTTCTCGGGTCACTGCTGCTCTCGCTGTGTTCTCGGGTCACTGCTGCTCTCGCTGTGTTCTCGGGTCTCGGCTGCTCTCGTTGTGTTCTCGGGTCACTGCTGCTCTCGCTGTGTTCTCGGGTCACTGCTGCTCTCGCTGTGTTCTCGGGTCACTGCTGCTCTCGCTGTGTTCTCGGGTCTCGTCTGCTCTCGCTGTGTTCTCGGGTCTCGTCTGCTCTCGCTGTGTTCTCGGGGCCCTGCTCCCTCGCTGTGTTCTCGGGGCCCTGCTCCCTCGCTGTGTTCTCGGGGCCCTGCTCCCTCGCTGTGTTCTCGGGGCCCTGCTCCCTCGCTGTGTTCTCGGGACCCTGCTCCCTCGCTGCGTTCTCGGGACCCTGCTGCTCTCTCTGTGTTCTCGGGACCCGGCTGCTCTCGCTGTGTTCTCGGGTCACTGCTGGTCTCACTGTGTTCTCGGGGCCCTGCTGCTCTCGCTGTGTTCTCGGGGCCCTGCTGCTCTCGCTGTGTTCTCGGGTCTCGGCTGCTCTCGCTGTGTTCTCGGGTCTCGGCTGCTCTCGCTGTGTTCTCGGGTCACTGCTGCTCTCCCTGTGTTCTCGGGTCACTGCTGCTCTCACTGTATTTTCAGGTCATGGCTGCTCTCACTGTGCTCTTGGGTCACTGCTATCAGTATATACTTGGGTTACTGCTGCTCTCGCTCTATTCCTTTGTCACTGCTGCTCTCATTGTTATAATGATAATGTCTTCCTGCGGTATTGGACACCAAGGTTAAATACGATACCATGCTTTGATTGGCGTTTAGGAAGCACAAGTTGGAGCCTGTCTTGATAGCTTTCAGACATTGTACATATGTGATAAAGCTAGGAAAATCAGTTATCAATAAAGTTAGCTCTACTGTAATGTTGTCAGCCTCTGTGCTGCTCTCACAGTGTTCTCACGACACTGCTGTTCTCGCTGTGCTCTCGGGACACAGCTGCTCTCGCTGTGTTCTCGGGTCACAGCTGGTCTCGTTGTGTTCTCGGGTCACAGCTGCACTCGCTGCGTTCTCGGGTCACAGCTGCTCTCGCTGCGTTCTCGGGTCACAGCTGCTCTCGCTGCGTTCTCGGATCACCGCTGCTCTCGCTGCGTTCTCGGATCACCGCTGCTCTCGCTGCGTTCTCGGATCACCGCTGCTCTCGCTGCGTTCTCGGATCACCGCTGCTCTCGCTGCGTTCTCGGATCACCGCTGCTCTCGCTGCGTTCTCGGATCACCGCTGCTCTCGCTGCGTTCTCGGATCACCGCTGCTCTCGCTGCGTTCTCGGATCACCGCTGCTCTCGCTGCGTTCTCGGATCACCGCTGCTCTCGCTGCGTTCTCGGATCACCGCTGCTCTCGCTGCGTTCTCGGATCACCGCTGCTCTCGCTGCGTTCTCGGATCACCGCTGCTCTCGCTGCGTTCTCGGATCACCGCTGCTCTCGCTGCGTTCTCGGATCACCGCTGCTCTCGCTGTGTTCTCGGGTCACTGCTGCTTTCGTTGTGTTCTCGGGTCACTGCTGCTCTCGCTGTGTTTTCAGGTAATTGCTGTTCTCACTGTGCTCTCGGGTCACTGCTCTCATTATACAATTCGGTTACTGCTGCTCTCACTGGATTCCTTGGTCCCTGCTGCTCTCATTGTAGTAATGATAATAGCTCCCTCAGTTATGGACACTAATTTTAAATACGATACTGTGCTGAGATTGAAGTTCAGGAAGCACAAGTTGGAGCCTGTCTTGATAGATTTCAGACATTGCACATATGTGATCAAGTTAGGAAAATCACTTATCAATTAAGTTATCACTTCAAATCTCACTGTGTTCTTGGGTCATTGCTTCTCTCGCTGTGTTCTCGGGTCACAGATGCTCTCGCTGCATTCTCGGGTCACTGCTGCTCTCGCTACATGCTCGGGTCACGGCTGCTCTCACTGTTTTCTCGGGTCACTGCTGCTCTCACTGTATTCTCGGGTCACTGCTACGCTCATTGTGTTCTCGGGTCACTTCTGCTCTCACTGTGTTCTCGGGTCACTGCAGCACTCACTGTGTTATGGGTTCACTTCTGCTCTCGCTGTGTTCTCGGGTCACGGGGGCTCTCGTTATGTTCTCGGGTAGCTGCTGCTCTCATTGTGTTCGCAGGTCACAGCTGCTCTCGTTGTGTTCTCAGGTTACAGCTGCTCTCATTGTGTTCTCAGGTTACAGCTGCTCTCATTGTGTTCTCGGGTCACAGCTGCTCTCTCTGTGTTCTCGGGTCACAGCTGCTCTCACTGTGCTCTCGGGTCACTGCTGCTGTCACTGTGCTCTCGGGTCACTGCTGCTCTCACTGTATTCTCGGGTCACTGCTGCTCTCACTAGGCTCTCGGTTCTCTGCGGCTCTCACTAGGCTCTCGGATCACTGCTGCTCTCACTAGGCTCGCGGATTACTGCTGCTCTCGTTGTGTTCTCAGGACACTGCTGCTCTCGCTGTGTTTTCGGATCACTTCTGTTCTCACTGTGTTCTCGGGTCACTGCTGCTCTCACTGTTATAATGATAATGGTTTCCTGCGCTCAAGGACACCAATTTTAAATACGATACTGTGCTGAGATTGACGTTCAGGAAGCACAGGTTGGAGCTGGTCTTGATTCATTTCATACATTGCACATATGTGATCAAGTTAGGAAAATCTGTTATCAATAAAGATCTCGCATCACTTCAGCTCTCACAGTTTTCTCGGGTCACTGCTGCTTTCGCTGTGTTCTCGGATCACTGCTGCTCTCATTATGTTCTTGGGTCACTGCTGCTCTCCCTGTGTTCTCAGTTGACAGCTGCTCTCACTGTGTTCTTCGGTCACAGCTGCTTTCTCTGTATTCTCGGGTCACTGCTGCTCTCACTGTTTTCTTGGGTCACTGCTGCTCTCACTGTTTTCTCGGGTCACTGCTGCTCTCACTGTGTTCCCGGGTCACTGCTGCTTTCGCTGTTTCTCGGGTCACTGCTGGTCTCGCTGTGTTCTCGGATCACAGCTGCTCTCATTATGTTCTTGGGTCACTGCTGCTCTCACTGTGTTCTCAGTTGACTGCTGCTCTCACTGTGTTCTCGGCTCATTGCTGCTCTCGCTGTGTTCTCGGGTCACTGCTGCTCTCGCTGTATTCTCAGGTCTCTCCTGCTCTCACTGTGTTCTCGTGTGACTGCTGGTGTCGCTGTGTTCTCAGGTCCGTGCTGCTCTCACTTTGTTCTCGGGTCAGTGCTGCTCTTAATGTATTCTCAGATCAGTGCTGCTGTCTGTAGTCTTGGTTCAGTGCTGATCTCACTGTATTCTCGGGTCTCTGCTGCTCTCACTGTGTTCTCGTTCCCTGCTGCTCTCATTGTACTCTCAGGTCTCTGCTGCTCTCACTGGGCTCTCGGGTCACTTCGGCTCTCTTTGTGTTCTCAGGTCAGTCCTGCTTTCATTGTCTTCTTGGGTCACTTCTTCTCTCACTGTTCTCGGGTCACTGATGCTGTCCCTGTGTTCTCGCATCACTGCTGCTGTCACTGTGTTCTCGGGTTTCTCCTGCTCTCTTTGTAATGAAAATAGCTTCTTGCAGTTGTGGACACCAATATTAGATATAATACTGTGCTGGGACTGTTGTTCTGGAAGCACAAGTCAGAGCCTGTGTTGAGTGACTTCAGATACTGGAGATATGTTATCAAGTTTGGAAAATCCATTATCAAAAAATTTAGCTTAACTACGATGTTGACAGCCGTTGTGCTGCTTCCACTGTGGTCTCGGGTCACCGTTATTCTCACTGTGTTTTCGGGTCAAAGCTGCTCTCCCTTTGTTCTCGGGTTACCGACGCCTTTACTGTGTTCTCGGGTCACTGCTGCTCTCGCTGTGTTGTCGGGTCTCTGCTGCTCTCGCTGTGTTGTCGGGTCACTGCTGCTCTCACTGTGTTCTCGGGTCACTGGTGCTCTCACTGTGTTCTCGGGTCACCGCTGCTCTCAAAGTGTTCTTGGGTCACTGCTGCTCTCACTGTGTTCTCGGGTCACTGCTGCTCTCACTGTGTTCTCGGGTCACTGCAGCACTCACTGTGTTCTGGGTTCACTGCTGCTCTCATTGTGTTCTCGGGTCACGGGGGCTCTCGTTATGTTCTCGGGTAGCTGCTGCTCTCATTGTGTTTTCGGGTCACAGCTGCTCTCGTTGTGTTCTCGGGTCACAGCTGCTCTCACTGTGTTCTCGGGTGACAGCTGCTCTCACTGTGTTCTCGGGTCACAGCTGCTCTCACTGTGTTCTCGGGTCACTGCTTCTCTCACTGTGTTCTCGGGTCACTGCTGCTCTCACTGTGTTCTCGGGTCACTGCTGCTCTCACTGGATTCCCTTGTCACTGCTCATGATAATAGTTTGTTGGTATGGACACCTCTATTAGTTACAATACCGCACCGGGATTGAAGATCAGGATGCACATCTTGGAGCCTGTCTTGATATATTTCAGACACTGAAGATATGTGATAAAGTTAGGAAAATCTGTTATCAATAAAGCTCTACTGCAATGTTGTGTGCTGCTCTCACTGTGTTCTCGGGTCCCTACTGCTCTCACTGTGTTCTTGGGTCCCTGCTGCTGTCTCTGTGTTCTTGGGTCCCTGCTGCTGTCTCTGTGTTCTCGGGTCACTGGTGCTCTCACTGTGTTCTCGGGTCACTGGTGCTCTCGTTGTAATGATAATAGCTTCTTGCAGTTGTGGACACCAATATTAGATACAATAATGTGCTGGGACTGATGTTCTGGAAGCACAAGTCGGAATTTTTCTTGAGAGATTTCAGATACTGCAGATATGTTATCAAGTTAGGAAAATCTATTATCAAAAAATTTAGCTCAACTACAATGTTGACAGACTGTGTGTGCTGCTCTCGCTGTGTTCTCTGGTCACAGCTGCTCTCGTTGTGTTCTCGGGTCACAGCTGCTCTCATTATGTTCTTGGGTCACTGCAGCTCTCCCTGTGTTCTCAGTTGACTGCTGCTCTCACTGTGTTCTCGGGTCACTGCTGATCTCGCTGTGTTCTCGGTCACTGCTGCTCTCACTGTGTTCTCGGGTCACTGTTGTTCTCACTGTGTTCTCGGGTCACTGCTGCTCTCTCTGGGTTCTCATGTCACTGCTGCTCTCGCTGTGTTCTCGGGTCACTGCTGCTCTCGCTGTGTTCTCGGGTCACTGCTGCTCTCGCTGTGTTCTCAGGTCACTGCTGCTTTCACTGTTATAATGATAATGGTTTCCTGCGGTCGTGGACACCAATTTTAAATACGATAATGTGCTGAGATTGACGTTCAGGAAGCACAAGTTGGAGCCTGTCTTGATTCATTTCAGACATTGCACATATGTGATCAAGTTCGGAAAATGGGTTACCAATAAAGATCTTGCATCACTTCAGCTCTCACAATGTTCTCGGGTCACTGCTGCTCTCCCTGTTTGCTCGGTCACTGCTGCTCTCCCTGTTTTCTCTGTCACTGCTGCTCTCACAGTGTTCTCGGGTCACTGCTCCTCTCGTTGTGTTCTCGGGTCACTGCTGCTCTCACTGTGTTGTCAGGTCACTGCTGCTCTCGTTGTGTTCTCGGGTCAGAGTCATTCTCAACGTGTGTTCGGTTCAAAGCAGCTCTCCCTTTGTTCTCGGGTTACCGACACCTTTACTGTGTTCTCCAGTCACTGCTGCTCTCGCTGTGTTCTCGGGTCACTTCAGCTCTCACAGTGTTCTCGGGTCACTGCTGTTCTCGCTGTTTTCTCGGGTCACAGCAGCTCTCCCTGTTTTCTCAGTCACAGCTGCTCTCGCTGTGTTCTCGGGTCACAGCTGCTCTCGCTGTGTTCTCGGGTCACAGCTGCTCTCGCTGTGTTCTCGGGTCACAGCTGCTCTCGCTGTGTTCTCGGGTCACAGCTGCTCTCGCTGTGTTCTCGGGTCACAGCTGCTCTCGCTGTGTTCTCGGGTCACAGCTGCTCTCGCTGTGTTCTCGGGTCACAGCTGCTCTCGCTGTGTTCTCGGGTCACTGCTGCTCTCACTGTATTCTCGGGTCTCTGCTGCTCTCACTGGGCTCTCGGATCACTGCTGCTCTCGTTGTGTTCTCAGGTCACTGCTGCTCTCGCTGTGTTCTCGGGTCACTTCTGTTCTCACTGTGTTCGCGGGTCACTGCTTCTCTCACTGTTATAATGATAATGGTTTCCTGCGCTCATGGACACATATTTTAAATACGATACTGTGCTGAGATTGACGTTCAGGAAGCATAGGTTGGAGCTTGCCTTGATTCATTTCATACATTGCACATATGTGATCAAGTTAGGAAAATCTGTTATCAATAAAAATCACGCATCACTTCAGCTCTCACAGTTTTCTCGGGTCACTGCTGCTCTCGCTGTGTTCTCAGGTCACGGATGGTCTCGCTGTGTTCTCGGATCACTGCTGCTCTCATTATGTTCTTCGGTCACTGCTGCTCTCACTGTGTTCTCAGTTGACTGCTGCTCTCACTGTGTTCTCGGGTCACTGCTGCTCTCGCTGAGTTCTTGGGTCACTGCTGCTCTCTCTGGGTTCTCATGTCACTGCTGCTCTCAGTGTTCTCAGGTCACTGCTGCTCTCACTGTGTTCTCGGGTCACTGTTGCTCTCACTTTGTTCTCGGGTCACTGTTGCTCTCACTGTGTTCTCATGTCACTGCTGCTCTCGCTGTGTTCTCGGGTCACTGTTGCTCTCGCTGTGTTCTCGGGTCACTGTTGCTCTCGCTGTGTTCTCGGGTCACTGCTGCTCTCGCCGTGTTCTCGGGTCACTGCTGCTCTCGCCGTGTTCTCGGGTCACTGCTGCTCTCGCTGTGTTCTCGGGTCACTGCTGCTCTCGCTGTGTTCTCAGGTCACTGCTGCTTTCTCTGTTATAATGATAATGGTTTCCTGCGGTCGTGGACACCAATTTTAAATACGATACTGTGCTGAGATTGACGTTCAGGAAGCACAAGTTGGAGCCTGTCTTGATTCATTTCAGACGTTGCACATATGTGATCAAGTTAGGAAAATGGGTTACCAATAAAGATCTTGCATCACTTCAGCTCTCACAGTGTTCTCGGGTCACTGCTGCTCTCACTGTTTTCTCGGGTCACTGCTGCTCTCGCCGTATTCTCAGGTCTCTCCTGCTCTCACTGTGTTCTCGTGTGACTGCTGGTGTCGCTGTGTTCTCAGGTCCGTGCTGCTCTCACTTTGTTCTCGGGTCAGTGCTGCTCTTACTGTATTCTCAGATCAGTGCTGCTCTCTGTATTCTTGGTTCATTTCTGATCTCACTGTATTCTCGTGTCTATGCTGCTCTCACTGTGTTCTCGTTCCCTGATGCTCTCATTGTACTCTCAGGCCTCTGCTGCTCTCACTCGGCTCTCGGGTCACTTCTGCTCTCTTTGTGTTCTCAGGTCAGTCCTGCTTTCATTGTGTTCTCTGGTCACTTCTGCTCTCACTGTTCTCGGGTCACTGCTGCTCTCACTGTTTTCTCGGGTCACTGCTGCTCTCGCTGTATTCTCAGGTCTCTCCTGCTCTCACTGTGTTCTCGTGTGACTGCTGGTGTCGCTGTGTTCTCAGGTCCGTGCTGCTCTCACTTTGTTCTCGGGTCAGTGCTGCTCTTACTGTATTCTCAGATCAGTGCTGCTCTCTGTATTCTTGGTTCATTTCTGATCTCACTGTATTCTCGTGTCTATGCTGCTCTCACTGTGTTCTCGTTCCCTGCTGCTCTGATTGTACTCTCAGGTCTCTGCTGCTCTCACTCGGCTCTCGGGTCACTTCTGCTCTCTTTGTGTTCTCAGGTCAGTCCTGCTTTCATTGTGTTCTCGGGTCACTTCTGCTCTCACTGTTTTCGGGCCACTGCTGCTCTCACTGTGTTCTTGGGTTTCTCCTGCTCTCTTTGTAATGATAATAGCTTCTTGCAGTTGTGGACACCAATATTAGATATAATACTGTGCTGGGACTGATGTTCTGGAAGCACAAGTCAGAGCCTGTGTTGAGTGACTTCAGATACTGGAGATATGTTATCAAGTTTGGTAAATCCATTATCAAAAAATTTAGCTCAACTACAATGTTGACAGCCGTTGTGCTGCTTCCACTGTGTTCTCGGGTCACCGTCATTCTCACCATGTTTTCGGGTCAAAGCCGCTCTCCCTTTGTTCTTGGGTTACTGACGCCTTTACTGTGTTCTCGGGTCTCTGCTGCTCTCGCTGTGTTCTCGGGTCACTTCAGCTCTCACAGGGTTCTCAGGTCACTGCTGCTCTCGCTGTGCTCTCGGGTCACTGCTGCTCTCGCTGTGTTTTCAGGTTATTGCTGTTCTCACTGTGATCTCGGGTCATTGCTCTCATTATACAATTCGGTTACTGCTGCTCTCACTGGATTCCTTGGTCCCTGCTGCTCTCATTGTAGTAATGATAATAGCTCCCTCGGTTATGGACACCAATTTTAATTATGATACTGTGCTGAGATTGAAGTTCAGGAAGCACAAGATGGAGCCTGTCTTGATAGATTTCAGACATTGCACATATTTGATTAAGTTAGGAAAATCAGTTATCAATTAAGATTTCGCATCACTTCAAATCTCAACGTGTTCTTGGATCATTGCTTCTCTCTCTGTGTTCTCGGGTCACAGATGCTCTCGCTGCGTTGTTGGGTCACAGCTACTCTTGCTGCGTTGTCGGGTCACAGCTGCTCTCGCTGTGTTCTCGGGTCACTGCTGCTCTCACTGTTCTTGGGTCACTGCTGCTCACTCTGTATTCTCGGGTCACTGCTGCTCTCACTGTTTTCTCGGGTCACTGCTGCTCTCACTGTTTTCTCGGGTCACTGCTGCTCTCACTGTTTTCTCGGGTCACTGATGCTCTCACTGTGTTCTCGGGTCACTGATGCTCTAACTGTGTTCTCGGGTCACTGATGCTCTCGCTGTGTTCTCGGGTCACTGCTGCTCTCGCTGTGTTCTCGGGTCCGTGCTGCTCTCGCTGTGTTCTCAGGTCCCTGCTGCTCTCGCTGTGTTCTCGGGTCAGTGCTTCTCTTACTGTATTCTCAGATCAGTGCTGCTCTCTGTATTCTTGGTTCAGTGCTGACCTCACTGTATTCTCGGGTCTCTGCTGCTCTCACTGTGTTCTCGTTCCCTGCTGCTCTCAATGTGTTCTCGAGTCACTGCTGCTCTCACTGTTATAATGATAATGGTTTCCTGCGGTTTTGGGCACCAATTTTAAATACGATACTGTGCTGAGATTGACGTTCAGGAAGCACAAGTTGGAGCCTGTCTTGATTCATTTCATACATTGTACATATGTGATGAAGTTAGGAAAATCTGTTATCAATAAAGATCTCGCATCACTTCAGCTGTCACAGTTTTCTCGGGTCACTGCTGCTCTCGCTGTGTTCTCGGGTCACTGCTGCTCTCACTGTTCTCGGGTCACTGCTGCTCTCGCTGTGTTCTTGGGTCACTGCTGCTCTCTCTGGGTTCTCATGTCACTGCTGCTCTGTGTTCTTGGGTCACTGTTGCTTTCACTGTGTTCTCGGGTCACTGTTGCTCTCACTGTGTTCTCGGGTCACTGTTGCTCTCACTGTTTTCTCTGTCACTGCTGCTCTCACTGTGTTCTCGGGTCACTGCTGCTCTCACTGTGATCTCGGGTCACTGATGCTCTCGCTGTGTTTTCGGGTCACTGCTGCTCTCGCTGTGTTCTTGGGTCACTGCTGCTCTCACTGTGTTCTCGGGTCACAATCATTCTCACCGTGTTTTCGGGTCAAAGCTGCTCTCCCTTTGTTCTCGGGTTACCGACGCCTTTACTGTGTTCTCGGGTCACTGCTGCTCTCGCTGTGTTCTCGGGTCACTGCTGCTCTCGCTGTGTTGTCGGGTCACTGCTGCTCTCACTGTGTGCTCGGGTTACTGCTGCTATCTCTGTCTTTTCAGGTCATGGCTGCTGTCACCGTGCTCTCGGGTGACTGCTCTCATTATATACTTGGGTTAGTGCTGCTCTCGCTGTGTTCTCGGATCACTGCTGCTCTCCCTCTGTTCTCAGTTGACTGCTGCTCTCCCTGTGTTCTCAGTTGACTGCTGCTCTCCCTGTGTTCTCAGTTGACTGCTGCTCTCACTGTGTTCTCGGGTCACTGCTGCTCTCGCTGAGTTCTTGGGTCACTGCTGCTCTCTCTGGGTTCTCATGTCACTGCTGCTCTCAGTGTTCTCAGGTCGCTGCTGCTCTCACTGTGTTCTCGGGTCACTGTTGCTCTCACTGTGTTCTCGGGTCACTGCTGCTCTCTCTGGGTTCTCATGTCACTGCTGCTCTCGCTGTGTTCTTGGGTCACTGCTGCTCTCGCTGTGTTCTCGGGTCACTGCTGCTCTCGCTGTGTTCTCGGGTCACTGCTGCTCTCACTGTATTCTCGGGTCACTTCAGCTCTCACAGTGTTCTCGGGTCACTGCTGCTCTCGCTGTGTTTTCGGGTCACTGCTGCTCTCGCTGTGTTTTCAGGTCATTGCTGTTCTCACTGCGCTCTCGGGTCACTGCTCTCATTATACAATTCGGTTACTGCTGCTCTCACTGGATTCCTTGGTCCCTGCTGCTCTCATTGTAGTAATGATAATAGATTCCTCGGTTATGGACACCAATTTTAAATACGATACTGTGCTGAGATTGAAGTTCAGGAAGCACAAGTTGGAGCCTGTCTTGATAGATTTCAGACGTTGCACGTATGTGATCAAGTAAGGAAAATCAGTTATCAACTAAGATTTCGCATCACTTCAAATCTCACTGTGTTCTTGGGTCACTGCTTCTCTCGCTGTGTTCTCGGGTCACAGCTGCTCTCGTTGTGTTCTCGGGTCACTGCTGCTCTCGCTGTGTTCTCAGTTCACTGCTGCTTTCACTGTTATAATGATAATGGTTTCCTGCGGTCGTGGACACCAATTTTAACTACGATACTGTGCTGAGATTGACGTTCAGGAAGCACAAGTTGGAGCCTGTCTTGATTCATTTCAGACATTGCACATATGTGATCAAGTTAGGAAAATGGGTTACCAATTAGGATCTCGCAAGACTTCAGCTCTCACTGTGTTCTCGGGTCACTGCTGCTCTCACTGTGTTCTCGGGTCACTGCTGCTCTCACTGTATTCTCGGGTCTCTGCTGCTCTCACTGTGTTCTCATTCCCTGCTGCTCTCATTGTACTCTCAGGTCTCTGCTGCTCTCACTGGGCTCTCGGGTCACTTCTGCTCTCTTTGTGTTCTCAGGTCAGTCCTGCTTTCATTGTGTTCTCTGGTCACTTCTGCTCTCTCTGTTCTCGGGTCACTGCTGCTCTCATTGTTTTCTCGGGTCACTGCTGCTCTCGCTGTGTTCTCGGGTCACTGCTGCTCTCGCTGTATTCTCAGGTCTCTCCTGCTCTCACTGTGTTCTCGTGTGACTGCTGGTGTCGCTGTGTTCTCAGGTCCGTGCTGCTCTCACTTTGTTCTCGGGTCAGTGCTGCTCTTACTGTATTCTCAGATCAGTGCTGCTCTCTGTATTCTTGGTTCAGTGCTGATCTCACTGTATTCTCGGGTCTCTGCTGCTCTCACTCGGCTCTCGGGTCACTTCTGCTCTCTTTGTGTTCTCAGGTCAGTCCTGCTTTCATTGTGTTCTCGGGTCTCTTCTGCTCTCACTGTTCTCGGGTCACTGCTGCTCTCACTGTGTTCTTGGGTTTCTCCTGCTCTCTTTGTAATGATAATAGCTTCATGCAGTTGTGGACACCAATATTAGATATAATACTGTGCTGGGACTGATGTTCTGGAAGCACAAGTCAGAGCCTGTGTTGAGTGACTTCAGATACTGGAGATATGTTATCAAGTTTGGAAAATCCATTATCAAAAAATTTAGCTCAACTACAATGTTGACAGCCGTTGTGCTGCTTCCACTGTGGTCTCGGGTCACCGTTATTCTCACCGTGTTTTCGGGTCAAAGCTGCTCTCCCTTTGCTCTCAGGTTACCGACGCCTTTACTGTGTTCTCGGGTCACTGCTGCTCTCGCTGTGTTGTCGGGTCTCTGCTGCTCTCGTTGTGTTGTCGGGTCACTGCTGCTCTCACTGTGTTCTCGGGTCACTGCTGCTCTCACTGTGTTCTCGGGTCACTGCTGCTCTCACTGTGTTCTCGGGTCACTGCTGCTCTCACTGTGATCTCGGGTCACTGCTGCTCTCACTGTGTTCTTGGGTCACCGCTGCTCTCGTTGTGTTCTCGGATCACTGCTGCTCTCATTGTGTTCTCGTGTCACAGCTGCTCTCACTGTGTTCTCGAGTCACTGCTGCTCTCACTGTTTTCTCGGGTCACTGCTGCTCTCACTGTATTCTCGGGTCACTGCTACGCTCAATGTGTTCTCGGGTCACGGGGGCTCTCGTTATGTTCTCGGGTAGCTGCTGCTCTCATTGTGTTCTCGTGTCACAGCTGCTCTCGCTGTGTTCTCGGGTAGCTGCTGCTCTCACTGTGTTCTCGGGTCACTGCTATGCTCAATGTGTTCTCGGGTCAGTGCTGCTCTCACTGTGTTCTCGGGTCACTGCAGCACTCACTGTGTTCTGGGTTCACTGCTGCTCTCATTGTGTTCTCGGGTCACGGGGGCTCTCGTTATGTTCTCGGGTAGCTGCTGCTCTCATTGTGTTCTCGTGTCACAGCTGCTCTCACTGTGTTCTCGGGTCACTACTGCTCTCACTGTGTTCTCGGGTCACTGCTGCTCTCACTGTGTTCTTGGGTCACTGCTGCTTTCTCTGTATTCTCGGGTCACTGCTGCTCTCACTGTGTTCTCGAGTCACTGCTGCTCTCACTGTTTTCTCGGGTCACTGCTGCTCTCACTGTATTCTCGGGTCACTGCTACGCTCAATGTGTTCTCGGGTCACTGCTGCTCTCACTGTGTTCTCGGGTCACTGCAGCTCTCACTGTGTTCTGGGTTCACTGCTGCTCTCATTGTGTTCTCGGGTCACGGGGGCTCTCGTTATGTTCTCGGGTAGCTGCTGCTCTCATTGTGTTCTCGGGTCACAGCTGCTCTCGTTGTGTTCTCGGGTCACTGCTGCCCTCACTGTGTTCTCGGGTCACTGCTGCTCTCACTGTATTCTCGGGTCTCTGCTGCTCTCACTGGGCTCTCGGTTCTCTGCTGCTCTCACTGGGCTCTCGGATCACTGCTGCTCTCGTTGTGTTCTCAGTTCACTGCTGCTCTCTCTGTGTTCTCGGGTCACTTCTGTTCTCACTGTGTTCTCGGGTCACTGCTGCTCTCACTGTTATAATGATAATGGTTTCCTGCGCTCATGGACACCAATTTTAAATACGATACTGTGCTGAGATTGACATTCAGGAAGCACAGGTTGGAGCTTGTCTTGATTCATTTCAGACATTGCACTTATGTGATCAAGTTAGGAAAATCTGTTATCAATAAAGATCTCGCATCACTTCAGCTCTCACAGTTTTCTCGGGTCACTGCTGCTCTCGCTGTGTTCTCGGGTCACTGCTGCTCTCGCTGTGTTCTCGGGTCACTGCTGGTCTCGCTGTGTTCTCGAGTCACTGCTGCTCTCACTGCTTTCTCGGGTCACTGCTGCTCTCACTGTATTCTCGGGTCACTGCTACGCTCAATGTGTTCTCGGATCACTGCTGCTCTCACTGTGTTCTCGGGTCACTGCAGCTCTCACTGTGTTCTGGGTTCACTGCTGCTCTCATTGTGTTCTCGGGTCACGGGGGCTCTCGTTATGTTCTCGGGTAGCTGCTGCTCTCGTTGTGTTCTCGGGTCACAGCTGCTCTCGTTGTGTTCTCAGGTCACAGCTGCTCTCATTGTGTTCTCGGGTCACAGCTGCTCTCATTGTGTTCTCGTGTCACAGCTGCTCTCACTGTGTTCTCGGGTCACTGCTGCTCTCACTGTGTTCTCGGGTCACTGCTGCTCTCACTGTATTCTCGGGTCACTTCAGCTCTCACAGTGTTCTCGGGTCACTGCTGCTCTCGCTGTGTTTTCGGGTCACTGCTGCTCTCGCTGTGTTTTCAGGTCATTGCTGTTCTCTCTGTGCTCTCGGGTCACTGCTCTCATTATACAATTCGGTTACTGCTGCTCTCACTGGATTCCTTGGTCCCTGCTGCTCTCATTGTAGTAATGATAATAGATTCCTCAGTTATGGACACCAATTTTAAATACGATACTGTGCTGAGATTGAAGTTCAGGAAGCACAAGTTGGAGCCTGTCTTGATAGATTTCAGACGTTGCACATATGTGATCAAGTAAGGAAAATCAGTTATCAACTAAGATTTCGCATCACTTCAAATCTCACTGTGTTCTTGGGTCACTGCTTCTCTCGCTGTGTTCTCGGGTCACAGCTGCTCTCGCTGCGTTGTCAGGTCACAGCTGCTCTCGCTGCGATGTCGGGTCACTGCTGCTCTCACTGTTCTCGGGTCACTGCTGCTCTTTGTATTCTCGGGTCACTGCTGGTCTCACTGTTTTCTTGGGTCACTGCTGCTCTCTATTTTCTCGGGTCACTGATGCTCTCACTGTGTTCTCGGGTCACTGCTGCTCTCACTGTGTTCTCGGGTCACTGCAGCTCTCACTGTACTCTCGGGTCTCTGCTGCTCTCACTGGGCTCTCGGTTCGCTGCTGCTCTCACTGGGCTCTCGGATCACTGCTGCTCTCGTTGTGTTCTTAGGTCACTGCTGCTCTCTCTGTGTTCTCGGGTCACTTCTGTTCTCACTGTGTTCTCGGGTCACTGCTGCTCTCACTGTTATACTGATAATGGTTTCCTGCGCTCATGGACACCAATTTTAAATACGATACTGTGCTGAGATTGACGTTCAGGAAGCACAAGTTGGAGCCTGTCTTGATTCATTTCAGACATTGCACATATGTGATCATGTTAGGAAAATGGGTTACCGATTAGGATCTCGCAAGACTTCAGCTCTCACTGTGTTCTCGGGTAATTGCTGCTCTCACTGTGCTCTCGGGTCACTGCTGCTCTCACTGTGTTTCTTGGGTCACTGCTGATCTCACTGTTTGATCGGTCACTGCTGCTCTCCCTGTTTTCTCGGTCACTGCTGTTCTCACTGTGTTCTCGGGTCACTGCTGCTCTCGCTGTGTTCTCGGGTCACTGCTGCTCTCACTGTGTTTTCGGGTCACTGCTGCTCTCCCTTTGTTCTCGGGTTACCGACACCTTTACTGTGTTCTCGGGTCACAGCTGCTCTCGCTGTGTTCTCGGGTCACTTCAGCTCTCACAGTGTTCTCGGGTCACTGCTGCTCTCGCTTTTTTGTCGGGTCACTGCTGCTCTCGCTGTGTTTTCAGGTCATTGCTGTTCTCACTGTGCTCTCGGGTCACTGCTCTCATTATACAATTCGCTTACTGCTGCTCTCACTGGATTCCTTGGTCCCTGCTGCTCTCATTGTAGTAATGATAATAGCTCCCTCGGTTATGGACACTAATTTTAAATACGATACTGTGCTGAGATTGAAGTTCAGGAAGCACAAGTTGGAGCCTGTCTTGATAGATTTCAGACATTGCACATATGTGATCAAGTTAGGAAAATCACTTATCAATTAAGTTATCACTTCAAATCTCACTGTGTTCTTGGGTCATTGCTTCTTTCGCTGTGTTCTCGGGTCACAGATGCTCTCGCTGCATTCTCGGGTCACTGCTGCTCTCACTGTTTTCTCGGGTCGCTGCTGCTCTCACTGTATTCTCGGGTCACTGCTACGCTCACTGTGTTCTCGGGTCACTGCTGCTCTCACTGTGTTCTCGGGTCACTGCAGCACTCACTGTGTTCTGGGTTCACTTCTGCTCTCGCTGTGTTCTCGGGTCACGGGGGCTCTCGTTATGTTCTCGGGTAGCTGCTGCTCTCATTGTGTTCGCAGGTCACAGCTGCTCTCGTTGTGTTCTCGGGTCACAGCTGCTCTCATTGTGTTCTCGGGTCACAGCTGCTCTCATTGTGTTCTCGGGTCACAGCTGCTCTCACTGTGTTATCGGGTCACAGCTGCTCTCACTGTGCTCTCGGGTCACTGCTGCTCTCACTGTATTCTCGGGTCTCTGCTGCTCTCACTAGGCTCTCGGTTCTCTGCTGCTCTCACTAGGCTCTCGGATCACTGCTGCTCTCACTAGGCTCGCGGATCACTGCTGCTCACGTTGTGTTCTCAGGCCACTGCTGCTCTCGCTGTGTTCTCGGGTCACTTCTGTTCTCACTGTGTTCTCGGGTCACTGCTGCTCTCACTGTTATAATGATAATGGTTTCCTGCGCTCATGGACACCAATTTTAAATACAATACTGTGCTGAGATTGACGTTCAGGAAGCACAGGTTGGAGCTTGTCTTGATTCATTTCATACAGTTTCCATATGTGATGAAGTTAGGAAAATCTGTTATCAATAAAGATCTCGCATCACTTCAGCTCTCACAGCTTTCTCGGGTCACTGCTGGTCTCGCTGTGTTCTCGGATCACTGCTGCTCTCATTATGTTCTTGGGTCACTGCTGCTCTCCCTGTGTTCTCAGTTGACAGCTGCTCTCACTGTGTTCTTCGGTCACAGCTGCTTTCTCTGTATTCTCGGGTCACTGCTGCTCTCACTGTTTTCTTGGGTCACTGCTGCTCTCACTGTTTTCTCGGGTCACTGCTGCTCTCACTGTGTTCCCGGGTCACTGCTGCTTTCGCTGTTTCTCGGGTCACTGCTGGTCTCGCTGTGTTCTCGGATCACAGCTGCTCTCATTATGTTCTTGGGTCACTGCTGCTCTCACTGTGTTCTCAGTTGACTGCTGCTCTCACTGTGTTCTCGGCTCATTGCTGCTCTCGCTGTGTTCTCGGGTCACTGCTGCTCTCGCTGTATTCTCAGGTCTCTCCTGCTCTCACTGTGTTCTCGTGTGACTGCTGGTGTCGCTGTGTTCTCAGGTCCGTGCTGCTCTCACTTTGTTCTCGGGTCAGTGCTGCTCTTAATGTATTCTCAGATCAGTGCTGCTGTCTGTAGTCTTGGTTCAGTGCTGATCTCACTGTATTCTCGGGTCTCTGCTGCTCTCACTGTGTTCTCGTTCCCTGCTGCTCTCATTGTACTCTCAGGTCTCTGCTGCTCTCACTGGGCTCTCGGGTCACTTCGGCTCTCTTTGTGTTCTCAGGTCAGTCCTGCTTTCATTGTCTTCTTGGGTCACTTCTTCTCTCACTGTTCTCGGGTCACTGATGCTGTCCCTGTGTTCTCGCATCACTGCTGCTGTCACTGTGTTCTCGGGTTTCTCCTGCTCTCTTTGTAATGAAAATAGCTTCTTGCAGTTGTGGACACCAATATTAGATATAATACTGTGCTGGGACTGTTGTTCTGGAAGCACAAGTCAGAGCCTGTGTTGAGTGACTTCAGATACTGGAGATATGTTATCAAGTTTGGAAAATCCATTATCAAAAAATTTAGCTTAACTACGATGTTGACAGCCGTTGTGCTGCTTCCACTGTGGTCTCGGGTCACCGTTATTCTCACTGTGTTTTCGGGTCAAAGCTGCTCTCCCTTTGTTCTCGGGTTACCGACGCCTTTACTGTGTTCTCGGGTCACTGCTGCTCTCGCTGTGTTGTCGGGTCTCTGCTGCTCTCGCTGTGTTGTCGGGTCACTGCTGCTCTCACTGTGTTCTCGGGTCACTGGTGCTCTCACTGTGTTCTCGGGTCACCGCTGCTCTCAAAGTGTTCTTGGGTCACTGCTGCTCTCACTGTGTTCTCGGGTCACTGCTGCTCTCACTGTGTTCTCGGGTCACTGCAGCACTCACTGTGTTCTGGGTTCACTGCTGCTCTCATTGTGTTCTCGGGTCACGGGGGCTCTCGTTATGTTCTCGGGTAGCTGCTGCTCTCATTGTGTTTTCGGGTCACAGCTGCTCTCGTTGTGTTCTCGGGTCACAGCTGCTCTCACTGTGTTCTCGGGTGACAGCTGCTCTCACTGTGTTCTCGGGTCACAGCTGCTCTCACTGTGTTCTCGAGTCACTGCTTCTCTCACTGTGTTCTCGGGTCACTGCTGCTCTCACTGTATTCTCGGGTCTCTGCTGCTCTCACTGGGCTCTCGGTTCTCTGCTGCTCTCACTGGGCTTTCGGATCACTGCTGCTCTCGTTGTGTTCTCAGTTCACTGCTGCTCTCTCTGTGTTCTCGGGTCACTTCTGTTCTCACTGTGTTCTCGGGTCACTGCTGCTCTCACTGTTATAATGATAATGGTTTCCTGCGCTCATGGACACCAATTTTAAATACGATACTGTGCTGAGATTGACATTCAGGAAGCACAGGTTGGAGATTGTCTTGATTCATTTCATACATTGCACTTATGTGATCAAGTTAGGAAAATCTGTTATCAATAAAGATCTCGCATCACTTCAGCTCTCACAGTTTTCTCGGGTCACTGCTGCTCTCTCTGTGTTCTCGGGTCACTGCTGGTCTCGCTGTGTTCTCGGATCACTGCTGCTCTCATTATGTTCTTGGGTCACTGCAGCTCTCCCTGTGTTCTCAGTTGACTGCTGCTCTCACTGTGTTCTCGGGTCACTGCTGATCTCGCTGTGTTCTCGGTCACTGCTGCTCTCACTGTGTTCTCGGGTCACTGTTGTTCTCACTGTGTTCTCGGGTCACTGCTGCTCTCTCTGGGTTCTCATGTCACTGCTGCTCTCGCTGTGTTCTCGGGTCACTGCTGCTCTCGCTGTGTTCTCGGGTCACTGCTGCTCTCGCTGTGTTCTCAGGTCACTGCTGCTTTCACTGTTATAATGATAATGGTTTCCTGCGGTCGTGGACACCAATTTTAAATACGATAATGTGCTGAGATTGACGTTCAGGAAGCACAAGTTGGAGCCTGTCTTGATTCATTTCAGACATTGCACATATGTGATCAAGTTCGGAAAATGGGTTACCAATAAAGATCTTGCATCACTTCAGCTCTCACAATGTTCTCGGGTCACTGCTGCTCTCCCTGTTTGCTCGGTCACTGCTGCTCTCCCTGTTTTCTCTGTCACTGCTGCTCTCACAGTGTTCTCGGGTCACTGCTCCTCTCGTTGTGTTCTCGGGTCACTGCTGCTCTCACTGTGTTGTCAGGTCACTGCTGCTCTCGTTGTGTTCTCGGGTCAGAGTCATTCTCAACGTGTGTTCGGTTCAAAGCAGCTCTCCCTTTGTTCTCGGGTTACCGACACCTTTACTGTGTTCTCCAGTCACTGCTGCTCTCGCTGTGTTCTCGGGTCACTTCAGCTCTCACAGTGTTCTCGGGTCACTGCTGTTCTCGCTGTTTTCTCGGGTCACAGCAGCTCTCCCTGTTTTCTCAGTCAAAGCTGCTCTCGCTGTGTTCTCGGGTCACAGCTGCTCTCGCTGTGTTCTCGGGTCACAGCTGCTCTCGCTGTGTTCTCGGGTCACAGCTGCTCTCGCTGTGTTCTCGGGTCACAGCTGCTCTCGCTGTGTTCTCGGGTCACAGCTGCTCTCGCTGTGTTCTCGGGTCACAGCTGCTCTCGCTGTGTTCTCGGGTCACAGCTGCTCTCGCTGTGTTCTCGGGTCACTGCTGCTCTCACTGTATTCTCGGGTCTCTGCTGCTCTCACTGGGCTCTCGGATCACTGCTGCTCTCGTTGTGTTCTCAGGTCACTGCTGCTCTCGCTGTGTTCTCGGGTCACTTCTGTTCTCACTGTGTTCGCGGGTCACTGCTTCTCTCACTGTTATAATGATAATGGTTTCCTGCGCTCATGGACACATATTTTAAATACGATACTGTGCTGAGATTGACGTTCAGGAAGCATAGGTTGGAGCTTGCCTTGATTCATTTCATACATTGCACATATGTGATCAAGTTAGGAAAATCTGTTATCAATAAAAATCACGCATCACTTCAGCTCTCACAGTTTTCTCGGGTCACTGCTGCTCTCGCTGTGTTCTCAGGTCACGGATGGTCTCGCTGTGTTCTCGGATCACTGCTGCTCTCATTATGTTCTTCGGTCACTGCTGCTCTCACTGTGTTCTCAGTTGACTGCTGCTCTCACTGTGTTCTCGGGTCACTGCTGCTCTCGCTGAGTTCTTGGGTCACTGCTGCTCTCTCTGGGTTCTCATGTCACTGCTGCTCTCAGTGTTCTCAGGTCACTGCTGCTCTCACTGTGTTCTCGGGTCACTGTTGCTCTCACTTTGTTCTCGGGTCACTGTTGCTCTCACTGTGTTCTCATGTCACTGCTGCTCTCGCTGTGTTCTCGGGTCACTGTTGCTCTCGCTGTGTTCTCGGGTCACTGTTGCTCTCGCTGTGTTCTCGGGTCACTGCTGCTCTCGCCGTGTTCTCGGGTCACTGCTGCTCTCGCCGTGTTCTCGGGTCACTGCTGCTCTCGCTGTGTTCTCGGGTCACTGCTGCTCTCGCTGTGTTCTCAGGTCACTGCTGCTTTCTCTGTTATAATGATAATGGTTTCCTGCGGTCGTGGACACCAATTTTAAATACGATACTGTGCTGAGATTGACGTTCAGGAAGCACAAGTTGGAGCCTGTCTTGATTCATTTCAGACGTTGCACATATGTGATCAAGTTAGGAAAATGGGTTACCAATAAAGATCTTGCATCACTTCAGCTCTCACAGTGTTCTCGGGTCACTGCTGCTCTCACTGTTTTCTCGGGTCACTGCTGCTCTCGCCGTATTCTCAGGTCTCTCCTGCTCTCACTGTGTTCTCGTGTGACTGCTGGTGTCGCTGTGTTCTCAGGTCCGTGCTGCTCTCACTTTGTTCTCGGGTCAGTGCTGCTCTTACTGTATTCTCAGATCAGTGCTGCTCTCTGTATTCTTGGTTCATTTCTGATCTCACTGTATTCTCGTGTCTATGCTGCTCTCACTGTGTTCTCGTTCCCTGATGCTCTCATTGTACTCTCAGGCCTCTGCTGCTCTCACTCGGCTCTCGGGTCACTTCTGCTCTCTTTGTGTTCTCAGGTCAGTCCTGCTTTCATTGTGTTCTCTGGTCACTTCTGCTCTCACTGTTCTCGGGTCACTGCTGCTCTCACTGTTTTCTCGGGTCACTGCTGCTCTCGCTGTATTCTCAGGTCTCTCCTGCTCTCACTGTGTTCTCGTGTGACTGCTGGTGTCGCTGTGTTCTCAGGTCCGTGCTGCTCTCACTTTGTTCTCGGGTCAGTGCTGCTCTTACTGTATTCTCAGATCAGTGCTGCTCTCTGTATTCTTGGTTCATTTCTGATCTCACTGTATTCTCGTGTCTATGCTGCTCTCACTGTGTTCTCGTTCCCTGCTGCTCTGATTGTACTCTCAGGTCTCTGCTGCTCTCACTCGGCTCTCGGGTCACTTCTGCTCTCTTTGTGTTCTCAGGTCAGTCCTGCTTTCATTGTGTTCTCGGGTCACTTCTGCTCTCACTGTTCTCGGGCCACTGCTGCTCTCACTGTGTTCTTGGGTTTCTCCTGCTCTCTTTGTAATGATAATAGCTTCTTGCAGTTGTGGACACCAATATTAGATATAATACTGTGCTGGGACTGATGTTCTGGAAGCACAAGTCAGAGCCTGTGTTGAGTGACTTCAGATACTGGAGATATGTTATCAAGTTTGGTAAATCCATTATCAAAAAATTTAGCTCAACTACAATGTTGACAGCCGTTGTGCTGCTTCCACTGTGTTCTCGGGTCACCGTCATTCTCACCATGTTTTCGGGTCAAAGCCGCTCTCCCTTTGTTCTTGGGTTACTGACGCCTTTACTGTGTTCTCGGGTCTCTGCTGCTCTCGCTGTGTTCTCGGGTCACTTCAGCTCTCACAGGGTTCTCAGGTCACTGCTGCTCTCGCTGTGCTCTCGGGTCACTGCTGCTCTCGCTGTGTTTTCAGGTTATTGCTGTTCTCACTGTGATCTCGGGTCATTGCTCTCATTATACAATTCGGTTACTGCTGCTCTCACTGGATTCCTTGGTCCCTGCTGCTCTCATTGTAGTAATGATAATAGCTCCCTCGGTTATGGACACCAATTTTAATTATGATACTGTGCTGAGATTGAAGTTCAGGAAGCACAAGATGGAGCCTGTCTTGATAGATTTCAGACATTGCACATATTTGATTAAGTTAGGAAAATCAGTTATCAATTAAGATTTCGCATCACTTCAAATCTCAACGTGTTCTTGGATCATTGCTTCTCTCGCTGTGTTCTCGGGTCACAGATGCTCTCGCTGCGTTGTTGGGTCACAGCTGCTCTTGCTGCGTTGTCGGGTCACAGCTGCTCTCGCTGTGTTCTCGGGTCACTGCTGCTCTCACTGTTCTTGGGTCACTGCTGCTCACTCTGTATTCTCGGGTCACTGCTGCTCTCACTGTTTTCTCGGGTCACTGCTGCTCTCACTGTTTTCTCGGGTCACTGCTGCTCTCACTGTTTTCTCGGGTCACTGATGCTCTCACTGTTTTCTCGGGTCACTGATGCTCTCACTGTGTTCTCGGGTCACTGATGCTCTAACTGTGTTCTCGGGTCACTGATGCTCTCGCTGTGTTCTCGGGTCACTGCTGCTCTCGCTGTGTTCTCGGGTCCGTGCTGCTCTCGCTGTGTTCTCAGGTCCCTGCTGCTCTCGCTGTGTTCTCGGGTCAGTGCTTCTCTTACTGTATTCTCAGATCAGTGCTGCTCTCTGTATTCTTGGTTCAGTGCTGACCTCACTGTATTCTCGGGTCTCTGCTGCTCTCACTGTGTTCTCGTTCCCTGCTGCTCTCAATGTGTTCTCGAGTCACTGCTGCTCTCACTGTTATAATGATAATGGTTTCCTGCGGTTTTGGGCACCAATTTTAAATACGATACTGTGCTGAGATTGACGTTCAGGAAGCACAAGTTGGAGCCTGTCTTGATTCATTTCATACATTGTACATATGTGATGAAGTTAGGAAAATCTGTTATCAATAAAGATCTCGCATCACTTCAGCTGTCACAGTTTTCTCGGGTCACTGCTGCTCTCGCTGTGTTCTCGGGTCACTGCTGCTCTCACTGTTCTCGGGTCACTGCTGCTCTCGCTGTGTTCTTGGGTCACTGCTGCTCTCTCTGGGTTCTCATGTCACTGCTGCTCTGTGTTCTTGGGTCACTGTTGCTTTCACTGTGTTCTCGGGTCACTGTTGCTCTCACTGTGTTCTCGGGTCACTGTTGCTCTCACTGTTTTCTCTGTCACTGCTGCTCTCACTGTGTTCTCGGGTCACTGCTGCTCTCACTGTGATCTCGGGTCACTGATGCTCTCGCTGTGTTTTCGGGTCACTGCTGCTCTCGCTGTGTTCTTGGGTCACTGCTGCTCTCACTGTGTTCTCGGGTCACAATCATTCTCACCGTGTTTTCGGGTCAAAGCTGCTCTCCCTTTGTTCTCGGGTTACCGACGCCTTTACTGTGTTCTCGGGTCACTGCTGCTCTCGCTGTGTTCTCGGGTCACTGCTGCTCTCGCTGTGTTGTCGGGTCACTGCTGCTCTCACTGTGTGCTCGGGTTACTGCTGCTATCTCTGTCTTTTCAGGTCATGGCTGCTGTCACCGTGCTCTCGGGTGACTGCTCTCATTATATACTTGGGTTAGTGCTGCTCTCGCTGTGTTCTCGGATCACTGCTGCTCTCCCTCTGTTCTCAGTTGACTGCTGCTCTCCCTGTGTTCTCAGTTGACTGCTGCTCTCCCTGTGTTCTCAGTTGACTGCTGCTCTCACTGTGTTCTCGGGTCACTGCTGCTCTCGCTGAGTTCTTGGGTCACTGCTGCTCTCTCTGGGTTCTCATGTCACTGCTGCTCTCAGTGTTCTCAGGTCGCTGCTGCTCTCACTGTGTTCTCGGGTCACTGTTGCTCTCACTGTGTTCTCGGGTCACTGCTGCTCTCTCTGGGTTCTCATGTCACTGCTGCTCTCGCTGTGTTCTTGGGTCACTGCTGCTCTCGCTGTGTTCTCGGGTCACTGCTGCTCTCGCTGTGTTCTCGGGTCACTGCTGCTCTCACTGTATTCTCGGGTCACTTCAGCTCTCACAGTGTTCTCGGGTCACTGCTGCTCTCGCTGTGTTTTCGGGTCACTGCTGCTCTCGCTGTGTTTTCAGGTCATTGCTGTTCTCACTGCGCTCTCGGGTCACTGCTCTCATTATACAATTCGGTTACTGCTGCTCTCACTGGATTCCTTGGTCCCTGCTGCTCTCATTGTAGTAATGATAATAGATTCCTCGGTTATGGACACCAATTTTAAATACGATACTGTGCTGAGATTGAAGTTCAGGAAGCACAAGTTGGAGCCTGTCTTGATAGATTTCAGACGTTGCACGTATGTGATCAAGTAAGGAAAATCAGTTATCAACTAAGATTTCGCATCACTTCAAATCTCACTGTGTTCTTGGGTCACTGCTTCTCTCGCTGTGTTCTCGGGTCACAGCTGCTCTCGTTGTGTTCTCGGGTCACTGCTGCTCTCGCTGTGTTCTCAGTTCACTGCTGCTTTCACTGTTATAATGATAATGGTTTCCTGCGGTCGTGGACACCAATTTTAACTACGATACTGTGCTGAGATTGACGTTCAGGAAGCACAAGTTGGAGCCTGTCTTGATTCATTTCAGACATTGCACATATGTGATCAAGTTAGGAAAATGGGTTACCAATTAGGATCTCGCAAGACTTCAGCTCTCACTGTGTTCTCGGGTCACTGCTGCTCTCACTGTGTTCTCGGGTCACTGCTGCTCTCACTGTATTCTCGGGTCTCTGCTGCTCTCACTGTGTTCTCATTCCCTGCTGCTCTCATTGTACTCTCAGGTCTCTGCTGCTCTCACTGGGCTCTCGGGTCACTTCTGCTCTCTTTGTGTTCTCAGGTCAGTCCTGCTTTCATTGTGTTCTCTGGTCACTTCTGCTCTCTCTGTTCTCGGGTCACTGCTGCTCTCATTGTTTTCTCGGGTCACTGCTGCTCTCGCTGTGTTCTCGGGTCACTGCTGCTCTCGCTGTATTCTCAGGTCTCTCCTGCTCTCACTGTGTTCTCGTGTGACTGCTGGTGTCGCTGTGTTCTCAGGTCCGTGCTGCTCTCACTTTGTTCTCGGGTCAGTGCTGCTCTTACTGTATTCTCAGATCAGTGCTGCTCTCTGTATTCTTGGTTCAGTGCTGATCTCACTGTATTCTCGGGTCTCTGCTGCTCTCACTCGGCTCTCGGGTCACTTCTGCTCTCTTTGTGTTCTCAGGTCAGTCCTGCTTTCATTGTGTTCTCGGGTCTCTTCTGCTCTCACTGTTCTCGGGTCACTGCTGCTCTCACTGTGTTCTTGGGTTTCTCCTGCTCTCTTTGTAATGATAATAGCTTCATGCAGTTGTGGACACCAATATTAGATATAATACTGTGCTGGGACTGATGTTCTGGAAGCACAAGTCAGAGCCTGTGTTGAGTGACTTCAGATACTGGAGATATGTTATCAAGTTTGGAAAATCCATTATCAAAAAATTTAGCTCAACTACAATGTTGACAGCCGTTGTGCTGCTTCCACTGTGGTCTCGGGTCACCGTTATTCTCACCGTGTTTTCGGGTCAAAGCTGCTCTCCCTTTGCTCTCAGGTTACCGACGCCTTTACTGTGTTCTCGGGTCACTGCTGCTCTCGCTGTGTTGTCGGGTCTCTGCTGCTCTCGCTGTGTTGTCGGGTCACTGCTGCTCTCACTGTGTTCTCGGGTCACTGCTGCTCTCACTGTGTTCTCGGGTCACTGCTGCTCTCACTGTGTTCTCGGGTCACTGCTGCTCTCACTGTGATCTCGGGTCACTGCTGCTCTCACTGTGTTCTTGGGTCACCGCTGCTCTCGTTGTGTTCTCGGATCACTGCTGCTCTCATTGTGTTCTCGTGTCACAGCTGCTCTCACTGTGTTCTCGAGTCACTGCTGCTCTCACTGTTTTCTCGGGTCACTGCTGCTCTCACTGTATTCTCGGGTCACTGCTACGCTCAATGTGTTCTCGGGTCACGGGGGCTCTCGTTATGTTCTCGGGTAGCTGCTGCTCTCATTGTGTTCTCGTGTCACAGCTGCTCTCGCTGTGTTCTCGGGTAGCTGCTGCTCTCACTGTGTTCTCGGGTCACTGCTACGCTCAATGTGTTCTCGGGTCAGTGCTGCTCTCACTGTGTTCTCGGGTCACTGCAGCACTCACTGTGTTCTGGGTTCACTGCTGCTCTCATTGTGTTCTCGGGTCACGGGGGCTCTCGTTATGTTCTCGGGTAGCTGCTGCTCTCATTGTGTTCTCGTGTCACAGCTGCTCTCACTGTGTTCTCGGGTCACTACTGCTCTCACTGTGTTCTCGGGTCACTGCTGCTCTCACTGTGTTCTTGGGTCACTGCTGCTTTCTCTGTATTCTCGGGTCACTGCTGCTCTCACTGTGTTCTCGAGTCACTGCTGCTCTCACTGTTTTCTCGGGTCACTGCTGCTCTCACTGTATTCTCGGGTCACTGCTACGCTCAATGTGTTCTCGGGTCACTGCTGCTCTCACTGTGTTCTCGGGTCACTGCAGCTCTCACTGTGTTCTGGGTTCACTGCCGCTCTCATTGTGTTCTCGGGTCACGGGGGCTCTCGTTATGTTCTCGGGTAGCTGCTGCTCTCATTGTGTTCTCGGGTCACAGCTGCTCTCGTTGTGTTCTCGGGTCACTGCTGCCCTCACTGTGTTCTCGGGTCACTGCTGCTCTCACTGTATTCTCGGGTCTCTGCTGCTCTCACTGGGCTCTCGGTTCTCTGCTGCTCTCACTGGGCTCTCGGATCACTGCTGCTCTCGTTGTGTTCTCAGTTCACTGCTGCTCTCTCTGTGTTCTCGGGTCACTTCTGTTCTCACTGTGTTCTCGGGTCACTGCTGCTCTCACTGTTATAATGATAATGGTTTCCTGCGCTCATGGACACCAATTTTAAATACGATACTGTGCTGAGATTGACATTCAGGAAGCACAGGTTGGAGCTTGTCTTGATTCATTTCAGACATTGCACTTATGTGATCAAGTTAGGAAAATCTGTTATCAATAAAGATCTCGCATCACTTCAGCTCTCACAGTTTTCTCGGGTCACTGCTGCTCTCGCTGTGTTCTCGGGTCACTGCTGCTCTCACTGTGTTCTCGGGTCACTGCTGGTCTCGCTGTGTTCTCGAGTCACTGCTGCTCTCACTGCTTTCTCGGGTCACTGCTGCTCTCACTGTATTCTCGGGTCACTGCTACGCTCAATGTGTTCTCGGATCACTGCTGCTCTCACTGTGTTCTCGGGTCACTGCAGCTCTCACTGTGTTCTGGGTTCACTGCTGCTCTCATTGTGTTCTCGGGTCACGGGGGCTCTCGTTATGTTCTCGGGTAGCTGCTGCTCTCGTTGTGTTCTCGGGTCACAGCTGCTCTCGTTGTGTTCTCAGGTCACAGCTGCTCTCATTGTGTTCTCGGGTCACAGCTGCTCTCATTGTGTTCTCGTGTCACAGCTGCTCTCACTGTGTTCTCGGGTCACTGCTGCTCTCACTGTGTTCTCGGGTCACTGCTGCTCTCACTGTATTCTCGGGTCACTTCAGCTCTCACAGTGTTCTCGGGTCACTGCTGCTCTCGCTGTGTTTTCGGGTCACTGCTGCTCTCGCTGTGTTTTCAGGTCATTGCTGTTCTCACTGTGCTCTCGGGTCACTGCTCTCATTATACAATTCGGTTACTGCTGCTCTCACTGGATTCCTTGGTCCCTGCTGCTCTCATTGTAGTAATGATAATAGATTCCTCAGTTATGGACACCAATTTTAAATACGATACTGTGCTGAGATTGAAGTTCAGGAAGCACAAGTTGGAGCCTGTCTTGATAGATTTCAGACGTTGCACATATGTGATCAAGTAAGGAAAATCAGTTATCAACTAAGATTTCGCATCACTTCAAATCTCACTGTGTTCTTGGGTCACTGCTTCTCTCGCTGTGTTCTCGGGTCACAGCTGCTCTCGCTGCGTTGTCGGGTCACAGCTGCTCTCGCTGCGATGTCGGGTCACTGCTGCTCTCACTGTTCTCGGGTCACTGCTGCTCTTTGTATTCTCGGGTCACTGCTGGTCTCACTGTTTTCTTGGGTCACTGCTGCTCTCTATTTTCTCGGGTCACTGATGCTCTCACTGTGTTCTCGGGTCACTGCTGCTCTCGCTGTGTTCTCGGGTCACTGCAGCTCTCACTGTACTCTCGGGTCTCTGCTGCTCTCACTGGGCTCTCGGTTCGCTGCTGCTCTCACTGGGCTCTCGGATCACTGCTGCTCTCGTTGTGTTCTTAGGTCACTGCTGCTCTCTCTGTGTTCTCGGGTCACTTCTGTTCTCACTGTGTTCTCGGGTCACTGCTGCTCTCACTGTTATACTGATAATGGTTTCCTGCGCTCATGGACACCAATTTTAAATACGATACTGTGCTGAGATTGACGTTCAGGAAGCACAAGTTGGAGCCTGTCTTGATTCATTTCAGACATTGCACATATGTGATCATGTTAGGAAAATGGGTTACCGATTAGGATCTCGCAAGACTTCAGCTCTCACTGTGTTCTCGGGTCATTGCTGCTCTCAATGTGCTCTCGGGTCACTGCTGCTCTCACTGTGTTTCTTGGGTCACTGCTGATCTCACTGTTTGATCGGTCACTGCTGCTCTCCCTGTTTTCTCGGTCACTGCTGTTCTCACTGTGTTCTCGGGTCACTGCTGCTCTCGCTGTGTTCTCGGGTCACTGCTGCTCTCACTGTGTTTTCGGGTCACTGCTGCTCTCCCTTTGTTCTCGGGTTACCGACACCTTTACTGTGTTCTCGGGTCACAGCTGCTCTCGCTGTGTTCTCGGGTCACTTCAGCTCTCACAGTGTTCTCGGGTCACTGCTGCTCTCGCTTTTTTGTCGGGTCACTGCTGCTCTCGCTGTGTTTTCAGGTCATTGCTGTTCTCACTGTGCTCTCGGGTCACTGCTCTCATTATACAATTCGCTTACTGCTGCTCTCACTGGATTCCTTGGTCCCTGCTGCTCTCATTGTAGTAATGATAATAGCTCCCTCGGTTATGGACACTAATTTTAAATACGATACTGTGCTGAGATTGAAGTTCAGGAAGCACAAGTTGGAGCCTGTCTTGATAGATTTCAGACATTGCACATATGTGATCAAGTTAGGAAAATCACTTATCAATTAAGTTATCACTTCAAATCTCACTGTGTTCTTGGGTCATTGCTTCTTTCGCTGTGTTCTCGGGTCACAGATGCTCTCGCTGCATTCTCGGGTCACTGCTGCTCTCACTGTTTTCTCGGGTCGCTGCTGCTCTCACTGTATTCTCGGGTCACTGCTACGCTCACTGTGTTCTCGGGTCACTGCTGCTCTCACTGTGTTCTCGGGTCACTGCAGCACTCACTGTGTTCTGGGTTCACTTCTGCTCTCGCTGTGTTCTCGGGTCACGGGGGCTCTCGTTATGTTCTCGGGTAGCTGCTGCTCTCATTGTGTTCGCAGGTCACAGCTGCTCTCGTTGTGTTCTCGGGTCACAGCTGCTCTCATTGTGTTCTCGGGTCACAGCTGCTCTCATTGTGTTCTCGGGTCACAGCTGCTCTCACTGTGTTATCGGGTCACAGCTGCTCTCACTGTGCTCTCGGGTCACTGCTGCTCTCACTGTATTCTCGGGTCTCTGCTGCTCTCACTAGGCTCTCGGTTCTCTGCTGCTCTCACTAGGCTCTCGGATCACTGCTGCTCTCACTAGGCTCGCGGATCACTGCTGCTCACGTTGTGTTCTCAGGCCACTGCTGCTCTCGCTGTGTTCTCGGGTCACTTCTGTTCTCACTGTGTTCTCGGGTCACTGCTGCTCTCACTGTTATAATGATAATGGTTTCCTGCGCTCATGGACACCAATTTTAAATACAATACTGTGCTGAGATTGACGTTCAGGAAGCACAGGTTGGAGCTTGTCTTGATTCATTTCATACAGTTTCCATATGTGATGAAGTTAGGAAAATCTGTTATCAATAAAGATCTCGCATCACTTCAGCTCTCACAGCTTTCTCGGGTCACTGCTGGTCTCGCTGTGTTCTCGGATCACTGCTGCTCTCATTATGTTCTTGGGTCACTGCTGCTCTCCCTGTGTTCTCAGTTGACAGCTGCTCTCACTGTGTTCTCGGGTCACTGCTGCTCTCACTGTGTTCTTGGGTCATTGCTGCTTTCTCAGTATACTCGCGTCACTGCTGCTCTCACTGTTTTCTCGGGTCACTGCTGCTCTCACTGTTTGCTCGGGTCACTGCTGCTCTCACTGTGTTCCTGGGTCACTGCTGCTTTCGCTGTTTCTCGGGTCACTGCTGGTCTCGCTGTGTTCTCGGATCACAGCTGCTCTCATTATGTTCTTGGGTCACTGCTGCTCTCCCTGTGTTCTCGGTTGACTGCTGCTCTCACTGTGTTCTCAGGTTACTGCTGCTCTCGCTGTGTTCTTGGGTCACTGCTGCTCTCTCTGGGTTCTCATGTCACTGCTGCTCTGTGTTCTCGGGTCACTGTTGCTTTCACTGTGTTCTCGGGTCACTGTTGCTCTCACTGTGTTCTCGGGTCACTGCTGCTCTCACTGTTTTCTCTGTCACTGCTGCTCTCACTGTGTTCTCGGGTCACTGCTGCTCTCACTGTGATCTCGGGTCACTGATGCTCTCGCTGTGTTTTCGGGTCACTGCTGCTCTCGCTGTGTTCTTGGGTCACTGCTGCTCTCACTGTGTTCTCGGGTCACAATCATTCTCACCGTGTTTTCGGGTCAAAGCTGCTCTCCCTTTGTTCTCGGGTTACCGACGCCTTTACTGTGTTCTCGGCTCACTGCTGCTCTCGCTGTGTTCTCGGGTCACTGCTGCTCTCACTGTGTGCTCGGGTTACTGCTGCTATCTCTGTCTTTTCAGGTCACGGCTGCTGTCACCGTGCTCTCGGGTCACTGCTCTCATTATATACTTGTGTTAGTGCTGCTCTCGCTGTATTCCTTTGTCACTGCTGCTCTCATAGTTATACTGATAATGGCTTCCTGCAGTTATGGACACCAATGTTAAATATGATACTGTGCTGAGATTGACGTTCAGGAAGTTCAAGTTGGAGCCTGTCATGATTCATTTCAGACATTGCACATATGTGATCAAGTTAGGAAAATCTGTTATCAATAAATATCTAGCATCACTTCAGCTCTCACAATGTTCTCGGGTCACTGCTGCTCTCCCTGTTTGCTCGGTCACTGCTGCTCTCCCTGTTTTCTCTGTCACTGCTGCTCTCACAGTGTTCTCGGGTCACTGCTCCTCTCCCTGTGTTCTCGGGTCACTGCTGCTCTCACTGTGTTGTCAGGTCACTGCTGCTCTCGTTGTGTTCTCGGGTCAGAGTCATTCTCAACGTGTGTTCGGGTCAAAGCAGCTCTCCCTTTGTTCTCGGGTTACCGACACCTCTACTGTGTTCTCCAGTCACTGCTGCTCTCGCTGTGTTCTCGGGTCACTTCAGCTCTCACAGTGTTCTCGGGTCACTGCTGTTCTCGCTGTTTTCTCGGGTCACAGCAGCTCTCCCTGTTTTCTCAGTCACAGCTGCACTCACTGTTTTCTCGGGTCACTGCTGCTCTCGCTGTGTTCTCGGGTCACTGCTGCTCTCGCTGTGTTCTCGGGTCACTGCTGCTCTCGCTGTGTTCTTGGGTCACTGCTGCTCTCACTGTGTTCTCGGGTCACAGCTGCTCTCACTGTGTTCTCGGGTCACTGCTGATCTCACTGTATTCTCGGGTCTCTGCTGCTCTCACTGGGCTCTCGGTTCTCTGCTGCTCTCACTGGGCTCTCGGATCACTGCTGCTCTCGTGTTCTCAGGTCACTGCTGCTCTCGCTGTGTTCTCGGGTCACTGCTGCTCTCATTGTATTCTCGGGTCTCTGCTGCTCTCACTGGGCTCTCAGTTCTCTGCTGCTCTCACTGGGCTCTCGGATCACTGCTGCTCTCGTTGTGTTCTCAGGTTACTGCTGCTCTCGCTGTGTTCTCGGGTCACTTCTGTTCTCACTGTGTTCTCGGGTCACTGCTGCTCTCACTGTTATAATGATAATGGTTTCCTGCGCTCATGGACACCAATTTTAAATACGATACTGTGCTGAGATTGACGTTCAGGAAGCACAGGTTGGAGCTTGCCTTGATTCATTTCATACATTGCACTTATGTGATCAAGTTAGGAAAATCTGTTATCAATAAAAATCGCGCATCACTTCAGCTCTCACAGTTTTCTCGGGTCACTGCTGCTCTCGCTGTGTTCTCAGGTCACTGCTGGTCTCGCTGTGTTCTCGGATCACTGCTGCTCTCATTATGTTCTTCGGTCACTGCTGCTCTCCCTGTGTTCTCAGTTGACTGCTGCTCTCACTGTGTTCTCGGGTCACTGCTGCTCTCGCTGAGTTCTTGGGTCACTGCTGCTCTCTCTGGGTTCACATGTCACTGCTGCTCTCAGTGTTCTCAGGTCGCTGCTGCTCTCAGTGTGTTCTCGGGTCACTGCTGCTCTCACTGTATTCTCGGGTCACTGGTACGCTCAATGTGTTCTCGGGTCACTGCTGCTCTCACTGTGTTCTCGGGTCACTGCAGCACTCACTGTGTTCTGGGCTCACAGCTGCTCTCATTGTGTTCTCGGGTCACAGCTGCTCTCATTGTGTTCTCGGGTCACAGCTGCTCTCACTGTGTTCTCGGGTCACAGCTGCTCTCACTGTGTTCTCGGGTCACTGCTGCTCTCACTGTGTTCTCGGGTCACTGCTGCTCTCACTGTATTCTCGGGTCACTTCAGCTCTCACAGTGTTCTCGGGTCACTGCTGCTCTTGCTGTGTTTTCGGGTCACTGCTGCTCTCGCTGTGTTTTCAGGTCATTGCTGTTCTCACTGTGCTCTCGGGTCACTGCTCTCATTATACAATTCGGTTACTGCTGCTCTCACTGGATTCCTTGGTCCCTGCTGCTCTCATTGTAGTAATGATAATAGATTCCTCGGTTATGGACACCAATTTTAAATACGATACTGTGCTGAGATTGAAGTTCAGGAAGCACAAGTTGGAGCCTGTCTTGATAGATTTCAGACGTTGCACATATGTGATCAAGTAAGGAAAATCACTTATCAACTAAGATTTCGCATCATTTCAAATCTCACTGTGTTCTTGGGTCACTGCTTCTCTCGCTGTGTTCTCAGGTCACAGCTGCTCTCGCTGCGTTGTCGGGTCACAGCTGCTCTCGCTGCGATGTCGGGTCACTGCTGCTCTCACTGTTCTCGGTTCACTGCTGCTCTTTGTATTCTCGGGTCACTGCTGGTCTCACTGTTTTCTTGGGTCACTGCTGCTCTCTATTTTCTTGGGTCACTGATGCACTCACTGTGTTCTCGGGTCACTGCTGCTCTCGCTGTGTTCTCGGGTCTCTGCTGCTCTCGCTGTGTTGTCGGGTCACTGCTGCTCTCACTGTGTTCTCGGGTCACTGGTGCTCTCACTGTGTTCTCGGGTCACTTCTGCTCTCACTGTGATCTCGGGTCACTGCTGCTCTCACTGTGTTCTCGGGTCACCGCTGCTCTCATTGTTTTCTCGGGTCACCGCTGCTCTCATTGTTTTCTCGGGTCACCGCTGCTCTCAAAGTGTTCTTGGGTCACAGCTGCTCTCGTTGTGTTCTCGGGTCACTGCTGCTCTCATTGTGTTCTCGTGTCACAGCTGCTCTCGCTGTGTTCTCGGGTCACTGCTGCTCTCACTGTGTTCTGGGGTCACTGCTGCTCTCACTGAATTCTCGGGTCTCTGCTGCTCTCACTGGGCTCTCGGTTCTCTGCTGCTCTCACTGGGCTCTCGGATCACTGCTGCTTTCGTTGTGTTCTCAGGTCACTGCTTCTCTCGCTGTGTTCTCGGGTCACTTCTGTTCTCACTGTGTTCTCGGGTCACTGCTGCTCTCACTGTTATAATGATAATGGTTTCCTGCGCTCATGGACACCAATTTTAAATACGATACTGTGCTGAGATTGACGTTCAGGAAGCACAGGTTGGAGCTTGCCTTGATTCATTTCATACATTGCACTTATGTGATCAAGTTAGGAAAATCTGTTATCAATAAAAATCTCGCATCACTTCAGCTCTCACAGTTTTCTCGGGTCACTGCTGCTCTCGCTGTGTTCTCAGGTCACTGCTGGTCTCGCTGTGTTCTCGGATCACTGCTGCTCTCATTATGTTCTTCGGTCACTGCTGCTCTCCCTGTTTTCTCAGTTGACTGCTGCTCTCACTGTGTTCTCGGGTCACAGCTGCTCTCGCTGTGTTCTCGGGTCACTGCTGCTCTCGCTGTGTTCTCGGGTCACTGCTGCTCTCGCTGTGTTCTCGGGTCACTGCTGCTCTCAGTGTTCTCAGGTCACTGCTGCTCTCACTGTGTTCTCGGGTCACTGCTGCTCTCGCTGTGTTCTCGGGTCACTGCTGCTCTCGCCGTGTTCTCGGGTCACTGCTGCTCTCGCCGTGTTCTCGGGTCACTGCTGCTCTCGCTGTGTTCTCGGGTCACTGCTGCTCTTGCTGTGTTCTCAGGTCACTGCTGCTTTCACTGTGTTCTCGGGTCACTGCAGCACTCACTGTGTTCTGGGTTCACTGCTGCTCTCGCTGTGTTCTCGGGTCACTGCTGCTCTCACTGTATTCTCTGGTCTCTCCTGCTCTCACTGTGTTCTCGTGTGACTGCTGGTTTCGCTGTGTTTTCAGGTCCGTGCTGCTCTCTCTTTGTTCTCGGGTCAGTGCTGCTCTTACTGTATTCTCAGATCAGTGCTGCTGTCTGTAGTCTTGGTTCAGTGCTGATCTCACTGTATTCTCGGGTCTCTGCTCCTCTCACTGTGTTCTCGTTCCCTGCTGCTCTCATTGTACTCTCAGGTCTCTGCTGCTCTCACTGGGCTCTCGGGTCACTTCTGCTCTCTTTGTGTTCTCAGGTCAGTCCTGCTTTCATTGTGTTCTCGGGTCACTTCTTCTCTCACTGTTCTCGGGTCACTGCTGCTGTCACTGTGTTTTCGCGTCACTGCTGCTGTCACTGTGTTCTCGGATCACTGCTGCTCTCACTGTGTTCTTGGGTTTCTCCTGCTCTCTTTGTAATGAAAATAGCTTCTTGCAGTTGTGGACACCAATATTAGATATAATACTGTGCTGGGACTGATGTTCTGGAAGCACAAGTCAGAGCCTGTGTTGAGTGACTTCAGATACTGGAGATATGTTATCAAGTTTGGAAAATCCATTATCAAAAAATTTAGCTCAACTACAATGTTGACAGCCGTTGTGCTGCTTCCACAGTGGTCTCCGGTCACCGTTATTCTCACCGTGTTTTCGGGTCAAAGCTGCTCTCCCTTTGTTCTCAGGTTACCGACGCCTTTACTGTGTTCTCGGGTCACTGCTGCTCTCGCTGTGTTGTCGGGTCACTGCTGCTCTCACTGTGTTCTCGGGTCACTGGTGCTCTCACTGTGATCTCGGGTCACTTCTGCTCTCACTGTAATCTCGGGTCACTGCTGCTCTCACTGTGTTCTTGGGTCACCGCTGCTCTCGTTGTGTTCTCGGGTCACTGCTGCTCTTATTGTGTTCTCGTGTCACAGCTGCTCTCACTGTGTTCTCGAGTCACTGCTGCTCTCACTGTTTTCCCGGGTCACTGCTGCTCTCACTGTATTCTCGGGTCACTGCTATGCTCAATGTGTTCTCGGGTCACGGGGGCTCTCGTTATGTTCTCGGGTAGCTGCTGCTCTCATTGTGTTCTCGTGTCACAGCTGCTCGCGCTGTGTTCTCGGGTAGCTGCTGCTCTCATTGTGTTCTCGGGTCACAGCTGCTCTCGCTGTGTTCTCAGGTCACTGCTGCTCTCACTGTGTTCTCGGGTCACTGCTACGCTCAATGTGTTCTTGGGTCAGTGCTGCTCTCACTGTGTTCTCGGGTCACTGCAGCACTCACTGTGTTCTGGGTTCACTGCTGCTCTCATTGTGTTCTCGGGTCACGGGGGCTCTCGTTATGTTCTCGGGTAGCTGCTGCTCTCATTGTGTTCTCGTGTCACAGCTGCTCTCACTGTGTTCTCGGGTCACTACTGCTCTCACTGTGTTCTCGGGTCACTGCTGCTCTCACTGTGTTCTTGTGTCACTGCTGCTTTCTCTGTATTCTCGGGTCACTGCTGCTCTCACTGTGTTCTCGAGTCACTGCTGCTCACACTGTTTTCTCGGGTCACTGCTGCTCTCACTGTATTCTCGGGTCACTGCTACGCTCAATGTGTTCTCGGGTCACTGCTGCTCTCACTGTGTTCTCGGGTCACTGCAGCACTCACTGTGTTCTGGGTTCACAGCTGCTCTCATTGTGTTCTCGGGTCACAGCTGCTCTCACTGTGTTCTCGGGTCACAGCTGCTCTCACTGTGTTCTCGGGTCACAGCTGCTCTCACTGTGTTCTCGGGTCACTGCTGCTCTCACTGTGTTCTCGGGTCACTGCTGCTCTCACTGTATTCTCGGGTCACTTCAGCTCTCACAGTGTTCTCGGGTCACTGCTGCTCTTGCTGTGTTTTCGGGTCACTGCTGCTCTCGCTTTGTTTTCAGGTCATTGCTGTTCTCACTGTGCTCTCGGGTCACTGCTCTCATTATACAATTCGGTTACTGCTGCTCTCACTGTATTCCTTGGTCCCTGCTGCTCTCATTGTAGTAATGATAATAGATTCCTCGGTTATGGACACCAATTTTAAATACGATACTGTGCTGAGATTGAAGTTCAGGAAGCACAAGTTGGAGCCTGTCTTGATAGATTTCAGACGTTGCACATATGTGATCAAGTAAGGAAAATCAGTTATCAACTAAGATTTCGCATCACTTCAAATCTCACTGTGTTCTTGGGTCACTGCTTCTCTCGCTGTGTTCTCGGGTCACAGCTGCTCTCGCTGCGTTGTCGGGTCACAGCTGCTCTCGCTGCGATGTCGGGTCACTGCTGCTCTCACTGTTCTCGGGTCACTGCTGCTCTTTGTATTCTCGGGTCACTGCTGGTCTCACTGTTTTCTTGGGTCACTGCTGCTCTCTATTTTCTCGGGTCACTGTTGCTTTCACTGTGTTCTCGGGTCACTGTTGCTCTCACTGTGTTCTCGGGTCACTGCTGCTCTCACTGTTTTCTCTGTCACTGCTGCTCTCACTGTGTTCTCGGGTCACTGCTGCTCTCACTGTGATCTCGGGTCACTGATGCTCTCGCTGTGTTTTCGGTCACTGCTGCTCTCGCTGTGTTCTTGGGTCACTGCTGCTCTCACTGTGTTCTCGGGTCACAATCATTCTCACCGTGTTTTCGGGTCAAAGCTGCTCTCTCTTTGTTCTCGGGTTACCGACGCCTTGACTGTGTTCTCGGGTCACTGCTGCTCTCGCTGTGTTCTCGGGTCACTGCTGCTCTCACTGTGTGCTCGGGTTACTGCTGCTATCTCTGTCTTTTCAGGTCATGGCTGCTGTCACCGTGCTCTCGGGTCACTGCTCTCATTATATACTTGTGTTAGTGCTGCTCTCGCTGTATTCCTTTGTCACTGCTGCTCTCATAGTTATAATGATAATGGCTTCCTGCAGTTGTGGACACCAATGTTAAATATGATACTGTGCTGAGATTGACGTTCAGGAAGTTCAAGTTGGAGCCTGTCATGTTTCATTTCAGACATTGCACATATGTGATCAAGTTAGGAAAATCTGTTATCAATAAATATCTAGCATCACTTCAGCTCTCACAATGTTCTCGGGTCACTGCTGCTCTCCCTGTTTGCTCGGTCCCTGCTGCTCTCCCTGTTTTCTCTGTCACTGCTGCTCTCACAGTGTTCTCGGGTCACTGCTCCTCTCCCTGTGTTCTCGGGTCACGGCTGCTCTCACTGTGTTGTCAGGTCACTGCTGCTCTCGTTGTGTTCTCGGGTCAGAGTCATTCTCAACGTGTGTTCGGGTCAAAGCAGCTCTCCCTTTGTTCTCGGGTTACCGACACCTCTACTGTGTTCTCCAGTCACTGCTGCTCTCGCTGTGTTCTCGGGTCACTTCAGCTCTCACAGTGTTCTCGGGTCACTGCTGTTCTCGCTGTTTTCTCGGGTCACAGCAGCTCTCCCTGTTTTCTCAGTCACAGCTGCACTCACTGTTTTCTCGGGTCACTGCTGCTCTCGCTGTGTTCTCGGGTCACTGCTGCTCTCGCTGTGTTCTCGGGTCACAGCTGCTCTCACTGTGTTCTCGGGTCACAGCTGCTCTCACTGTGTTCTCGGGTCACAGCTGCTCTCACTGTGTTCTCGGCTCACTGCTGCTCTCACTGTATTCTCGGGTCTCTGCTGCTCTCACTGGGCTCTCGGTTCTCTGCTGCTCTCACTGGGCTGTCGGATCACTGCTGCTCTCAGAGTTCTCAGGTCACTGCTGCTCTCACTGTGTTCTCGGGTCACTGCTGCTCTCGCTGTGTTCTCGGGTCACTGCTGCTCTCGCCGTGTTCTCGGGTCACTGCTGCTCTCGCCGTGTTCTCGGGTCACTGCTGCTCTCGCTGTGTTCTCGGGTCACTGCTGCTCTTGCTGTGTTCTCAGGTCACTGCTGCTTTCACTGTGTTCTCGGGTCACTGCAGCACTCACTGTGTTCTGGGTTCACTGCTGCTCTCGCTGTGTTCTCGGGTCACTGCTGCTCTCACTGTATTCTCTGGTCTCTCCTGCTCTCACTGTGTTCTCGTGTGACTGCTGGTTTCGCTGTGTTTTCAGGTCCGTGCTGCTCTCTCTTTGTTCTCGGGTCAGTGCTGCTCTTACTGTATTCTCAGATCAGTGCTGCTGTCTGTAGTCTTGGTTCAGTGCTGATCTCACTGTATTCTCGGGTCTCTGCTCCTCTCACTGTGTTCTCGTTCCCTGCTGCTCTCATTGTACTCTCAGGTCTCTGCTGCTCTCACTGGGCTCTCGGGTCACTTCTGCTCTCTTTGTGTTCTCAGGTCAGTCCTGCTTTCATTGTGTTCTCGGGTCACTTCTTCTCTCACTGTTCTCGGGTCACTGCTGCTGTCACTGTGTTCTCGCGTCACTGCTGCTGTCACTGTGTTCTCGGATCACTGCTGCTCTCACTGTGTTCTTGGGTTTCTCCTGCTCTCTTTGTAATGAAAATAGCTTCTTGCAGTTGTGGACACCAATATTAGATATAATACTGTGCTGGGACTGATGTTCTGGAAGCACAAGTCAGAGCCTGTGTTGAGTGACTTCAGATACTGGAGATATGTTATCAAGTTTGGAAAATCCATTATCAAAAAATTTAGCTCAACTACAATGTTGACAGCCGTTGTGCTGCTTCCACAGTGGTCTCCGGTCACCGTTATTCTCACCGTGTTTTCGGGTCAAAGCTGCTCTCCCTTTGTTCTCAGGTTACCGACGCCTTTACTGTGTTCTCGGGTCACTGCTGCTCTCACTGTATTCTCGGGTCACTGCTACGCTCAATGTGTTCTCGGGTCACGGGGGCTCTCGTTATGTTCTCGGGTAGCTGCTGCTCTCATTGTGTTCTCGTGTCACAGCTGCTCTCGCTGTGTTCTCGGGTAGCTGCTGCTCTCATTGTGTTCTCGGGTCACAGCTGCTCTCGCTGTGTTCTCGGGTCACTGCTGCTCTCACTGTGTTCTCGGGTCACTGCTACGCTCAATGTGTTCTCGGGTCAGTGCTGCTCTCACTGTGTTCTCGGGTCACTGCAGCACTCACTGTGTTCTGGGTTCACTGCTGCTCTCATTGTGTTCTCGGGTCACGGGGGCTCTCGTTATGTTCTCGGGTAGCTGCTGCTCTCATTGTGTTCTCGTGTCACAGCTGCTCTCACTGTGTTCTCGGGTCACTACTGCTCTCACTGTGTTCTCGGGTCACTGCTGCTCTCACTGTTCTTGGGTCACTGCTGCTTTCTCTGTATTCTCGGGTCACTGCTGCTCTCACTGTGTTCTCGAGTCACTGCTGCTCTCACTGTTTTCTCGGGTCACTGCTGCTCTCACTGTATTCTCGGGTCACTGCTATGCTCAATGTGTTCTCGGGTCACTGCTGCTCTCACTGTGTTCTCGGGTCACTGCAGCTCTCACTGTGTTCTGGGTTCACTGCTGCTCTCATTGTGTTCTCAGGTCACGGGGGCTCTCGTTATGTTCTCGGGTAGCTGCTGCTCTCATTGTGTTCTCGGGTCACAGCTGCTCTCGTTGTGTTCTCGGGTCACTGCTGCCCTCACTGTGTTCTCGGGTCACTGCTGCTCTCACTGTATTCTCGGGTCTCTGCTGCTCTCACTGGGCTCTCGGTTCTCTGCTGCTCTCACTGGGCTCTCGGATCACTGCTGCTCTCGTTGTGTTCTCAGTTCACTGCTGCTCTCTCTGTGTTCTCGGGTCACTTCTGTTCTCACTGTGTTCTCGGGTCACTGCTGCTCTCACTGTTATAATGATAATGGTTTCCTGCGCTCATGGACACCAATTTTAAATACGATACTGTGCTGAGATTGACGTTCAGGAAGCACAGGTTGGAGCTTGTCTTGATTCATTTCAGACATTGCACTTATGTGATCAAGTTAGGAAAATCTGTCATCAATAAAGATCTCGCATCACTTCAGCTCTCACAGTTTTCTCGGGTCACTGCTGCTCTCGCTGTGTTCTCGGGTCACTGCTGCTCTCGCTGTGTTCTCGGGTCACTGCTGGTCTCGCTGTGTTCTCGGGTCACTGCTGCTCTCACTGTGTTCTCGGGTCACTGCTGGTCTCGCTGTGTTCTCGAGTCACTGCTGCTCTCACTGCTTTCTCGGGTCACTGCTGCTCTCACTGTATTCTCGGGTCACTGCTACGCTCAATGTGTTCTCGGATCACTGCTGCTCTCACTGTGTTCTCGGGTCACTGCAGCACTCACTGTGTTCTGGGTTCACTGCTGCTCTCATTGTGTTCTCGGGTCACGGGGGCTCTCGTTATGTTCTCGGGTAGCTGCTGCTCTCGTTGTGTTCTCGGGTCACAGCTGCTCTCGTTGTGTTCTCAGGTCACAGCTGCTCTCATTGTGTTTTCGGGTCACAGCTGCTCTCATTGTGTTCTCGTGTCACAGCTGCTCTCACTGTGTTCTCGGGTCACTGCTGCTCTCACTGTGTTCTCGGGTCACTGCTGCTCTCACTGTATTCTCGGGTCACTTCAGCTCTCACAGTGTTCTCGGGTCACTGCTGCTCTCGCTGTTTTCTCGGGTCACTGCTGCTCTCGCTGTGTTTTCAGGTCATTGCTGTTCTCACTGTGCTCTCGGGTCACTGCTCTCATTATACAATTCGGTTACTGCTGCTCTCACTGGATTCCTTGGTCCCTGCTGCTCTCATTGTAGTAATGATAATAGATTCCTCGGTTATGGACACCAATTTTAAATACGATACTGTGCTGAGATTGAAGTTCAGGAAGCACAAGTTGGAGCCTGTATTGATAGATTTCAGACGTTGCACATACGTGATCAAGTAAGGAAAATCAGTTATCAACTAAGATTTCGCATCACTTCAAATCTCACTGTGTTCTTGGGTCACTGCTTCTCTCGCTGTGTTCTCGGGTCACAGCTGCTCTCGCTGCGTTGTCGGGTCACAGCTGCTCTCGCTGCGATGTCGGGTCACTGCTGCTCTCACTGTTCTCGGGTCACTGCTGCTCTTTGTATTCTCGGGTCACTGCTGGTCTCACTGTTTTCTTGGGTCACTGCTGCTCTCTATTTTCTCGGGTCACTGATGCTCTCACTGTGTTCTCGGGTCACTGCTGCTCTCACTGTGTTCTCGGGTCACTGCAGCTCTCACTGTACTCTCGGGTCTCTGCTGCTCTCACTGGGCTCTCGGTTCGCTGCTGCTCTCACTGGGCTCTCGGATCACTGCTGCTCTCGTTGTGTTCTTAGGTCACTGCTGCTCTAGCTGTGTTCTCGGGTCACTTCTGTTCTCACTGTGTTCTCGGGTCACTGCTGCTCTCACTGTTATAATGATAATGGTTTCCTGCGCTCATGGACACCAATTTTAAATACGATACTGTGCTGAGATTGTCGTTCAGGAAGCACAAGTTGGAGCCTGTCTTGATTCATTTCAGACATTGCACATATGTGATCATGTTAGGAAAATGGGTTACCGATTAGGATCTCGCAAGACTTCAGCTCTCACTGTGTTCTCGGGTCACTGCTGCTCTCACTGTGTTCTCGGGTCACTGCTGCTCTCACTGTGTTTCTTGGGTCACTGCTGATCTCACTGTTTGATCGGTCACTGCTGCTCTCCCTGTTTTCTCGGTCACTGCTGTTCTCACTGTGTTCTCGGGTCACTGCTGCTCTCGCTGTGTTCTCGGGTCACTGCTGCTCTCACTGTGTTTTCGGGTCACTGCTGCTCTCCCTTTGTTCTCGGGTTACCGACACCTTTACTGTGTTCTCGGGTCACAGCTGCTCTCGCTGTGTTCTCGGGTCACTTCAGCTCTCACAGTGTTCTCGGGTCACTGCTGCTCTCGCTTTTTTGTCGGGTCACTGCTGCTCTCGCTGTGTTTTCAGGTCATTGCTGTTCTCACTGTGCTCTCGGGTCACTGCTCTCATTATACAATTCGCTTACTGCTGCTCTCACTGGATTCCTTGGTCCCTGCTGCTCTCATTGTAGTAATGATAATAGCTCCCTCGGTTATGGACACTAATTTTAAATACGATACTGTGCTGAGATTGAAGTTCAGGAAGCACAAGTTGGAGCCTGTCTTGATAGATTTCAGACATTGCACATATGTGATCAAGTTAGGAAAATCACTTATCAATTAAGTTATCACTTCAAATCTCACTGTGTTCTTGGGTCATTGCTTCTTTCGCTGTGTTCTCGGGTCACAGATGCTCTCGCTGCATTCTCGGGTCACTGCTGCTCTCACTGTTTTCTCGGGTCACTGCTGCTCTCACTGTATTCTCGGGTCACTGCTACGCTCACTGTGTTCTCGGGTCACTGCTGCTCTCACTGTGTTCTCGGGTCACTGCAGCACTCACTGTGTTCTGGGTTCACTTCTGCTCTCGCTGTGTTCTCGGGTCACGGGGGCTCTCGTTATGTTCTCGGGTAGCTGCTGCTCTCATTGTGTTCGCAGGTCACAGCTGCTCTCGTTGTGTTCTCGGGTCACAGCTGCTCTCATTGTGTTCTCGGGTCACAGCTGCTCTCATTGTGTTCTCGGGTCACAGCTGCTCTCACTGTGTTATCGGGTCACAGCTGCTCTCACTGTGCTCTCGGGTCACTGCTGCTCTCACTGTATTCTCGGGTGTCTGCTGCTCTCACTAGGCTCTCGGTTCTCTGCTGCTCTCACTAGGCTCTCGGATCACTGCTGCTCTCACTAGGCTCGCGGATCACTGCTGCTCACGTTGTGTTCTCAGGCCACTGCTGCTCTCGCTGTGTTCTCGGGTCACTTCTGTTCTCACTGTGTTCTCGGGTCACTGCTGCTCTCACTGTTATAATGATAATGGTTTCCTGCGCTCATGGACACCAATTTTAAATACAATACTGTGCTGAGATTGACGTTCAGGAAGCACAGGTTGGAGCTTGTCTTGATTCATTTCATACAGTTTCCATATGCGATGAAGTTAGGAAAATCTGTTATCAATAAAGATCTCGCATCACTTCAGCTCTCACAGCTTTCTCGGGTCACTGCTGGTCTCGCTGTGTTCTCGGATCACTGCTGCTCTCATTATGTTCTTGGGTCACTGCTGCTCTCCCTGTGTTCTCAGTTGACAGCTGCTCTCACTGTGTTCTCGGGTCACTGCTGCTCTCACTGTGTTCTTGGGTCATTGCTGCTTTCTCAGTATACTCGGGTCACTGCTGCTCTCACTGTTTTCTCGGGTCACTGCTGCTCTCACTGTTTGCTCGGGTCACTGCTGCTCTCACTGTGTTCCTGGGTCACTGCTGCTTTCGCTGTTTCTCGGGTCACTGCTGGTCTCGCTGTGTTCTTGGATCACAGCTGCTCTCATTATGTTCTTGGGTCACTGCTGCTCTCCCTGTGTTCTCGGTTGACTGCTGCTCTCACTGTGTTCTCAGGTTACTGCTGCTCTCGCTGTGTTCTTGGGTCACTGCTGCTCTCTCTGGGTTCTCATGTCACTGCTGCTCTGTGTTCTCGGGTCACTGTTGCTTTCACTGTGTTCTCGGGTCACTGTTGCTCTCACTGTGTTCTCGGGTCACAGCTGCTCTCACTGTTTTCTCTGTCACTGCTGCTCTCACTGTGTTCTCGGGTCACTGCTGCTCTCACTGTGATCTCGGGTCACTGATGCTCTCGCTGTGTTTTCGGGTCACTGCTGCTCTCGCTGTGTTCTTGGGTCACTGCTGCTCTCACTGTGTTCTCGGGTCACAATCATTCTCACCGTGTTTTCGGGTCAAAGCTGCTCTCCCTTTGTTCTCGGGTTACCGACGCCTTTACTGTGTTCTCGGGTCACTGCTGCTCTCGCTGTGTTCTCGGGTCACTGCTGCTCTCACTGTGTGCTCGGGTTACTGCTGCTATCTCTGTCTTTTCAGGTCACGGCTGCTGTCACCGTGCTCTCGGGTCACTGCTCTCATTATATACTTGTGTTAGTGCTGCTCTCGCTGTATTCCTTTGTCACTGCTGCTCTCATAGTTATAATGATAATGGCTTCCTGCAGTTATGGACACCAATGTTAAATATGATACTGTGCTGAGATTGACGTTCAGGAAGTTCAAGTTGGAGCCTGTCATGATTCATTTCAGACATTGCACATATGTGATCAAGTTAGGAAAATCTGTTATCAATAAATATCTAGCATCACTTCAGCTCTCACAATGTTCTCGGGTCACTGCTGCTCTCCCTGTTTGCTCGGTCACTGCTGCTCTCCCTGTTTTCTCTGTCACTGCTGCTCTCACAGTGTTCTCGGGTCACTGCTCCTCTCCCTGTGTTCTCGGGTCACTGCTGCTCTCACTGTGTTGTCAGGTCACTGCTGCTCTCGTTGTGTTCTCGGGTCAGAGTCATTCTCAACGTGTGTTCGGGTCAAAGCAGCTCTCCCTTTGTTCTCGGGTTACCGACACCTCTACTGTGTTCTCCAGTCACTGCTGCTCTCGCTGTGTTCTCGGGTCACTTCAGCTCTCACAGTGTTCTCGGGTCACTGCTGTTCTCGCTGTTTTCTCGGGTCACAGCAGCTCTCCCTGTTTTCTCAGTCACAGCTGCACTCACTGTTTTCTCGGGTCACTGCTGCTCTCGCTGTGTTCTCGGATCACTGCTGCTCTCGCTGTGTTCTCGGGTCACAGCTGCTCTCGCTTTTTTGTCGGGTCACTGCTGCTCTCGCTGTGTTTTCAGGTCATTGCTGTTCTCACTGTGCTCTCGGGTCACTGCTCTCATTATACAATTCGCTTACTGCTGCTCTCACTGGATTCCTTGGTCCCTGCTGCTCTCATTGTAGTAATGATAATAGCTCCCTCGGTTATGGACACTAATTTTAAATACGATACTGTGCTGAGATTGAAGTTCAGGAAGCACAAGTTGGAGCCTGTCTTGATAGATTTCAGACATTGCACATATGTGATCAAGTTAGGAAAATCACTTATCAATTAAGTTATCACTTCAAATCTCACTGTGTTCTTGGGTCATTGCTTCTTTCGCTGTGTTCTCGGGTCACAGATGCTCTCGCTGCATTCTCGGGTCACTGCTGCTCTCACTGTTTTCTCGGGTCACTGCTGCTCTCACTGTATTCTCGGGTCACTGCTACGCTCACTGTGTTCTCGGGTCACTGCTGCTCTCACTGTGTTCTCGGGTCACTGCAGCACTCACTGTGTTCTGGGTTCACTTCTGCTCTCGCTGTGTTCTCGGGTCACGGGGGCTCTCGTTATGTTCTCGGGTAGCTGCTGCTCTCATTGTGTTCGCAGGTCACAGCTGCTCTCGTTGTGTTCTCGGGTCACAGCTGCTCTCATTGTGTTCTCGGGTCACAGCTGCTCTCATTGTGTTCTCGGGTCACAGCTGCTCTCACTGTGTTATCGGGTCACAGCTGCTCTCACTGTGCTCTCGGGTCACTGCTGCTCTCACTGTATTCTCGGGTGTCTGCTGCTCTCACTAGGCTCTCGGTTCTCTGCTGCTCTCACTAGGCTCTCGGATCACTGCTGCTCTCACTAGGCTCGCGGATCACTGCTGCTCACGTTGTGTTCTCAGGCCACTGCTGCTCTCGCTGTGTTCTCGGGTCACTTCTGTTCTCACTGTGTTCTCGGGTCACTGCTGCTCTCACTGTTATAATGATAATGGTTTCCTGCGCTCATGGACACCAATTTTAAATACAATACTGTGCTGAGATTGACGTTCAGGAAGCACAGGTTGGAGCTTGTCTTGATTCATTTCATACAGTTTCCATATGCGATGAAGTTAGGAAAATCTGTTATCAATAAAGATCTCGCATCACTTCAGCTCTCACAGCTTTCTCGGGTCACTGCTGGTCTCGCTGTGTTCTCGGATCACTGCTGCTCTCATTATGTTCTTGGGTCACTGCTGCTCTCCCTGTGTTCTCAGTTGACAGCTGCTCTCACTGTGTTCTCGGGTCACTGCTGCTCTCACTGTGTTCTTGGGTCATTGCTGCTTTCTCAGTATACTCGGGTCACTGCTGCTCTCACTGTTTTCTCGGGTCACTGCTGCTCTCACTGTTTGCTCGGGTCACTGCTGCTCTCACTGTGTTCCTGGGTCACTGCTGCTTTCGCTGTTTCTCGGGTCACTGCTGGTCTCGCTGTGTTCTTGGATCACAGCTGCTCTCATTATGTTCTTGGGTCACTGCTGCTCTCCCTGTGTTCTCGGTTGACTGCTGCTCTCACTGTGTTCTCAGGTTACTGCTGCTCTCGCTGTGTTCTTGGGTCACTGCTGCTCTCTCTGGGTTCTCATGTCACTGCTGCTCTGTGTTCTCGGGTCACTGTTGCTTTCACTGTGTTCTCGGGTCACTGTTGCTCTCACTGTGTTCTCGGGTCACTGCTGCTCTCACTGTTTTCTCTGTCACTGCTGCTCTCACTGTGTTCTCGGGTCACTGCTGCTCTCACTGTGATCTCGGGTCACTGATGCTCTCGCTATGTTTTCGGGTCACTGCTGCTCTCGCTGTGTTCTTGGGTCACTGCTGCTCTCACTGTGTTCTCGGGTCACAATCATTCTCACCGTGTTTTCGGGTCAAATCTGCTCTCCCTTTGTTCTCGGGTTACCGACGCCTTTACTGTGTTCTCGGGTCACTGCTGCTCTCGCTGTGTTCTCGGGTCACTGCTGCTCTCACTGTGTGCTCGGGTTACTGCTGCTATCTCTGTCTTTTCAGGTCACGGCTGCTGTCACCGTGCTCTCGGGTCACTGCTCTCATTATATACTTGTGTTAGTGCTGCTCTCGCTGTATTCCTTTGTCACTGCTGCTCTCATAGTTATAATGATAATGGCTTCCTGCAGTTATGGACACCAATGTTAAATATGATACTGTGCTGAGATTGACGTTCAGGAAGTTCAAGTTGGAGCCTGTCATGATTCATTTCAGACATTGCACATATGTGATCAAGTTAGGAAAATCTGTTATCAATAAATATCTAGCATCACTTCAGCTCTCACAATGTTCTCGGGTCACTGCTGCTCTCCCTGTTTGCTCGGTCACTGCTGCTCTCCCTGTTTTCTCTGTCACTGCTGCTCTCACAGTGTTCTCGGGTCACTGCTCCTCTCCCTGTGTTCTCGGGTCACTGCTGCTCTCACTGTGTTGTCAGGTCACTGCTGCTCTCGTTGTGTTCTCGGGTCAGAGTCATTCTCAACGTGTGTTCGGGTCAAAGCAGCTCTCCCTTTGTTCTCGGGTTACCGACACCTCTACTGTGTTCTCCAGTCACTGCTGCTCTCGCTGTGTTCTCGGGTCACTTCAGCTCTCACAGTGTTCTCGGGTCACTGCTGTTCTCGCTGTTTTCTCGGGTCACAGCAGCTCTCCCTGTTTCCACAGTCACAGCTGCACTCACTGTTTTCTCGGGTCACTGCTGCTCTCGCTGTGTTCTCGGGTCACTGCTGCTCTCGCTGTGTTCTCGGGTCACAGCTGCTCTCACTGTGTTCTCGGGTCACAGCTGCTCTCACTGTGTTCTCGGGTCACTGCTGATCTCACTGTATTCTCGGGTCTCTGCTGCTCTCACTGGGCTCTCGGTTCTCTGCTGCTCTCACTGGGCTCTCGGATCACTGCTGCTCTCGTGTTCTCAGGTCACTGCTGCTCTCGCTGTGTTCTCGGGTCACTGCTGCTCTCATTGTATTCTCGGGTCTCTGCTGCTCTCACTGGGCTCTCGGTTCTCTGCTGCTCTCACTGGGCTCTCGGATCACTGCTGCTCTCGTTGTGTTCTCAGGTTACTGCTGCTCTCGCTGTGTTCTCGGGTCACTTCTGTTCTCACTGTGTTCTCGGGTCACTGCTGCTCTCACTGTTATAATGATAATGGTTTCCTGCGCTCATGGACACCAATTTTAAATACGATACTGTGCTGAGATTGACGTTCAGGAAGCACAGGTTGGAGCTTGCCTTGATTCATTTCATACATTGCACTTATGTGATCAAGTTAGGAAAATCTGTTATCAATAAAAATCGCGCATCACTTCAGCTCTCACAGTTTTCTCGGGTCACTGCTGCTCTCGCTGTGTTCTCAGGTCACTGCTGGTCTCGCTGTGTTCTCGGATCACTGCTGCTCTCATTATGTTCTTCGGTCACTGCTGCTCTCCCTGTGTTCTCAGTTGACTGCTGCTCTCACTGTGTTCTCGGGTCACTGCTGCTCTCGCTGAGTTCTTGGGTCACTGCTGCTCTCTCTGGGTTCTCATGTCACTGCTGCTCTCAGTGTTCTCAGGTCGCTGCTGCTCTCAGTGTGTTCTCGGGTCACTGTTGCTCTCACTGTGTTCTCGGGTCACTGCTGCTCTCTCTGGGTTCTCATGTCACTGCTGCTCTCGCTGTGTTCTCGGGTCACTGCTGCTCTCGCTGTGTTCTCGGGTCACAGCTGCTCTCGCTGTGTTCTTGGGTCACTGCTGCTCTCACTGCGTTTCTTGGATCACTGCTGCACTCACTGTTTTCTTGGTCACTGCTGCTCTCGCTGTGTTCTCGGGTCACTGCTGCTCTCGCTGTGTTCTCGGGTCACTGCTGCTCTCGCTGTGTTCTCGGGTCACAGCTGCTCTCGCTGTGTTCTCGGGTCACAGCTGCTCTCGCTGTGTTCTCGGGTCACAGCTGCTCTCACTGTGTTCTCGGCTCACTGCTGCTCTCACTGTGTTCTCGGGTCACTGCTGCTCTCACTGTATTCTCGGGTCTCTGCTGCTCTCACTGGGCTCTCGGTTCTCTGCTGCTCTCACTGGGCTCTCGGATCACTGCTGCTCTCGTTGTTTTCTCAAATCACTGCTGCTCTCGCTGTGTTCTAGGGTCACTTCTGTTCTCACTGTGTTCTCGGGTCACTGCTGCTCTCACTGTTACAATGATAATGGTTTCCTGCGCTCATGGACACCAATTTTAAATACGATACTGTGCTGAGATTGACGTTCAGGAAGCACAGGTTGGAGCTTGCCTTGATTCATTTCATACATTGCACATATGTGATAAAGTTAGGAAAATCTGTTATCAATAAAAATCTCGCATCACTTCAGCCTTCACAGTTTTCTCGGGTCACTGCTGCTCTCGCTGTGTTCTCAGGTCACTGCTGGTCTCGCTGTGTTCTCGGATCACTGCTGCTCTCATTATGTTCTTTGGTCACTGCTGCTCTCCCTGTGTTCTCAGTTGACTGCTGCTCTCACTGTGTTCTCGGGTCACTGCTGCTCTCGCTGTGTTCTCGGGTCACTGCTGCTCTCGCTGTGTTCTCGGGTCACTGCTGCTCTCAGTGTTCTCAGGTCACTGCTGCTCTCACTGTGTTCTCGGGTCACTGTTGCTCTCACTGTGTTCTCGGGTCACTGCTGCTCTCTCTGGGTTCTCATGTCACTGCTGCTCTCGCTGTGTTCTCGGGTCACTGCTGCTCTCGCTGTGTTCTCGGGTCACTGCTGCTCTCGCCGTGTTCTCGGGTCACTGCTACTCTCGCTGTGATCTCGGGTCACTGCTGCTCTCGCTGTGTTCTCAGGTCACTGCTGCTTTCACTGTGTTCTCGGGTCACTGCAGCACTCACTGTGTTCTGGGTTCACTGCTGCTCTCGCTGTGTTCTCGGGTCACTGCTGCTCTCGCTGTATTCTCTGGTCTCTCCTGCTCTCACTGTGTTCTCGTGTGACTGCTGGTGTCGCTGTGTTCTCAGGTCCGTGCTGCTCTCTCTTTGTTCTCGGGTCAGTGCTGCTCTTACTGTATTCTCAGATCAGTGCTGCTGTCTGTAGTCTTGGTTCAGTGCTGATCTCACTGTATTCTCGGGTCTCTGCTGCTCTCACTGTGTTCTCGTTCCCTGCTGCTCTCATTGTACTCTCAGGTCACTGGTGCTCTCACTGTGATCTCGGGTCACTTCTGCTCTCACTGAATTCTCGGGTCTCTGCTGCTCTCACTGGGCTCTCGGTTCTCTGCTGCTCTCACTGTTTTCTCGGGTCACTGCTGCTCTCGCTGTGTTCTCGGGTCACTGCTGCTCTCGCCGTGTTCTCGGGTCACTGCTGCTCTCGCCGTGTTCTCGGGTCACTGCTGCTCTCGCTGTGATCTCGGGTCACTGCTGCTCTCGCTGTGTTCTCAGGTCACTGCTGCTTTCACTGTGTTCTCGGGTCACTGCAGCACTTACTGTGTTCTGGGTTCACTGCTGCTCTCGCTGTGTTCTCGGGTCACTGCTGCTCTCACTGTATTCTCTGGTCTCTCCTGCTCTCACTGTGTTCTCGTGTGACTGCTGGTGTCGCTGTGTTCTCAGGTCCGTGCTGCTCTCTCTTTGTTCTCGGGTCAGTGCTGCTCTTACTGTATTCTCAGATCAGTGCTGCTGTCTGTAGTCTTGGTTCAGTGCTGATCTCACTGTATTCTCGGGTCTCTGCTGCTCTCACTGTGTTCTCGTTCCCTGCTGCTCTCATTGTACTCTCAGGTCACTGGTGCTCTCACTGTGATCTCGGGTCACTTCTGCTCTCACTGTGATCTCGGGTCACTGCTGCTCTCACTGTGTTCTTGGGTCACCGCTGCTCTCGTTGTGTTCTCGGGTCACTGCTGCTCTCATTGTGTTCTCGTGTCACAGCTGCTCTCACTGTGTTCTCGAGTCACTGCTGCTCTCACTGTTTTCTCGGGTCACTGCTGCTCTCACTGTATTCTCGGGTCACTGCTACGCTCAATGTGTTCTCGGGTCACGGGGGCTCTCGTTATGTTCTCGGGTAGCTGCTGCTCTCATTGTGTTCTCGTGTCACAGCTGCTCTCGCTGTGTTCTCGGGTAGCTGCTGCTCTCATTGTGTTCTCGGGTCACAGCTGCTCTCGCTGTGTTCTCGGGTCACTGCTGCTCTCACTGTGTTCTCGGGTCACTGCTACGCTCAATGTGTTCTCGGGTCAGTGCTGCTCTCACTGTGTTCTCGGGTCACTGCAGCACTCACTGTGTTCTGGGTTCACTGCTGCTCTCATTGTGTTCTCGGGTCACGGGGGCTCTCGTTATGTTCTCGGGTAGCTGCTGCTCTCATTGTGTTCTCGTGTCACAGCTGCTCTCACTGTGTTCTCGGGTCACTACTGCCCTCACTGTGTTCTCGGGTCACTGCTGCTCTCACTGTGTTCTTGGGTCACTGCTGCTTTCTCTGTATTCTCGGGTCACTGCTGCTCTCACTGTGTTCTCGAGTCACTGCTGCTCTCACTGTTTTCTCGGGTCACTGCTGCTCTCACTGTATTCTCGGGTCACTGCTACGCTCAATGTGTTCTCGGGTCACTGCTGCTCTCACTGTGTTCTCGGGTCACCGCAGCACTCACTGTGTTCTGGGCTCACAGCTGCTCTCATTGTGTTCTCGGGTCACAGCTGCTCTCATTGTGTTCTCGGGTCACAGCTGCTCTCACTGTGTTCTCGGGTCACAGCTGCTCTCACTGTGTTCTCGGGTCACTGCTGCTCTCACTGTGTTCTCGGGTCACTGCTGCTCTCACTGTATTCTCGGGTCACTGGTACGCTCAATGTGTTCTCGGGTCACTGCTGCTCTCACTGTGTTCTCGGGTCACTGCAGCACTCACTGTGTTCTGGGCTCACAGCTGCTCTCATTGTGTCCTCGGGTCACAGCTGCTCTCATTGTGTTCTCGGGTCACAGCTGCTCTCACTGTGTTCTCGGGTCACAGCTGCTCTCACTGTGTTCTCGGGTCACTGCTGCTCTCACTGTGTTCTCGGGTCACTGCTGCTCTCACTGTATTCTCGGGTCACTTCAGCTCTCACAGTGTTCTCGGGTCACTGCTGCTCTCGCTGTGTTTTCGGGTCACTGCTGCTCTCGCTGTGTTTTCAGGTCATTGCTGTTCTCACTGTGCTCTCGGGTCACTGCTCTCATTATACAATTCGGTTACTGCTGCTCTCACTGGATTCCTTGGTCCCTGCTGCTCTCATTGTAGTAATGATAATAGATTCCTCGGTTATGGACACCAATTTTAAATACGATACTGTGCTGAGATTGAAGTTCAGGAAGCACAAGTTGGAGCCTGTCTTGATAGATTTCAGACGTTGCACATATGTGATCAAGTAAGGAAAATCAGTTATCAACTAAGATTTCGCATCATTTCAAATCTCACTGTGTTCTTGGGTCACTGCTTCTTTCGCTGTGTTCTCGGGTCACAGATGCTCTCGCTGCATTCTCGGGTCACTGCTGGTCTCACTGTGTTCTCGGGTCACTGGTGCTCTCACTGTGTTCTCGGGTCACTTCTGCTCTCACTGTGATCTCGGGTCACTGCTGCTCTCACTGTGTTCTCGGGTCACCGCTGCTCTCATTGTTTTCTCGGGTCACCGCTGCTCTCATTGTTTTCTCGGGTCACCGCTGCTCTCAAAGTGTTCTTGGGTCACAGCTGCTCTCGTTGTGTTCTCGGGTCACTGCTGCTCTCACTGTGTTCTCGTGTCACAGCTGCTCTCGCTGTGTTCTCGGGTCACTGCTGCTCTCACTGTGTTCTGGGGTCACTGCTGCTCTCACTGAATTCTCGGGTCTCTGCTGCTCTCACTGGGCTCTCGGTTCTCTGCTGCTCTCACTGGGCTCTCGGATCACTGCTGCTCTCGTTGTGTTCTCAGGTCACTGCTTCTCTCACTGTGTTCTCGGGTCACTTCTGTTCTCACTGTGTTCTCGGGTCACTGCTGCTCTCACTGTTATAATGATAATGGTTTCCTGCGCTCATGGACACCAATTTTAAATACGATACTGTGCTGAGATTGACGTTCAGGAAGCACAGGTTGGAGCTTGCCTTGATTCATTTCATACATTGCACTTATGTGATCAAGTTAGGAAAATCTGTTATCAATAAAAATCTCGCATCACTTCAGCTCTCACAGTTTTCTCGGGTCACTGCTGCTCTCGCTGTGTTCTCAGGTCACTGCTGGTCTCGCTGTGTTCTCGGATCACTGCTGCTCTCATTATGTTCTTCGGTCACTGCTGCTCTCCCTGTTTTCTCAGTTGACTGCTGCTCTCACTGTGTTCTCGGGTCACTGCTGCTCTCGCTGTGTTCTCGGGTCACTGCTGCTCTCGCTGTGTTCTCGGGTCACTGCTGCTCTCAGTGTTCTCAGGTCACTGCTGCTCTCAGTGTGTTCTCGGGTCACTGTTGCTCTCACTGTGTTCTCGGGTCACTGCTGCTCTCGCTGTGTTCTCGGGTCACTGCTGCTCTCGCCGTGTTCTCGGGTCACTGCTGCTCTCGCTGTCTTCTCTGGTCACTGCTGCTCTTGCTGTGTTCTCAGGTCACTGCTGCTTTCACTGTGTTCTCGGGTCACTGCAGCACTCACTGTGTTCTGGGTTCACTGCTGCTCTCGCTGTGTTCTCGGGTCACTGCTGCTCTCACTGTATTCTCTGGTCTCTCCTGCTCTCACTGTGTTCTCGTGTGACTGCTGGTGTCGCTGTGTTCTCAGGTCCGTGCTGCTCTCTCTTTGTTCTTGGGTCAGTGCTGCTCTTACTGTATTCTCAGATCAGTGCTGCTGTCTGTAGTCTTGGTTCAGTGCTGATCTCACTGTATTCTCGGGTCTCTGCTGCTCTCACTGTGTTCTCGTTCCCTGCTGCTCTCATTGTACTCTCAGGTCTCTGCTGCTCTCACTGGGCTCTCGGGTCACTTCTGCTCTCTTTGTGTTCTCAGGTCAGTCCTGCTTTCATTGTGTTCTCGGGTCACTTCTTCTCTCACTGTTCTCGGGTCACTGCTGCTGTCACTGTGTTCTCGCGTCACTGCTGCTGTCACTGTGTTCTCGGATCACTGCTGCTCTCACTGTGTTCTTGGGTTTCTCCTGCTCTCTTTGTAATGAAAATAGCTTCTTGCAGTTGTGGACACCAATATTAGATATAATACTGTGCTGGGACTGATGTTCTGGAAGCACAAGTCAGAGCCTGTGTTGAGTGACTTCAGATACTGGAGATATGTTATCAAGTTTGGAAAATCCATTATCAAAAAATTTAGCTCAACTACAATGTTGACAGCCGTTGTGCTGCTTCCACAGTGGTCTCCGGTCACCGTTATTCTCACCGTGTTTTCGGGTCAAAGCTGCTCTCCCTTTGTTCTCAGGTTACCGACGCCTTTACTGTGTTCTCGGGTCACTGCTGCTCTCGCTGTGTTGTCGGGTCACTGCTGCTCTCACTGTGTTCTCGGGTCACTGGTGCTCTCACTGTGATCTCGGGTCACTTCTGCTCTCACTGTAATCTCGGGTCACTGCTGCTCTCGCTGTGTTCTTGGTTCACTGCTGCTCTCTCTGGGTTCTCATGTCACTGCTGCTCTGTGTTCTCAGGTCACTGTTGCTTTCACTGTGTTCTCGGGTCACTGTTGCTCTCATTGTGTTCTCGGGTCACTGCTGCTCTCACTGTTTTCTCTGTCACTGCTGCTCTCACTGTGTTCTCGGGTCACTGCTGCTCTCACTGTGATCTCGGGTCACTGATGCTCTCGCTGTGTTTTCGGGTCACTGCTGCTCTCGCTGTGTTCTCGGGTCACTGCTGCTCTCACTGTGTTCTCGGGTCACAATCATTCTCACCGTGTTTTCGGGTCAAAGCTGCTCTCCCTTTGTTCTCGGGTTACCGACGCCTTTACTGTGTTCTCGGGTCACTGCTGCTCTCGCTGTGTTCTCGGGTCACTGCTGCTCTCACTATGTGCTCGGGTTACTGCTGCTATCTCTGTCTTTTCAGGTCATGGCTGCTGTCACCGTGCTCTCGGGTCACTGCTCTCATTATATACTTGTGTTAGTGCTGCTCTCGCTGTATCCCTTTGTCACTGCTGCTCTCATAGTTATAATGATAATGGCTTCCTGCAGTTGTGGACACCAATGTTAAATATGATACTGTGCTGAGATTGACGTTCAGGAAGTACAAGTTGGAGCCTGTCATGATTCATTTCCGACATTGCACATATGTGATCAAGTTAGGAAAATCTGTTATCAATAAATATCTAGCATCACTTCAGCTCTCACAATGTTCTCGGGTCACTGCTGCTCTCCCTGTTTTCTCTGTCACTGCTGCTCTCACGGTGTTCTTGGGTCACTGCTCCTCTCGCTGTGTTCTCGGGTCACTGCTGCTCTCACTGTGTTGTCAGGTCACTGCTGCTCTCGTTGTGTTCTCGGGTCTGAGTCATTCTCAACGTGTGTTCGGGTCAAAGCAGCTCTCCCTTTGTTCTCGGGTTACCGACACCTTTACTGTGTTCTCCAGTCACTGCTGCTCTCGCTGTGTTCTCTGGTCACTTCAGCTCTCACAGTGTTCTCGGGTCACTGCTGCTCTCGCTGTTTTCTCGGGTCACAGCAGCTCTCCCTGTTTTCTCGGGTCACAGCTGCTCTCACTGTGTTCTCGGATCACAGCTGCTCTCACTGTTCTCGGGTCACTGCTGCTCTCACTGTGTTCTCGGGTCACTGCTGCTCTCACTGTATTCTCGGGTCTCTGCTGCTCTCACTGGGCTCTCGGTTCTCTGCTGCTCTCACTGGGCTCTCGGATCACTGCTGCTCTCGTTGTGTTCTCAGGTCACTGCTGCTCTCGCTGTGTTCTCGGGTCACTTCTGTTCTCACTGTGTTCTCGGGTCACTGCTGCTCTCACTGTTATAATGATAATGGTTTCCTGCGCTCATAGACACCAATTTTAAATACGATACTGTGCTGAGATTGACGTTCAGGAAGCACAGGTTGGAGCTTGCCTTGATTCATTTCATACATTGCACATATGTGATCAAGTTAGGAAAATCTGTTATCAATAAAAATCGCGCATCACTTCAGCTCTCACAGTTTTCTCGGGTCACTGCTGCTCTCGCTGTGTTCTCAGGTCACTGCTGGTCTCGCTGTGTTCTCGGATCACTGCTGCTCTCATTATGTTCTTCGGTCACTGCTGCTCTCCCTGTGTTCTCAGTTGACAGCTGCTCTCACTGTGTTCTCGGGTCACTGCTGCTCTCGCTGAGTTCTTGGGTCACTGCTGCTCTCTCTGGGTTCTCATGTCACTGCTGCTCTCAGTGTTCTCAGGTCACTGCTGCTCTGTGTTCTCGGGTCACTGTTGCTCTCACTGTGTTCTCGGGTCACTGCTGCTCTCTCTGGGTTCTCATGTCACTGCTGCTCTCGCTGTGTTCTCGGGTCACTGCTGCTCTCGCTGTGTTCTCGGGTCACTGCTGCTCTCGCTGTGTTCTCGGGTCACTGCTGCTCTCGCTGTGTTCTCGGGTCACTGCTGCTCTCTCTGTGTTCTCGGGTCACTGCAGCACTCACTGTGTTCTGGGCTCACAGCTGCTCTCATTGTGTCCTCGGGTCACAGCTGCTCTCATTGTGTTCTCGGGTCACAGCTGCTCTCACTGTGTTCTCGGGTCACAGCTGCTCTCACTGTGTTCTCGGGTCACTGCTGCTCTCACTGTGTTCTCGGGTCACTGCTGCTCTCACTGTATTCTCGGGTCACTTCAGCTCTCACAGTGTTCTCGGGTCACTGCTGCTCTCGCTGTGTTTTCGGGTCACTGCTGCTCTCGCTGTGTTTTCAGGTCATTGCTGTTCTCACTGTGCTCTCGGGTCACTGCTCTCATTATACAATTCGGTTACTGCTGCTCTCACTGGATTCCTTGGTCCCTGCTGCTCTCATTGTAGTAATGATAATAGATTCCTCGGTTATGGACACCAATTTTAAATACGATACTGTGCTGAGATTGAAGTTCAGGAAGCACAAGTTGGAGCCTGTCTTGATAGATTTCAGACGTTGCACATATGTGATCAAGTAAGGAAAATCAGTTATCAACTAAGATTTCGCATCATTTCAAATCTCACTGTGTTCTTGGGTCACTGCTTCTTTCGCTGTGTTCTCGGGTCACAGATGCTCTCGCTGCATTCTCGGGTCACTGCTGGTCTCACTGTGTTCTCGGGTCACTGGTGCTCTCACTGTGTTCTCGGGTCACTTCTGCTCTCACTGTGATCTCGGGTCACTGCTGCTCTCACTGTGTTCTCGGGTCACCGCTGCTCTCATTGTTTTCTCGGGTCACCGCTGCTCTCAAAGTGTTCTCGGGTCACCGCTGCTCTCAAAGTGTTCTTGCGTCACAGCTGCTCTCGTTGTGTTCTCGGGTCACTGCTGCTCTCATTGTGTTCTCGTGTCACAGCTGCTCTCGCTGTGTTCTCGGGTCACTGCTGCTCTCACTGTGTTCTGGGGTCACTGCTGCTCTCACTGAATTCTCGGGTCTCTGCTGCTCTCACTGGGCTCTCGGTTCTCTGCTGCTCTCACTGGGCTCTCGGATCACTGCTGCTCTCGTTGTGTTCTCAGGTCACTGCTTCTCTCACTGTGTTCTCGGGTCACTTCTGTTCTCACTGTGTTCTCGGGTCACTGCTGCTCTCACTGTTATAATGATAATGGTTTCCTGCGCTCATGGACACCAATTTTAAATACGATACTGTGCTGAGATTGACGTTCAGGAAGCACAGGTTGGAGCTTGCCTTGATTCATTTCATACATTGCACTTATGTGATCAAGTTAGGAAAATCTGTTATCAATAAAAATCTCGCATCACTTCAGCTCTCACAGTTTTCTCGGGTCACTGCTGCTCTCGCTGTGTTCTCAGGTCACTGCTGGTCTCGCTGTGTTCTCGGATCACTGCTGCTCTCATTATGTTCTTCGGTCACTGCTGCTCTCCCTGTTTTCTCAGTTGACTGCTGCTCTCACTGTGTTCTCGGGTCACTGCTGCTCTCGCTGTGTTCTCGGGTCACTGCTGCTCTCGCTGTGTTCTCGGGTCACTGCTGCTCTCAGTGTTCTCAGGTCACTGCTGCTCTCAGTGTGTTCTCGGGTCACTGTTGCTCTCACTGTGTTCTCGGGTCACTGCTGCTCTCGCTGTGTTCTCGGGTCACTGCTGCTCTCGCCGTGTTCTCGGGTCACTGCTGCTCTCGCTGTCTTCTCTGGTCACTGCTGCTCTTGCTGTGTTCTCAGGTCACTGCTGCTTTCACTGTGTTCTCGGGTCACTGCAGCACTCACTGTGTTCTGGGTTCACTGCTGCTCTCGCTGTGTTCTCGGGTCACTGCTGCTCTCACTGTATTCTCTGGTCTCTCCTGCTCTCACTGTGTTCTCGTGTGACTGCTGGTGTCGCTGTGTTCTCAGGTCCGTGCTGCTCTCTCTTTGTTCTTGGGTCAGTGCTGCTCTTACTGTATTCTCAGATCAGTGCTGCTGTCTGTAGTCTTGGTTCAGTGCTGATCTCACTGTATTCTCGGGTCTCTGCTGCTCTCACTGTGTTCTCGTTCCCTGCTGCTCTCATTGTACTCTCAGGTCTCTGCTGCTCTCACTGGGCTCTCGGGTCACTTCTGCTCTCTTTGTGTTCTCAGGTCAGTCCTGCTTTCATTGTGTTCTCGGGTCACTTCTTCTCTCACTGTTCTCGGGTCACTGCTGCTGTCACTGTGTTCTCGCGTCACTGCTGCTGTCACTGTGTTCTCGGATCACTGCTGCTCTCACTGTGTTCTTGGGTTTCTCCTGCTCTCTTTGTAATGAAAATAGCTTCTTGCAGTTGTGGACACCAATATTAGATATAATACTGTGCTGGGACTGATGTTCTGGAAGCACAAGTCAGAGCCTGTGTTGAGTGACTTCAGATACTGGAGATATGTTATCAAGTTTGGAAAATCCATTATCAAAAAATTTAGCTCAACTACAATGTTGACAGCCGTTGTGCTGCTTCCACAGTGGTCTCCGGTCACCGTTATTCTCACCGTGTTTTCGGGTCAAAGCTGCTCTCCCTTTGTTCTCAGGTTACCGACGCCTTTACTGTGTTCTCGGGTCACTGCTGCTCTCGCTGTGTTGTCGGGTCACTGCTGCTCTCACTGTGTTCTCGGGTCACTGGTGCTCTCACTGTGATCTCGGGTCACTTCTGCTCTCACTGTAATCTCGGGTCACTGCTGCTCTCGCTGTGTTCTTGGTTCACTGCTGCTCTCTCTGGGTTCTCATGTCACTGCTGCTCTGTGTTCTCAGGTCACTGTTGCTTTCACTGTGTTCTCGGGTCACTGTTGCTCTCATTGTGTTCTCGGGTCACTGCTGCTCTCACTGTTTTCTCTGTCACTGCTGCTCTCACTGTGTTCTCGGGTCACTGCTGCTCTCACTGTGATCTCGGGTCACTGATGCTCTCGCTGTGTTTTCGGGTCACTGCTGCTCTCGCTGTGTTCTCGGGTCACTGCTGCTCTCACTGTGTTCTCGGGTCACAATCATTCTCACCGTGTTTTCGGGTCAAAGCTGCTCTCCCTTTGTTCTCGGGTTACCGACGCCTTTACTGTGTTCTCGGGTCACTGCTGCTCTCGCTGTGTTCTCGGGTCACTGCTGCTCTCACTATGTGCTCGGGTTACTGCTGCTATCTCTGTCTTTTCAGGTCATGGCTGCTGTCACCGTGCTCTCGGGTCACTGCTCTCATTATATACTTGTGTTAGTGCTGCTCTCGCTGTATCCCTTTGTCACTGCTGCTCTCATAGTTATAATGATAATGGCTTCCTGCAGTTGTGGACACCAATGTTAAATATGATACTGTGCTGAGATTGACGTTCAGGAAGTACAAGTTGGAGCCTGTCATGATTCATTTCCGACATTGCACATATGTGATCAAGTTAGGAAAATCTGTTATCAATAAATATCTAGCATCACTTCAGCTCTCACAATGTTCTCGGGTCACTGCTGCTCTCCCTGTTTTCTCTGTCACTGCTGCTCTCACGGTGTTCTTGGGTCACTGCTCCTCTCGCTGTGTTCTCGGGTCACTGCTGCTCTCACTGTGTTGTCAGGTCACTGCTGCTCTCGTTGTGTTCTCGGGTCTGAGTCATTCTCAACGTGTGTTCGGGTCAAAGCAGCTCTCCCTTTGTTCTCGGGTTACCGACACCTTTACTGTGTTCTCCAGTCACTGCTGCTCTCGCTGTGTTCTCTGGTCACTTCAGCTCTCACAGTGTTCTCGGGTCACTGCTGCTCTCGCTGTTTTCTCGGGTCACAGCAGCTCTCCCTGTTTTCTCGGGTCACAGCTGCTCTCACTGTGTTCTCGGATCACAGCTGCTCTCACTGTTCTCGGGTCACTGCTGCTCTCACTGTGTTCTCGGGTCACTGCTGCTCTCACTGTATTCTCGGGTCTCTGCTGCTCTCACTGGGCTCTCGGTTCTCTGCTGCTCTCACTGGGCTCTCGGATCACTGCTGCTCTCGTTGTGTTCTCAGGTCACTGCTGCTCTCGCTGTGTTCTCGGGTCACTTCTGTTCTCACTGTGTTCTCGGGTCACTGCTGCTCTCACTGTTATAATGATAATGGTTTCCTGCGCTCATAGACACCAATTTTAAATACGATACTGTGCTGAGATTGACGTTCAGGAAGCACAGGTTGGAGCTTGCCTTGATTCATTTCATACATTGCACATATGTGATCAAGTTAGGAAAATCTGTTATCAATAAAAATCGCGCATCACTTCAGCTCTCACAGTTTTCTCGGGTCACTGCTGCTCTCGCTGTGTTCTCAGGTCACTGCTGGTCTCGCTGTGTTCTCGGATCACTGCTGCTCTCATTATGTTCTTCGGTCACTGCTGCTCTCCCTGTGTTCTCAGTTGACAGCTGCTCTCACTGTGTTCTCGGGTCACTGCTGCTCTCGCTGAGTTCTTGGGTCACTGCTGCTCTCTCTGGGTTCTCATGTCACTGCTGCTCTCAGTGTTCTCAGGTCACTGCTGCTCTGTGTTCTCGGGTCACTGTTGCTCTCACTGTGTTCTCGGGTCACTGCTGCTCTCTCTGGGTTCTCATGTCACTGCTGCTCTCGCTGTGTTCTCGGGTCACTGCTGCTCTCGCTGTGTTCTCGGGTCACTGCTGCTCTCGCTGTGTTCTCGGGTCACTGCTGCTCTCGCTGTGTTCTCGGGTCACTGCTGCTCTCTCTGTGTTCTCGGGTCACTGCTGCTCTCGCTGTGTTCTCGGGTCACTGCTGCTCTCGCTGTGTTCTCGGGTCACTGCTGCTCTCGCTGTGTTCTCGGGTCACTGCTGCTCTCGCTGTGTTCTCAGTTCACTGCTGCTTTCACTGTTATAATGATAATGGTTTCCTGCGGTCGTGGATACCAATTTTAAATACGATACTGTGCTGAGATTGACGTTCAGGAAGCACAAGTTGGAGCCTGTCTTGATTCATTTCAGACATTGCACGTGTGTGATCAAGTTAGGAAAATGGGTTACCAATAAAGATCTTGCATCTCTTCAGCTCTCACAGTGTTCTCGGATCACTGCTGCTCTCGCTGTTTTCTCTGTCACTGCTGCTCTCACTGTGTTCTCGGGTCACTGCTGCTCTCGCTGTGTTCTCGGGTCACTGCTGCTCTCACTGTGTTGCCAGGTCACTGCTGCTCTCACTGTGTTCTCAGGTCACAGTCATTCTCACCGTGCTTTCGGTTCAAATCTGCTCTCCCTTTGTTCTCGGGTTACCGACGCCTTTACTGCGTTGTCGGGTCACAGCTGCTCTCGCTGTGTTCTCGGGTCACTGCTGCTCTCACTGTTCTCGGGTCACTGCTGCTCTCTCTGTATTCTCGGGTCACTGCTGCTCTCACTGTTTTCTCGGGTCACTGCTGCTCTCACTGTTTTCTCGGGTCACTGCTGCTCTCACTGTTTTCTCGGGTCACTGCTGCTCTCGCTGTGTTCTCGGGTCACTGCTGCTCTCGCTGTATTCTCAGGTCTCTCCTGCTCTCACTGTGTTCTCGTGTGACTGCTGGTGTCGCTGTGTTCTCAGGTCCGTGCTGCTCTCACTTTGTTCTCGGGTCAGTGCTGCTCTTACTGTATTCTCAGATCAGTGCTGCTCTCTGTATTCTTGGTTCAGTGCTGATCTCACTATATTCTCGGGTCTCTGCTGCTCTCACTGTGTTCTCATTCCCTGCTGCTCTCATTGTACTCTCAGGTCTCTGCTGCTCTCACTGGGCTCTCGGGTCACTTCTGCTCTCTTTGTGTTCTCAGGTCAGTCCTGCTTTCATTGTGTTCTCGGGTCACCGCTGCTCTCGCTGTGTTCTCGGGTTACTGCTGCTCTCGTTGTATTTACAGGTCTCTACTGCTCTCACTGTGTGACTTCTGGTGTCGCTGTGTTCTCAGGTCCGTGCTGCTCTCACTTTGTTCTCGGGTCAGTGCTGCTCTTACTGTATTCTCAGATCAGTGCTGCTCTCTGTATTTTCGGTTCAGTGCTGATCTCACTGTGTTCTCGGGTCTCTGCTGCTCTCACTGTGTTCTCGTTCCCTGCTGCTCTCACTGTATTCTCGGGTCTCTGCTGCTCTCACTGGGCTCTCGGTTCTCTGCTGCTCTCACTGGGCTCTCGGATCACTGCTGCTCTCGTTGTGTTCTCAGGTCACTGCTGCTCTCGCTGTGTTCTCGGGTCACTTCTGTTCTCACTGTGTTCTCGGGTCACTGCTGCTCTCACTGTTATAATGATAATGGTTTCCTGCGCTCATAGACACCAATTTTAAATACGATACTGTGCTGAGATTGACGTTCAGGAAGCACAGGTTGGAGCTTGCCTTGATTCATTTCATACATTGCACATATGTGATCAAGTTAGGAAAATCTGTTATCAATAAAAATCGCGCATCACTTCAGCTCTCACAGTTTTCTCGGGTCACTGCTGCTCTCGCTGTGTTCTCAGGTCACTGCTGGTCTCGCTGTGTTCTCGGATCACTGCTGCTCTCATTATGTTCTTCGGTCACTGCTGCTCTCCCTGTGTTCTCAGTTGACTGCTGCTCTCACTGTGTTCTCGGGTCACTGCTGCTCTCGCTGAGTTCTTGGGTCACTGCTGCTCTCTCTGGGTTCTCATGTCACTGCTGCTCTCAGTGTTCTCAGGTCACTGCTGCTCTGTGTTCTCGGGTCACTGTTGCTCTCACTGTGTTCTCGGGTCACTGCTGCTCTCTCTGGGTTCTCATGTCACTGCTGCTCTCGCTGTGTTCTCGGGTCACTGCTGCTCTCGCTGTGTTCTCGGGTCACTGCTGCTCTCGCTGTGTTCTCGGGTCACTGCTGCTCTCGCTGTGTTCTCGGGTCACTGCTGCTCTCTCTGTGTTCTCGGGTCACTGCTGCTCTCGCTGTGTTCTCGGGTCACTGCTGCTCTCGCTGTGTTCTCGGGTCACTGCTGCTCTCGCTGTGTTCTCGGGTCACTGCTGCTCTCGCTGTGTTCTCGGGTCACTGCTGCTCTCGCTGTGTTCTCAGTTCACTGCTGCTTTCACTGTTATAATGATAATGGTTTCCTGCGGTCGTGGATACCAATTTTAAATACGATACTGTGCTGAGATTGACGTTCAGGAAGCACAAGTTGGAGCCTGTCTTGATTCATTTCAGACATTGCACGTGTGTGATCAAGTTAGGAAAATGGGTTACCAATAAAGATCTTGCATCTCTTCAGCTCTCACAGTGTTCTCGGATCACTGCTGCTCTCGCTGTTTTCTCTGTCACTGCTGCTCTCACTGTGTTCTCGGGTCACTGCTGCTCTCGCTGTGTTCTCGGGTCACTGCTGCTCTCACTGTGTTGCCAGGTCACTGCTGCTCTCACTGTGTTCTCAGGTCACAGTCATTCTCACCGTGCTTTCGGTTCAAATCTGCTCTCCCTTTGTTCTCGGGTTACCGACGCCTTTACTGCGTTGTCGGGTCACAGCTGCTCTCGCTGTGTTCTCGGGTCACTGCTGCTCTCACTGTTCTCGGGTCACTGCTGCTCTCTCTGTATTCTCGGGTCACTGCTGCTCTCACTGTTTTCTCGGGTCACTGCTGCTCTCCCTGTTTTCTCGGGTCACTGCTGCTCTCACTGTTTTCTCGGGTCACTGCTGCTCTCGCTGTGTTCTCGGGTCACTGCTGCTCTCGCTGTATTCTCAGGTCTCTCCTGCTCTCACTGTGTTCTCGTGTGACTGCTGGTGTCGCTGTGTTCTCAGGTCCGTGCTGCTCTCACTTTGTTCTCGGGTCAGTGCTGCTCTTACTGTATTCTCAGATCAGTGCTGCTCTCTGTATTCTTGGTTCAGTGCTGATCTCACTATATTCTCGGGTCTCTGCTGCTCTCACTGTGTTCTCATTCCCTGCTGCTCTCATTGTACTCTCAGGTCTCTGCTGCTCTCACTGGGCTCTCGGGTCACTTCTGCTCTCTTTGTGTTCTCAGGTCAGTCCTGCTTTCATTGTGTTCTCGGGTCACCGCTGCTCTCGCTGTGTTCTCGGGTTACTGCTGCTCTCGTTGTATTTACAGGTCTCTACTGCTCTCACTGTGTGACTTCTGGTGTCGCTGTGTTCTCAGGTCCGTGCTGCTCTCACTTTGTTCTCGGGTCAGTGCTGCTCTTACTGTATTCTCAGATCAGTGCTGCTCTCTGTATTTTCGGTTCAGTGCTGATCTCACTGTGTTCTCGGGTCTCTGCTGCTCTCACTGTGTTCTCGTTCCCTGCTGCTCTCATTGTACTCTCAGGTATCTGCTGCTCTCACTGGGCTCTCGGGTCACTGCTGCTCTCGTTGTGTTCTCAGGTCACTGCTGCTCTCGCTGTGTTCTTGGGTCACTTCTGCTGTCACTGTTCTCGGGTCACTGCTGCTGTCACTCTGTTCTTGGGTTTCTGCTGCTCTCTCTGTAATGATAATAGCTTCTTGCGGTTGTGGACACCAATATTAGATAAAATATTGTGCTGGGACTGATGTTCTGGAAGCACAAGTCAGAGCCTGTGTTGAGTGACTTCAGATACTGGAGATATGTTATCAAGTTTGGAAAATCTATTATCAAAAAATTTAGCTCAACTACAATGTTGACAGCCGTTGTGCTGCTTCCACTGTGTTCTCGGGTCACCGTCATTCTCACCATGTTTTCGGGTCAAAGCTGCTCTCCCTTTCTTCTTGGGTTACTGACGCCTTTACTGTGTTCTTGGGCCTCTGCTGCTCTCGCTGTGTTCTCGTGTCACAGCTGCTCTCGCTGTGTTCTCGGGTCACTGCTGCTCTCATTGTGTTTCTCGGGGCACTGCTGCTCTCACTGCTTTCTCGATCACTGCTGCTCTCCCTGTTTTCTCGGTCACTGCTGCTCTCACTGTATTCTCAGGTCACTGCTGCCCTCGCTGTATTCTCGGGTCACTGCTGCTCTCGCTGTTTTCTCGGGTCACTGCTGCTCTCATTATGTTCTTGGGTCATTGCTGCTCTCGCTGTGTTCTCGGTTGACTCTTGCTCTCGCTGTGTTCTCGGGTCACTGCTGCTCTCACTGTATTCTCGGGTCACTGCTGCTCTCGCTGTGTTCTCGGGTCACTTCTGCTCTCGCTGTGTTCTCGGGTCACTTCTGCTCTCGCTGTGTTCTCGGGTCACTGCTGCTCTCGCTGTGTTCTCGGGTCACTGCTGCTCTCACTGTTATAATGATAATGGTTTCCTGCAGTCGTGGACACCAATTTTAAATACGATACTGTGCTGAGATTGACGTTCAGGAAGCACAAGTTGGAGCCTGTCTTGATTCATTTCAGACATTGCACATACGTGATCAAGTTAGGAAAATGGGTTACCAATAAAGATCTCGCAAGACTTCAGCTCTCACAATGTTCTCGGGTCACTGCTGCTCTCACTGTGTTCTCGGGTCACTGCTGCTCTCACTGTGTTCTCGGGTCACTGCTGCTCTCACTGTGCTTCTTGGGTCACTGCTGATCTCACTGTTTGATCGGTCACTGCTGCTCTCACTGTTTACTCGATCACTGCTGCTCTCATTGTAGTAATGATAATAGCTCCCTCGGTTATGGACACCAATTTTAGATACGATACTGTGCTGAGATTGACGTTCAGGAAGCACAAGTTGGAGCCTGTCTTGATAGATTTCAGACATTGCACATATGTGATCAAGTTAGGAAAATCAGTTATCAATTAAGATTTCGCATCACTTCAAATCTCAATGTGTTCTTGGGTCATTGCTTCTCTCGCTGTGTTCTCGGGTCACAGATGCTCTCGCTGCGTTGTCGGGTCACAGCTGCTCTCGCTGCGTTGTCGGGTCACAGCTGCTCTCACTGTGTTCTCGGGTCACTGCTGCTCTCTCTGTATTCTCGGGTCACTGCTGCTCTTACTGTTTTCTCGGGTCACTGCTGCTCTCACTGTTTTCTCGGGTCACTGCTGCTCTCACTGTTTTCTCGGGTCACTGATGCTCTCACTGTTTTCTCGGGTCACTGATGCTCTCACTGTGTTCTCGGGTCACTGCTGCTCTCGCTGTGTTTTCGGGTCACTGCTGCTCTCGCTGTGTTTTCGGGTCACTGCTGCTCTCACTGTGTTCTCGGGTCACAGTCATTCTCACCATGTTTTCGGGTCAAAGCTGCTCTCCCTTTGTTCTCGGGTTACCGACGCCTTTACTGTGTTCTCGGGTCACTGCTGCTCTCGCTGTGTTGTCGGGTCACTGATGCTCTCGCTGTGTTGTCGGGTCACTGCTGCTCTCACTGTGTGCTCGGGTTACTGCTGCTCTCATTATGTTCTTGGGTCACTGCTGCTCTCCCTGTGTTCTCGGTTGACTGCTGCTCTCACTGTGTTCTCAGGTCACTGCTGCTCTCGCTGTGTTCTCGGGTCACTTCTGTTCTCAATGTGTTCTCGGGTCACTGCTGCTCTCACTGTTATAATGATAATGGTTTCCTGCGGTTTTGGGCACCAATTTTAAATACGATACTGTGCTGAGATTGACGTTCAGGAAGAACAAGTTGGAGCCTGTCTTGATTCATTTCATACATTGTACATATGTGATCAAGTTAGGTAAATCTGTTATCAATAAAGATCTCGCATCACTTCAGCTGTCACAGTTTTCTCGGGTCACTGCTGCTCTCATTATGCTCTTGGGTCACTGCTGCTCTCCCTGTGTTCTCGGTTGACTGCTGCTCTCACTGTGTTCTCAGGTCACTGCTGCTCTCGCTGTGTTCTTGGGTCACTGCTGCTCTCTCTGGGTTCTCATGTCACTGCTGCTCTGTGTTCTCGGGTCACTGTTGCTTTCACTGTGTTCTAGGGTCACTGTTGCTCTCACTGTGTTCTCGGGTCACTGTTGCTCTCACTGTTTTCTCTGTCACTGCTGCTCTCACTGTGTTCTCGGGTCATTGCTGCTCTCACTGTGTTCTCGGGTCACTGCTGCTCTCGCTGTGTTTTCGGGTCACTGCTTCTCTCGCTGTGTTCTCGGGTCACTGCTGCTCTCACTGTGTTGTCGGGTGACTGCAGCTCTCACTGTGTTCTCGGGTCACAGTCATTCTCACCGTGTTTTCGGGTCAAAGCTGCTCTCCCTTTGTTCTCGGGTTACCGACGCCTTTACTGTGTTCTCGGGTCACTGCTGCTCTCGCTGTGTTCTCGGGTCACTGCTGCTCTCGCTGTGTTGTCGGGTCACTGCTGCTCTCACTGTGTGCTCGGGTTACTGCTGCTCTCATTATGTTCTTGGGTCACTGCTGCTCTCCCTGTGTTCTCGGATGACTGCTGCTCTCGCTGTGTTCTCGGGTCAGTGCTGCTCTTACTGTATTCTCAGATCAGTGCTGCTCTCTGTATTCTTGGTTCAGTGCTGATCTCACTGTATTCTCGGGTCTCTGCTGCTCTCACTGTGTTCTCCTTCCCTGCTGCTCTCGTTGTGTTCGCAGGTCACTGCTGCTCTCGCAGTGTTCTCGGGTCACTTCTGTTCTCAATGTGTTCTCGGGTCACTGCTGCTCTCACTGTTATAATGATAATGGTTTCCTGCGCTCATGGACACCAATTTTAAATACAATACTGTGCTGAGATTGACGTTCAGGAAGCACAAGTTGGAGCCTGTCTTGATTCATTTCATACAGTGTACATATGTGATCAAGTTAGGAAAATCTGTTATCAATAAAGATCTCGCATCACTTCAGCTGTCACAGTTTTCTCGGGTCACTGCTGCTCTCGCTGTGTTCTCGGGTCACTGCTGCTCTCACTGTGTTCTCGGGTCACTGCTGCTCTCATTATGTTCTTGGGTCACTGCTGCTCTCCCTGTGTTCTCGGTTGACTGCTGCTCTCACTGTGTTCTCGGGTCACTGCTGCTCTCGCTGTGTTCTTGGGTCACTGCTGCTCTCTCTGGGTTCTCATGTCACTGCTGCTCTGTGTTCTCAGGTCACTGTTGCTTTCACTGTGTTCTCGGGTCACTGTTGCTCTCACTGTGTTCTCGGGTCACTGCTGCTCTCACTGTTTTCTCTGTCACTGCTGCTCTCACTGTGTTCTCGGGTCACTGCTGCTCTCACTGTGATCTCGGGTCACTGCTGCTCTCGCTGTGTTTTCGGGTCACTGCTGCTCTCGCTGTGTTCTCGGGTCACTGCTGCTCTCACTGTGTTCTCGGGTCACAATCATACTCATCGTGTTTTCGGGTCAAAGCTGCTCTCCCTTTGTTCTCAGGTTACCGACGCCTTTACTGTGTTCTCGGGTCACTTCAGCTCTCACAGTGTTCTCAGGTCACTGCTGCTCTCGCTGTGTTCTCGGGTCACTGCTGCTCTCGCTGTGTTTTCAGGTCATTGCTGTTCTCACTGTGCTCTCAGGTCACTGCTCTCATTATACAATTCGGTTACTGCTGCTCTCACTGGATTCCTTGGTCCCTGCTGCTCTCATTGTAGTAATGATAATAGCTCCCTCGGTTATGGACACCAATTTTAGATACGATACTGTGCTGAGATTGACGTTCAGGAAGCACAAGTTGGAGCCTGTCTTGATAGATTTCAGACATTGCACATATGTGATCAAGTTAGGAAAATCAGTTATCAATTAAGATTTCGCATCACTTCAAATCTCAATGTGTTCTTGGGTCATTGCTTCTCTCGCTGTGTTCTCGGGTCACAGATGCTCTCACTGTGTTCTCGGGTCACTGCTGCTCTCTCTGTATTCTCGGGTCACTGCTGCTCTTACTGTTTTCTCGGGTCACTGCTGCTCTCACTGTTTTCTCGGGTCACTGCTGCTCTCACTGTTTTCTCAGGTCACTGATGCTCTCACTGTTTTCTCGGGTCACTGCTGCTCTCACTGTGTTCTCGGGTCCCTGCTGCTCTCACTGTTTTCTCTGTCACTGCTGCTCTCACTGTGTTCTCGGGTCACTGCTGCTCTCTCTGTGTTCTCGGGTCACTGCTGCTCTCGCTGTGTTTTCGGGTCACTGCTGCTCTCGCTGTGTTCTCGGGTCACTGCTGCTCTCACTGTTTTCTCTGTCACTGCTGCTCTCACTGTGTTCTCGGGTCACTGCTGCTCTCACTGTGTTCTCGGGTCACTGCTGCTCTCGCTGTGTTTTCGGGTCACTGCTGCTCTCGCTGTGTTTTCGGGTCACTGCTGCTCTCGCTGTGTTCTCGGATCACTGCTGCTCTCACTGTGTTCTCGGGTCACAGTCATTCTCACCGTGTTTTCGGGTCAAAGCTGCTCTCCCTTTGTTCTCGGGTTACCGATGCCTTTACTGTGTTCTCGGGTCACTGCTGCTCTCGCTGTGTTCTCGGGTCACTGCTGCTCTCGCTGTGTTCTCGGGTCACTGCTGCTCTCGCTGTGTTGTCGGGTCACTGCTGCTCTCGCTGTGTGCTCGGGTTACTGCTGCTCTCATCATGTTCTTGGGTCATTGCTGCTCTCCCTGTGTTCTCGGTTGACTGCTGCTCTCACTGTGTTCTCAGGTCACTGCTGCTCTCGTTGTGTTCTCGGGTCCGTGCTGCTCTCGCTGTGTTCTCGGGTCAGTGCTGCTCTTACTGTATTCTCAGATCAGTGCTGCTCTCTGTATTCTTGGTTCAGTGCTGATCTCACTGTATTCTCGGGTCTCTGCTGCTCTCACTGTGTTCTCGGGTCACTTCTCTTTTCAATGTGTTCTCGGGTCACTGCTGCTCTCACTGTTATAATTATAATGGTTTCCTGCGGTTATGGGCACCAATTTTAAATACGATACTGTGCTGAGATTGACGTTCAGGAAGAACAAGTTGGAGCCTGTCTTGATTCATTTCATACATTGTACATATGTGATCAAGTTAGGAAAATCTGTTATCAATGAAGATCTCGCATCACTTCAGCTCTCACAGTTTTCTCGGGTCACTGCTGCTCTCGCTGTGTTCTCGGGTCACTGCTGCTCTCACTGTGTTCTCGGGTCACTGCTGCTCTCATTATGCTCTTGGGTCACTGCTGCTCTCCCTGTGTTCTCGGTTGACTGCTGCTCTCACTGTGTTCTCAGGTCACTGCTGCTCTCGCTGTGTTCTTGGGTCACTGCTGCTCTCTCTGGGTTCTCATGTCACTGCTGCTCTGTGTTCTTGGGTCACTGTTGCTTTCACTGTGTTCTCGGGTCACTGTTGCTTTCACTGTGTTCTCGGGTCACTGTTGCTCTCACTTTGTTCTCGAGTCACTGCTGCTCTCACTGTTTTCTCTGTCACTGCTGCTCTCACTGTGTTCTCGGGTCACTGCTGCTCTCACTGTGTTCTCGGGTCACTGCTGCTCTCGTTGTGTTTTCGGGTCACTGCTGCTCTCGCTGTGTTCTCGGGTCACTGCTGCTCTCACTGTGTTGTCGGGTCACTGCTGCTCTCACTGTGTTCTCGGGTCACAGTCATTCTCACCGTGTTTTCGGGTCAAAGCTGCTCTCCCTTTGTTCTCGGGTTACCGACGCCTTTACTGTGTTCTCGGGTCACTGCTGCTCTCGCTGTGTTCTTGGGTCACTGCTGCTCTCGCTGTGTTGTCGGGTCACTGCTGCTCTCACTGTGTGCTCGGGTTACTGCTGCTCTCATTATGTTCTTGGGTCACTGCTGCTCTCCCTGTGTTCTCGGTTGACTGCTGCTCTCACTGTGTTCTCAGGTCACTGCTGCTCTCGTTGTGTTCTCGGGCCCGTGCTGCTCTCGCTGTGTTCTCGGGTCAGTGCTGCTCTTACTGTATTCTCAGATCAGTGCTGCTCTCTGTATTCTTGGTTCAGTGCTGATCTCACTGTAATCTCGGGTCTCTGCTGCTCTCACTGTGTTCTCGTTCCCTGCTGCTCTCGTTGTGTTCGCAGGTCACTGCTGCTCTCGCTGTGTTCTCGGGTCACTTCTGTTCTCAATGTGTTCTCGGGTCACTGCTGCTCTCACTGTTATAATGATAATGGTTTCCTGCGGTTTTGGGCACCAATTTTAAATACGATACTGTGCTGAGATTGACGTTCAGGAAGCACAAGCTGGAGCCTGTCTTGATTCATTTCATACATTGTACATATGTGATCAAGTTAGGAAAATCTGTTATCAATAAAAATCTCGCATCACTTCAGCTCTCACAGTTTTCTCGGGTCACTGCTGCTCTCACTGTGTTCTCGGGTCACTGCTGCTCTCATTATGCTCTTGGGTCACTGCTGCTCTCCCTGTGTTCTCGGTTGACTGCTGCTCTCACTGTGTTCTCAGGTCACTGCTGCTCTTGCTGTGTTCTTGGGTCACTGCTGCTCTCTCTGGGTTCTCATGTCACTGCTGCTCTGTGTTCTCGGGTCACTGTTGCTTTCACTGTGTTCTCGGGTCACTGTTGCTCTCACTGTGTTCTCGAGTCACTGCTGCTCTCACTGTTTTCTCTGTCACTGCTGCTCTCACTGTGTTCTCGGGTCACTGCTGCTCTCACTGTGTTCTCGGGTCACTGCTGCTCTCACTGTGTTTTCGGGTCACTGCTGCTCTCACTGTGTTTTCGGGTCACTGCTGCTCTCACTGTGTTTTCGGGTCACTGCTGCTCTCGCTGTGTTCTCGGGTCACTGCTGCTCTCGCTGTGTTCTCGGGTCACTGCTGCTGTCACTGTGTTGTCGGGTCACTGCTGCTCTCACTGTGTTCTCGGGTCACAGTCATTCTCACCGTGTTTTCGGGTCAAAGCTGCTCTCCCTTTGTTTTCGGGTTACCGACGCCTTTACTGCGTTCTCGGGTCACTGCTGCTCTCGCTGTGTTCTCGGGTCACTGCTGCTCTCGCTGTGTTGTCGGTTCACTGCTGCTCTCACTGTGTGCTCGGGTTACTGCTGCTCTCATCATGTTCTTGGGTCACTGCTGTTCTCCCTGTGTTCTCGGTTGACTGCTGCTCTCACTGTGTTCTCAGTTCACTGCTGCTCTCGTTGTGTTCTCGGGTCCGTGCTGCTCTCGCTGTGTTCCCGGGTCAGTGCTGCTCTTACTGTATTCTCAGATCAGTGCTGCTCTCTGTATTCTTGGTTCAGTGCTGATCTCACTGTATTCTCGGGTCTCTGCTGCTCTCACTGTGTTCTCGGGTCACTTCTCTTTTCAATGTGTTCTCGGGTCACTGCTGCTCTCACTGTTATAATTATAATGGTTTCCTGCGGTTATGGGCACCAATTTTAAATACAATACTGTGCTGAGATTGACGTTCAGGAAGCACAAGTTGGAGCCTGTCTTGATTCATTTCATACATTGTACATATGTGATCAAGTTAGGAAAATCTGTTATCAATAAAGATCTCGCATCACTTCAGCTGTCACAGTTTTCTCGGGTCACTGCTGCTCTCGCTGTGTTCTCGGGTCACTGCTGCTCTCACTGTGTTCTCGGGTCACTGCTGCTCTCATTATGTTCTTGGGTCACTGCTGCTCTCCCTGTGTTCTCGGTTGACTGCTGCTCTCACTGTGTTCTCGGGTCACTGCTGCTCTTGCTGTGTTCTTGGTTCACTGCTGCTCTCTCTGGGTTCTCATGTCACTGCTGCTCTGTGTTCTCGGGTCACTGTTGCTTTCACTGTGTTCTCGGGTCACTGTTGCTTTCACTGTGTTCTCGGGTCACTGTTGCTCTCACTGTGTTCTCGGGTCACTGCTGCTCTCACTGTTTTCTCTGTCACTGCTGCTCTCACTGTGTTCTCGGGTCACTGCTGCTCTCACTGTGTTCTCGGGTCACTGCTGCTCTCGCTGTGTTTTCGGGTCACTGCTGCTCTCGCTGTGTTTTCGGGTCACTGCTGCTCTCGCTGTGTTCTCGGGTCACTGCTGCTCTCACTGTGTTCTCGGGTCACAGTCATTCTCACCGTGTTTTCGGGTCAAAGCTGCTCTCCCTTTGTTCTCGGGTTACCGACGCCTTTACTGTGTTCTCGTGTCACTGCTGCTCTCGCTGTGTTCTCGGGTCACTGCTGCTCTCGCTGTGTTGTCGGGTCACTGCTGCTCTCACTGTGTGCTCGGGTTACTGCTGCTATCTCTGTCTTTTCAGTTCATGGCTGCTGTCACCGTGCTCTCGGGTCACTGCTCTCATTATATACTTGGGTTAGTGCTGCTCTCGCTGTATTCCTTTGTCACTGCTGCTCTCAAAGTTATAATGATAATGGCTTCCTGCAGTTGTGGACACCAATGTTAAATATGTTACTGTGCTGAGATTGACGTTCAGGAAGTACAAGTTGGAGCCTGTCATGATTCATTTCAGACATTGCACATATGTGATCAAGTTAGGAAAATCTGTTATCAATAAAGATCTCGCATCACTTCAACTCTCACAGTGTTCTCGGGTCACTGGTGCTCTCGCTTTTGTCTCGGGTCACTGCTGCTCTCGCTGTGTTCTCGGGTCACTGCTGCTCTCGTTGTGTTCTCGGGTCACTGCTGCTCTCGTTGTGTTCTCGGGTCACTGCTGCTCTCGTTGTGTTCTCGGGTCACTGCTGCTCTCGCTGTGTTCTCGAGTCACTGCTGCTCTCGTTGTGTTATCGGGTCACTGCTGCTCTCGCTGTGTTCTCGGGTCACTGCTGCTCTCGCTGTATTCTTGGGTCACTGCTGCTCTCGTTGTGTTCTCGGGTCACTGCTGCTCTCGCTGTGTTCTCGGGTCACTGTTATCATTTTATTTATGGCACTTGGCTGCTCTCGCTGTGTTCTCGGTCCACTGCTGCTCTCGCTGTGTTCTCAGGTCACTGCTGCTTCCGTTGTTTTCTCGGGTCCCTGTTGCTCTCGCTGTGTTCTCGGGTCCCTGTTGTTCTCGCTGTGTTCTCGGGTCCCTGTTGTTCTCGCTGTGTTCTCGGTTCCCTGCTGCTTTCCTTGTTTTCTCAGGTGCCTGTTGCTCTCGCTGTGTTCTCGAGTCTCTGTTGCTCTCGCTGTGTTCTCGGGTACTTGTTGCTCTCGCTGTATTCTCAGGTCACTGCTGCTCTCGCTGTGTTCTCGGGTCACTTATGCTCTCGTCGTTTTTTTGGGTCACTGCTTCTCTCACTGCGCTCTCCGGTCACGTCTGCTCTCGCTGGGCTCTTGGGTCACTGCTGCTCTCACTGTGTTATCGGGTCACTGCTGCTCTCACTGGATTCACTGGTCACTGCTCATGATAACTAGTTTGTTGGTGTGGACACAACTATTAGATACAATACCGCACTGGGATTGAAGATCAGGAAGCACATGTTGGAGCCTGTCATGATATATTTCAGACACTGCAGATAAGTGATAAAGTTAGGAAAATCTGTTATCAATATAGTTAGCTCTCCTGCAATGTTGTCAGCCTGTGTGCTGCTCTCACTGTGTTCTTGATTCACTGCTGCTCTCACTGTGTTCTCGGACCACTGCTGCTCTCACTGTGTTCTCGATTCACTGCTGCTCTCACTGTGTTCTCGGACTACTGCTGCTCTCAGTGTTCTCGGGTCTCTGCTGCCCTCACTGTGTTCTCTGGTCACTGCTGCTCTCGTTGTGTAGTCCTGTCACTGCTGCCCTCACTGTGTTCTCGGTTCACTGCTGCTCTCGCTGTGTTCTCCGGTCACTGCTGCTCTCTCGTTGTGTAGTCCTGTCACTGCTGCCCACACTGTGTTCTCGGTTCACTGCTGCCCTTGCTGTGTTCTTGGTTCACTGCTGCTCTCTCGTTGTGTAGTCCTGTCACTGCTGCCCTCACTGTGTTCTCAGTTCACTGCTGCTCTCGCTGTGTTCTCGGGTCACTTCTGCTCTCCCTGTGTTCTTGGATCACTTCTGCTCTCTCTGTATTCCCTGGTCACTGCTCGTGCTAATAGATTTTTGATGTGCATACCACTATTGGATACAATAACGTACCAGGATTGAAGTTCATAAAGCATATAATGGAGCCTGTCCTGACAGATTTTAGACACTGCAGATATGGGATCATTTAGGAAAATCTATTATCAGTTCGGTTAGCCCTACTACAATGTTGACAGCATGTATGCTGCCCTCACTGTGTTCTCGGGTCACCGCTCTCACTGTGTACTTTGGTGACTGCTGCTCTCGCTTTATTCCCTCGTCACTGCTGCTCTCACGGTGTTCTCTGGTCACTGCTACTCACGCAGTGTTCTCGGGTCACTGCTGCTCTCGCTATGTTCTTGGGTCTCTGCTGCTCTGACTGGGCTCTCGGGTCTTTGCTGCTATCACTGGGCTCTCGGGTTCCTGCTGCTCTCACTGGTTTCTCGGGTCACTGCTGCTCTCACTGTATTCCCTGGTCACTGCTCATGCTAATAGCTGCGTTCTCGGGTCACCGCTCTCACTGTGTACTTCGGAGACTGCTGCTCTCACTTTATTCCCTCGTCACTACTGCTCTCACTGTGTTCTCAGTTCACTGCTGCTCTCGTTGTTTTCTCGGGTCACTGCTGCTCTCGCTGTGTTCTCGGGTCACTGCTGCTCTCGCTGTGTTCTCGGGTCACTGCTGCTCTCGCTGTGTTCTCGGGTCACTGCTGCTCTCGCTGTGTTCTCGGGTCACTGCTGCTCTCGCTGTGTTCTCGGGTCACTGCTGCTCTCGGTGTGTTCTCGGGTCACTGCTGTTCTCGCTGTGTTCTCGGGTCACTGCTGCTCTCACTGTGTTCTTGGGTCACTGCTGCTCTCGTGTTCTCGGGTCACTGTTGCTCTCGCTGTCTTCTGGTCACTGCTATCATTGTATTTTTGGCACTCGGCTGCTCTCGCTGTGTTCTCAGTTCACTGCTGCTCTCGCTGTGTTCTCGGGTCCCTGTTGCTCTCGCTGTGTTCTCGGGTCCCTGTTGCTCTCGCTGTGTTCTCAGGTCCCTGTTGCTCTCGCTGTGTTCTCGGGTCCCTGTTGTTCTTGCTGTGTTCTCGGGTCCCTGCTGCTCTCGTTGTTTTCTCGGGTCCCTGTTGCTCTCGCTGTGTTCTTGGGTCCCTGTTGCTCTCGCTGTGTTTTCGGGTCCCTGTTGCTCTCGCTGTGTTCTTGGGTCCCTGTTGCTCTCGCTGTGTTTTCGGGTCCCTGTTGCTCTCGCTGTGTTCTCGGGTCCCTGTTGTTCTCGCTGTGTTCTCGGTTCCCTGCTGCTCCTTCTGTGTTCTTGTTTCACTGGTGCTCTCGCTGTGTTCTCGAGTCCCTGTTGCTCTCGCTGTGTTCTCAGGTCACTGATGCGCTCGTTGTTTTCTTGGGTCACTGCTTCTCTCACTGGGCTCTCCAGTCACGGCTGCTCTCACTGGGCTCTCCGGTCACGGCTGCTCTCACTGGGCTCTCCGGTCACGGCTGCTCTCACTGGGCTCTCGGGTCACTGCTGCTCTCATTCGATTCCCTGGTCACTGCTCATGAGAACTAGCTTGTTGGTGTGGACACATCTATTAGATACAATACCGCACTGGGATTGAAGATCAGGAAGTACATGTTGGAGCCTGTCTTGATATGTTTCAGAACAGCAGGTAAGTGATAAAGTTAGGACAATCTGTTATCAATATAGTTAGCTCTACTGCAATGTTGTCAGCCTGTGTGCTGCTCTCACTGTGTTCTCGATTCACTGCTCGTCTCACTGTGTTCTCGGGCCACTGCAGCTCTCACTGTGTACTCGGGTCTCTGCTGCACTCATTGTGTTCTCCAGTCACTGCTGTGCTCATTGTGTAGTCGGGTCACTGCTGCCCTCACTGTTTTCTCGGGCCACTGGTGCTCTCGCTGTGTTCTCAGGCCACTGCTGCTCTCGCTGGGTTCTCGGGCCACTGCTGCTCTCGCTGGGTTCTCAGGCCACTGCTGCTCTCGCTGGGTTCTCGGGCCACTGCTGCTCTCGCTGCGTTCTCGGGTCACTGCTGCTCTCGCTGTGTTCTCGGGTGACTGCTGCTCTCGCTGTGTTCTCGGGTGACTGCTGCTCTCGCTGTGTTCTCGGGTGACTGCTGCTCTCGGTGTGTTCTCGGGTGACTGCTGCTCTCGGTGTGCTCTCGGGTGACTGCTGCTCTCGCTGTGTTCTCGGGTGACTGCTGCTCTCGCTGTGTTCTCGGGTGACTGCTGCTCTCGGTGTGTTCTCGGGTGACTGCTGCTCTCGCTGTGTTCTCGGGTGACAGCTGCTCTCGCTGTGTTCTCGGGTCACTGCTTCTCTCGCTGTGTTCTCGGGTCACTGCTTCTCTCGCTGTGTTCTCGGGTGACTGCTGCTCTCGCTGTGTTTTCGGGTCACTGCTGCTCTTGCTGTGTTCTCGGGTCACTGCTTCTCTCGCTGTGTTCTGGGGTCACTGCTTCTCTCGCTGTGTTCTGGGGTCACTGCTTCTCTCGCTGTGTTCTCGGGTCACTGCTTCTCTCGCTGTGTTCTCGGGTCACTGCTTCTCTCGCTGTGTTCTCGGGTCACTGCTTCTCTCGCTGTGTTCTCGGGTCACTGCTTCTCTCGCTGTGTTCTCGGGTCACTGCTTCTCTCGCTGTGTTCTCGGGTCACTGCTGCTCTCGTTGTGTTCTCGGGTCACTTCTGCTCTCCCTGTGTTCTTGGGTCACTTCTGCTCTCTTTGTATTCCCTGGTCACTGCTCGTGCTAATAGATTTTTGATGTGCATACCACTATTGGATACAATAACGTACCAGGATTGAAGTTCATAAAGCATATAATGGAGCCTGTCCTGACAGATTTTAGACACTGCAGATATGGGACCATTTAGGAAAATCTATTATCAGTTCGGATAGCCCTACTAAAATGCTGACAGCATGTATGCTGCCCTCACTGTGTTCTCGGGTCACCGCTCTCACTGTGTACTTTGGTGACTGCTGCTCTCGCTTTATTCCCTCGTCACTGCTGCTCTCACGGTGTTCTCAGGTCACTGCTACTCACGCAGTGTTCTCGGGTCACTGCTGCTCTCGCTATGTTCTTGGGTCTCTGCTGCTCTGACTGGGCTCTTGGGTCTCTGCTGCTATCACTGGGCTCTCGGGTTCCTGCTGCTCTCACTGGTTTCTCGGGTCACTGCTGCTCTCACTGTATTCCCTGGTCACTGCTCATGCTAATAGCTGCGTTCTCGGGTCACCGCTCTCACTGTGTAATTCGGAGACTGCTGCTCTCACTTTATTCCCTCGTCACTACTGCTCTCACTGTGTTCTCAGTTCACTGCTGCTCTCGTTGTTTTCTCGGGTCACTGCTGCTCTCGCTGTGTTCTCGGGTCACTGCTGCTCTCTCTGTGTTCTCGGGTCACTGCTGCTCTCGCTGTGTTCTCGGGTCACTGCTGCTCTCGCTGTGTTCTCGGGTCACTGCTGCTCTCGCTGTGTTCTCGGGTGACTGCTGCTCTCGCTGTGTTCTCAGTTCACTGCTGCTCTCGCTGTGTTCTCGGGTCCCTGTTGCTCTCGCTGTGTTCTCGGGTCCCTGTTGCTCTCGCTGTGTTCTCGGGTCCCTGTTGCTCTCGCTGTGTTCTCGGGTCCCTGTTGTTCTTGCTGTGTTCTCGGGTCCCTGCTGCTTTCGTTGTTTTCTCGGGTCCCTGTTGCTCTCGCTGTGTTCTCGGGTCACTGCTGCTCTCTCGTTGTGTAGTCCTGTCACTGCTGCCCACACTGTGTTCTCGGTTCACTGCTGCCCTTGCTGTGTTCTTGGTTCACTGCTGCTCTCTCGTTGTGTAGTCCTGTCACTGCTGCCCTCACTGTGTTCTCAGTTCACTGCTGCTCTCGCTGTGTTCTCGGGTCACTTCTGCTCTCCCTGTGTTCTTGGATCACTTCTGCTCTCTCTGTATTCCCTGGTCACTGCTCGTGCTAATAGATTTTTGATGTGCATACCACTATTGGATACAATAACGTACCAGGATTGAAGTTCATAAAGCATATAATGGAGCCTGTCCTGACAGATTTTAGACACTGCAGATATGGGATCATTTAGGAAAATCTATTATCAGTTCGGTTAGCCCTACTACAATGTTGACAGCATGTATGCTGCCCTCACTGTGTTCTCGGGTCCCTGCTGCTTTCGTTGTTTTCTCGGGTCCCTGTTGCTCTCGCTGTGTTCTCGGGTCACTGCTGCTCTCTCGTTGTGTAGTCCTGTCACTGCTGCCCACACTGTGTTCTCGGTTCACTGCTGCCCTTGCTGTGTTCTTGGTTCACTGCTGCTCTCTCGTTGTGTAGTCCTGTCACTGCTGCCCTCACTGTGTTCTCAGTTCACTGCTGCTCTCGCTGTGTTCTCGGGTCACTTCTGCTCTCCCTGTGTTCTTGGATCACTTCTGCTCTCTCTGTATTCCCTGGTCACTGCTCGTGCTAATAGATTTTTGATGTGCATACCACTATTGGATACAATAACGTACCAGGATTGAAGTTCATAAAGCATATAATGGAGCCTGTCCTGACAGATTTTAGACACTGCAGATATGGGATCATTTAGGAAAATCTATTATCAGTTCGGTTAGCCCTACTACAATGTTGACAGCATGTATGCTGCCCTCACTGTGTTCTCGGGTCACCGCTCTCACTGTGTACTTTGGTGACTGCTGCTCTCGCTTTATTCCCTCGTCACTGCTGCTCTCACGGTGTTCTCAGGTCACTGCTACTCACGCAGTGTTCTCGGGTCACTGCTGCTCTCGCTATGTTCTTGGGTCTCTGCTGCTCTGACTGGGCTCTCGGGTCTTTGCTGCTATCACTGGGCTCTCGGGTTCCTGCTGCTCTCACTGGTTTCTCGGGTCACTGCTGCTCTCACTGTATTCCCTGGTCACTGCTCATGCTAATAGCTGCGTTCTCGGGTCACCGCTCTCACTGTGTACTTCGGAGACTGCTGCTCTCACTTTATTCCCTCGTCACTACTGCTCTCACTGTGTTCTCAGTTCACTGCTGCTCTCGTTGTTTTCTCGGGTCACTGCTGCTCTCGCTGTGTTCTCGGGTCACTGCTGCTCTCGCTGTGTTCTCGGGTCACTGCTGCTCTCGCTGTGTTCTCGGGTCACTGCTGCTCTCGCTGTGTTCTCGGGTCACTGCTGCTCTCGCTGTGTTCTCGGGTCACTGCTGCTCTCGCTGTGTTCTCGGGTCACTGCTGCTCTCGGTGTGTTCTCGGGTCACTGCTGTTCTCGCTGTGTTCTCGGGTCACTGCTGCTCTCACTGTGTTCTTGGGTCACTGCTGCTCTCGTGTTCTCGGGTCACTGTTGCTCTCGCTGTCTTCTGGTCACTGCTATCATTGTATTTTTGGCACTCGGCTGCTCTCGCTGTGTTCTCAGTTCACTGCTGCTCTCGCTGTGTTCTCGGGTCCCTGTTGCTCTCGCTGTGTTCTCGGGTCCCTGTTGCTCTCGCTGTGTTCTCAGGTCCCTGTTGCTCTCGCTGTGTTCTCGGGTCCCTGTTGTTCTTGCTGTGTTCTCGGGTCCCTGCTGCTCTCGTTGTTTTCTCGGGTCCCTGTTGCTCTCGCTGTGTTCTTGGGTCCCTGTTGCTCTCGCTGTGTTTTCGGGTCCCTGTTGCTCTCGCTGTGTTCTTGGGTCCCTGTTGCTCTCGCTGTGTTTTCGGGTCCCTGTTGCTCTCGCTGTGTTCTCGGGTCCCTGTTGTTCTCGCTGTGTTCTCGGTTCCCTGCTGCTCCTTCTGTGTTCTTGTTTCACTGGTGCTCTCGCTGTGTTCTCGAGTCCCTGTTGCTCTCGCTGTGTTCTCAGGTCACTGATGCGCTCGTTGTTTTCTTGGGTCACTGCTTCTCTCACTGGGCTCTCCAGTCACGGCTGCTCTCACTGGGCTCTCCGGTCACGGCTGCTCTCACTGGGCTCTCCGGTCACGGCTGCTCTCACTGGGCTCTCGGGTCACTGCTGCTCTCATTCGATTCCCTGGTCACTGCTCATGAGAACTAGCTTGTTGGTGTGGACACATCTATTAGATACAATACCGCACTGGGATTGAAGATCAGGAAGTACATGTTGGAGCCTGTCTTGATATGTTTCAGAACAGCAGGTAAGTGATAAAGTTAGGACAATCTGTTATCAATATAGTTAGCTCTACTGCAATGTTGTGAGCCTGTGTGCTGCTCTCACTGTGTTCTCGATTCACTGCTCGTCTCACTGTGTTCTCGGGCCACTGCAGCTCTCACTGTGTACTCGGGTCTCTGCTGCACTCATTGTGTTCTCCAGTCACTGCTGTGCTCATTGTGTAGTCGGGTCACTGCTGCCCTCACTGTTTTCTCGGGCCACTGGTGCTCTCGCTGTGTTCTCAGGCCACTGCTGCTCTCGCTGGGTTCTCGGGCCACTGCTGCTCTCGCTGTGTTCTCGGGCCACTGCTGCTCTCGCTGGGTTCTTGGGCCACTGCTGCTCTCGCTGCGTTCTCGGGTCACTGCTGCTCTCGCTGTGTTCTCGGGTGACTGCTGCTCTCGCTGTGTTCTCGGGTGACTGCTGCTCTCGCTGTGTTCTCGGGTGACTGCTGCTCTCGGTGTGTTCTCGGGTGACTGCTGCTCTCGGTGTGCTCTCGGGTGACTGCTGCTCTCGCTGTGTTCTCGGGTGACTGCTGCTCTCGCTGTGTTCTCGGGTGACTGCTGCTCTCGGTGTGTTCTCGGGTGACTGCTGCTCTCGCTGTGTTCTCGGGTGACAGCTGCTCTCGCTGTGTTCTCGGGTCACTGCTTCTCTCGCTGTGTTCTCGGGTCACTGCTTCTCTCGCTGTGTTCTCGGGTGACTGCTGCTCTCGCTGTGTTTTCGGGTCACTGCTGCTCTTGCTGTGTTCTCGGGTCACTGCTTCTCTCGCTGTGTTCTGGGGTCACTGCTTCTCTCGCTGTGTTCTGGGGTCACTGCTTCTCTCGCTGTGTTCTCGGGTCACTGCTTCTCTCGCTGTGTTCTCGGGTCACTGCTTCTCTCGCTGTGTTCTCGGGTCACTGCTTCTCTCGCTGTGTTCTCGGGTCACTGCTTCTCTCGCTGTGTTCTCGGGTCACTGCTTCTCTCGCTGTGTTCTCGGGTCACTGCTGCTCTCGTTGTGTTCTCGGGTCACTTCTGCTCTCCCTGTGTTCTTGGGTCACTTCTGCTCTCTTTGTATTCCCTGGTCACTGCTCGTGCTAATAGATTTTTGATGTGCATACCACTATTGGATACAATAACGTACCAGGATTGAAGTTCATAAAGCATATAATGGAGCCTGTCCTGACAGATTTTAGACACTGCAGATATGGGACCATTTAGGAAAATCTATTATCAGTTCGGATAGCCCTACTAAAATGCTGACAGCATGTATGCTGCCCTCACTGTGTTCTCGGGTCACCGCTCTCACTGTGTACTTTGGTGACTGCTGCTCTCGCTTTATTCCCTCGTCACTGCTGCTCTCACGGTGTTCTCAGGTCACTGCTACTCACGCAGTGTTCTCGGGTCACTGCTGCTCTCGCTATGTTCTTGGGTCTCTGCTGCTCTGACTGGGCTCTCGGGTCTCTGCTGCTATCACTGGGCTCTCGGGTTCCTGCTGCTCTCACTGGTTTCTCGGGTCACTGCTGCTCTCACTGTATTCCCTGGTCACTGCTCATGCTAATAGCTGCGTTCTCGGGTCACCGCTCTCACTGTGTAATTCGGAGACTGCTGCTCTCACTTTATTCCCTCGTCACTACTGCTCTCGCTGTGTTCTCAGTTCACTGCTGCTCTCGTTGTTTTCTCGGGTCACTGCTGCTCTCGCTGTGTTCTCGGGTCACTGCTGCTCTCTCTGTGTTCTCGGGTCACTGCTGCTCTCGCTGTGTTCTCGGGTCACTGCTGCTCTCGCTGTGTTCTCGGGTCACTGCTGCTCTCGCTGTGTTCTCGGGTCACTGCTGCTCTCGCTGTGTTCTCGGGTCACTGATGCTCTCGTGTTCTCGGGTCACTGATGCTCTCGTGTTCTCGGGTCACTGTTGCTCTCACTGTGTTCTCGGGTCACTGCTATCATTGTATTTATGGCACTCGGCTGCTCTCGCTGTGTTCTCAGTTCACTGCTGCTCTCGCTGTGTTCTCGGGTCCCTGTTGCTCTCGCTGTGTTCTCGGGTCCCTGTTGCTCTCGCTGTGTTCTCGGGTCCCTGTTGCTCTCGCTGTGTTCTCGGGTCCCTGTTGTTCTTGCTGTGTTCTCGGGTCCCTGCTGCTTTCGTTGTTTTCTCGGGTCCCTGTTGCTCTCGCTGTGTTCTCGGGTCCCTGTTGCTCTCGCTGTGTTCTCAGGTCCCTGTTGCTCTCGCTGTGTTCTCGGGTCCCTGCTGCTCTCATTGTTTTCTCGGGTCCCTGTTGCTCTCGCTGTGTTCTCGGGTCCCTGTTGTTCTCGCTGTGTTCTCGGTTCCCTGCTGCTCCTTCTGTGTTCTTGTTTCACTGGTGCTCTCGCTGTGTTCTCGAGTCCCTCCCTGTTGCTCTCGCTGTGTTCTCGGGTCACTGATGCTCTCGTTGTTTTCTTGGGTCACTGCTTCTCTCACTGGGCTCTCCAGTCACGGCTGCTCTCACTGGGCTCTCCGGTCACGGCTGCTCTCACTGGGCTCTCTGGTCACGGCTGCTCTCACTGGGCTCTCGGGTCACTGCTGCTCTCATTCGATTCCCTGGTCACTGCTCATGAGAACTAGCTTGTTGGTGTGGACACATCTATTAGATACAATACCGCACTGGGATTAAAGATCAGGAAGCACATGTTGGAGCCTGTCTTGATATGTTTCAGAACAGCAGGTAAGTGATAAAGTTAGGACAATCTGTTATCAATATAGTTAGCTCTACTGCAATGTTGTGAGCCTGTGTGCTGCTCTCACTGTGTTCTCGATTCACTGCTCATCTCACTGTGTTCTCGGGCCACTGCTGCTCTCACTGTGTACTCGGGTCTCTGCTGCCCTCATTGTGTTCTCCAGTCACTGCTGTGCTCATTATGTAGTCGGGTCACTGCTGCCCTCACTGTTTTCTCGGGCCACTGGTGCTCTCGCTGTGTTCTCGGGCCACTGCTGCTCTCGCTGGGTTCTCGGGCCACTGCTGCTCTCGCTGTGTTCTCGGGCCACTGCTGCTCTCGCTGTGTTCTTGGGCCACTGCTGCTCTCGATGTGTTCTCGGGTCACTGCTGCTCTCGCTGTTTTCTCGGGTCACTGCTGCTCTCGCTGTGTTCTCGGGTGACTGCTGCTCTCGCTGTGTTCTCGGGTGACTGCTGCTCTCGCTGTGTTCTCGGGTGACTGCTTCTCTCGCTGTGTTCTCGGGTGACTGCTGCTCTCGGTGTGTTCTCGGGTGACTGCTGCTCTCGCTGTGTTTACGGGTGACTGCTGCTCTCGGTGTGTTCTCGGGTGACTGCTGCTCTCGCTGTGTTCTCGGGTGACAGCTGCTCTCGCTGTGTTCTCGGGTCACTGCTTCTCTCGCTGTGTTCTCGGGTCACTGCTTCTCTCGCTGTGTTCTCGGGTGACTGCTGCTCTCGCTGTGTTTTCGGGTCACTGCTGCTCTTGCTGTGTTCTCGGGTCACTGCTTCTCTCGCTGTGTTCTGGGGTCACTGCTTCTCTCGCTGTGTTCTGGGGTCACTGCTTCTCTCGCTGTGTTCTCGGGTCACTGCTTCTCTCGCTGTGTTCTCGGGTCACTGCTTCTCTCGCTGTGTTCTCGGGTCACTGCTTCTCTCGTTGTGTTCTCGGGTCACTGCTTCTCTCGCTGTGTTCTCGGGTCACTGCTTCTCTCGCTGTGTTCTCGGGTCACTGCTGCTCTCGCTGTGTTCTCGGGTCACTTCTGCTCTCCCTGTGTTCTTGGATCACTTCTGCTCTCTTTGTATTCCCTGGTCACTGCTCGTGCTAATAGATTTTTGATGTGCATACCACTATTGGATACAATAACGTACCAGGATTGAAGTTCATAAAGCATATAATGGAGCCTGTCCTGACAGATTTTAGACACTGCAGATATGGGACCATTTAGGAAAATCTATTATCAGTTCGGATAGCCCTACTAAAATGCTGACAGCATGTATGCTGCCCTCACTGTGTTCTCGGGTCACCGCTCTCACTGTGTACTTTGGTGACTGCTGCTCTCGCTTTATTCCCTCGTCACTGCTGCTCTCACGGTGTTCTCAGGTCACTGCTACTCACGCAGTGTTCTCGGGTCACTGCTGCTCTCGCTATGTTCTTGGGTCTCTGCTGCTCTGACTGGGCTCTCGGGTCTCTGCTGCTATCACTGGGCTCTCGGGTTCCTGCTGCTCTCACTGGTTTCTCGGGTCACTGCTGCTCTCACTGTATTCCCTGGTCACTGCTCATGCTAATAGCTGCGTTCTCGGGTCACCGCTCTCACTGTGTAATTCGGAGACTGCTGCTCTCACTTTATTCCCTCGTCACTACTGCTCTCACTGTGTTCTCAGTTCACTGCTGCTCTCGTTGTTTTCTCGGGTCACTGCTGCTCTCGCTGTGTTCTCGGGTCACTGCTGCTCTCTCTGTGTTCTCGGGTCACTGCTGCTCTCGCTGTGTTCTCGGGTCACTGCTGCTCTCGCTGTGTTCTCGGGTCACTGCTGCTCTCGCTGTGTTCTCGGGTCACTGCTGCTCTCGCTGTGTTCTCGGGTCACTGCTGCTCTCGCTGTGTTCTCGGGTCACTGCTGCTCTCGCTGTGTTCTCGGGTCACTGATGCTCTCGTGTTCTCGGGTCACTGCTATCATTGTATTTATGGCACTCGGCTGCTCTCGCTGTGTTCTCAGTTCACTGCTGCTCTCGCTGTGTTCTCGGGTCCCTGTTGCTCTCGCTGTGTTCTCGGGTCCCTGTTGCTCTCGCTGTGTTCTCGGGTCCCTGTTGCTCTCGCTGTGTTCTCGGGTCCCTGTTGTTCTTGCTGTGTTCTCGGGTCCCTGCTGCTTTCGTTGTTTTCTCGGATCCCTGTTGCTCTCGCTGTGTTCTCGGGTCCCTGTTGCTCTCGCTGTGTTCTCAGGTCCCTGTTGCTCTCGTTGTTTTCTCGGGTCCCTGCTGCTCTCGTTGTTTTCTCGGGTCCCTGTTGCTCTCGCTGTGTTCTCGGGTCCCTGTTGTTCTCGCTGTGTTCTCGGTTCCCTGCTGCTCCTTCTGTGTTCTTGTTTCATTGGTGCTCTCGCTGTGTTCTCGAGTCCCTGTTGCTCTCGCTGTGTTCTCGGGTCACTGATGCTCTCGTTGTTTTCTTGGGTCACTGCTTCTCTCACTGGGCTCTCCAGTCACGGCTGCTCTCACTGGGCTCTCCGGTCACGGCTGCTCTCACTGGGCTCTCCGGTCACGGCTGCTCTCACTGGGCTCTCGGGTCACTGCTGCTCTCATTCGATTCCCTGGTCACTGCTCATGAGAACTAGCTTGTTGGTGTGGACACATCTATTAGATACAATACCGCACTGGGATTAAAGATCAGGAAGCACATGTTGGAGCCTGTCTTGATATGTTTCAGAACAGCAGGTAAGTGATAAAGTTAGGACAATCTGTTATCAATATAGTTAGCTCTACTGCAATGTTGTGAGCCTGTGTGCTGCTCTCACTGTGTTCTCGATTCACTGCTCATCTCACTGTGTTCTCGGGCCACTGCTGCTCTCACTGTGTACTCGGGTCTCTGCTGCCCTCATTGTGTTCTCCAGTCACTGCTGTGCTCATTGTGTAGTCGGGTCACTGCTGCCCTCACTGTTTTCTCGGGCCACTGGTGCTCTCGCTGTGTTCTCGGGCCACTGCTGCTCTCGCTGGGTTCTCGGGCCACTGCTGCTCTCGCTGGGTTCTCGGGCCACTGCTGCTCTCGCTGTGTTCTCGGGCCACTGCTGCTCTCGCTGTGTTCTTGGGCCACTGCTGCTCTCGATGTGTTCTCGGGTCACTGCTGCTCTCGCTGTTTTCTCGGGTCACTGCTGCTCTCGCTGTGTTCTCGGGTGACTGCTGCTCTCGCTGTGTTCTCGGGTGACTGCTGCTCTCGCTGTGTTCTCGGGTGACTGCTTCTCTCGCTGTGTTCTCGGGTGACTGCTGCTCTCGGTGTGTTCTCGGGTGACTGCTGCTCTCGCTGTGTTTACGGGTGACTGCTGCTCTCGGTGTGTTCTCGGGTGACTGCTGCTCTCGGTGTGTTCTCGGGTGACTGCTGCTCTCGGTGTGTTCTCAGGTGACTGCTGCTCTCGCTGTGTTCTCGGGTCACTGCTTCTCTCGCTGTGTTCTCGAGTCACTGCTTCTCTCGCTGTGTTCTCGGGTGACTGCTGCTCTTGCTGTGTTTTCGGGTCACTGCTGCTCTCGCTGTGTTCTCGGGTCACTGCTTCTCTCGCTGTGTTCTCGGGTCACTGCTTCTCTCGCTGTGTTCTCGGGTCACTGCTGCTCTCGCTGTGTTCTCGGGTCACTGCTGCTCTCGCTATGTTCTTGGGTCTCTGCTGCTATCACTGGGCTTTCGGATCACTGCTGCTCTCACTGGTTTCTCGGGTCACTGCTGCTCTCATTGTGTTCTCGGGGCACAGCTGCTCTCGCTGTGTTCTCGGGTCTCTGCTGCTCTCTCTGTGTTCTTGGGTCACTGCTGCTGTCTCTGTATTCCCTGGTCACTGCTCATGCTAATATAAAAACAAAAAAACTGCGGATGCTGGAAATCCAAAACAAAAACAAAAACAGAATTACCTGGAAAAACTCAGCAGGTCTGGCAGCATTGGCGGAGAAGAAAAGAGTTGACGTTTCGAGTCCTCATGACCCTTCGACAGAACTTGAGTTTGAGTCCAAGAAAGAGTTGAAATATAAGCTGGTTTAAGGTGTGTGTGTGGGGGGCGGAGAGAGAGAGAGAGAGAGGTGGAGGGGGGGTGTGGTTGTAGGGACAAACAAGCAGTGATAGAAGCAGATCATCAAAAGATGTCAACAACAATAATACAAAAGAACACATAGGTGTTAAAGTTAAAGTTGGTGATATTATCTAAACGAATGTGCTAATTAAGAATGGATGGTAGGGCACTCAAGGTATAGCTCTAGTGGGGGTGGGGAGAGCATAAAAGATGTAAAAAAAATTTAAAAAATAAATAAATATTTTTTTTTTCTTTTTCTCTTTTTATAATGGAAATATGTGGGAAAAGGAAAACCTATATAATTTATTGGAAAAAAAAGAGAAAAGGAAGGGGGAAACAGAAAGGGGGTGGGGATGGGGGGGGGAGCTCACGACCTAAAGTTGTTGAATTCACTATTCAGTCCAGATGGCTGTAAAGTGCCTAGTCGGAAGGTGAGGTGTTGTTCCCCCAGTTTGCGTTGGGCTTCACTGGAACAATGTAGCAAGCCAAGGACAGACATGTGGGCAAGAGAGCAGGGTGGAGTGTTAAAATGGCAAGCGACAGGGAGGTTTGGGTCATTCTTGCGGACAGACCGCAGGTGTTCTGCAAAGCGGTCGCCCAGTTTACGTTTGGTCTCTCCAATGTAGAGGAGACCACATTGGGAGCAACGAATGCAGTAGACTAAGTTGGGGGAAATGCAAGTGAAATGCTGCTTCACTTGAAAGGAGTGTTTGGGTCCTTGGACGGTGAGGAGAGAGGAAGAGAAGGGGCAGGTGTTGCATCTTTTGCGTGGGCATGGGGTGGTGCCATTGGAGGGGGTTGAGGAGTAGGGGGTGATGGAGGAGTGGACCAGGGTGTCCCGGAGGGAGCGATCCCTACGGAATGCCGATAGGGTGGGTGAAGGGAAGATGTGTTTGGTGGTGGCATCATGCTGGAGTTGGCGGAAATGGCGGAGGATGATCCTTTGAATGCAGAGGCTGGTGGGGTGATAAGTGAGGACACGGGGGACCCTATCATGTTTCTGGGAGGGAGGAGAAGGCGTGAGGGTGGATGCGCGGGAGATGGGCCGGACACGGTTGAGGGCCCTGTCAACGACCGTGGGTGGAAAACCTCAGTTAAGGAAAAAGGAGGACATGTCTGAGGAACTGTTTTTGAAGGTAGCATCATCGGAACAGATGCGACGGAGGCGAAGGAACTGAGAGAATGGGATGGAGTCTTTACAGGAAGCGGGGTGTGAGGAGCTGTAGTCGAGGTAGCTGTGGGAGTCGGTGGGTTTGTAATGGATATTGGTGGACAGTCTATCACCAGAGATTGAGACAGAGAGGTCAAGGAAGGGAAGGGAAGTGTCAGAGATGGACCACGTGAAAATGATGGAGGGGTGGAGATTGGAAGCAAAATTAATAAATTTTTCCAAGTCCCGATGAGAGCATGAAGCGGCACCGAAGTAATCATCGATGTACCGGAGAAAGAGTTGTGGAAGGGGGCCGGAGTAGGATTGGAACAAGGAATGTTCCACATACCGCATAAAGAGACAGGCATAGCTGGGGCCCATGCGGGTACCCATAGCCACACCTTTTATTTGGAGGAAGTGAGAGGAGTTGAAGGAGAAATTGTTCAGCGTGAGAACAAGTTCAGCCAGACGGAGGAGAGAAGTGGTGGATGGGGATTGTTCGGGCCTCTGTTCGAGGAAGAAGCTAAGGGCCCTCAGACCATCCTGGTGGGGGATGGAGGTGTAGAGGGATTGGACGTCCATGGTGAAGAGGAAGCGGTTGGGGCCAGGGAACTGGAAATTGTTGATGTGACGTAAGGTGTCAGAGGAATCACGGATGTAGGTGGGAAAGGACTGGACAAGGGGAGAGAGAAGGGAGTCAAGATAACGAGAAATGAGTTCTGTGGGGCAGGAGCAAGCTGAGACGATCGGTCTACCGGGGCAGTTCTGTTTGTGGATTTTGGGTAGGAGATAGAAGCGGGCCGTCCGAGGTTGGGCGACTATCAGGTTGGAAGCTGTGGGAGGGAGATCCCCAGAGGAGATGAGGTCAGTAACAGTCCTGGAAACAATGGCTTGATGTTCAGTGGTGGGGTCATGGTCCAGGGAGAGGTAGGAGTAAGTGTCTGCAAGTTGACGCTCAGCCTCCGCGAGGTAGAGGTCAGTGCGCCAGACAACAACAGCACCACCCTTGTCAGCGGGTTTGATGACAATGTCAGCGTTGGACCTGAGAGAATGGAGTGCAGTAAGTTCAGAGAGAGACAGGTTAGAATGGGTGAGAGGAGCAGAGAAATTGAGACGACTAATGTCGTGCCGACAGTTCTCAATGAAAAGATCAAGAGAAGGTAAGAATCCAGAGGGAGGGGTCCAGGTGGTGGGAGAATATTGGAGATGGGTAAAAGGATCCGTTGAACTGGGAGAGGACTCCTGCCCAAAGAAGTGAGCCCGGAGACGAAAACGGCGGAAGAAGAGTTCAGAATCATGCCGAGCCCGAAATTCATTGAGCTAATAGCTGTGTTCTCGGGTCACTGCTGCTCTCGTTGTGTATTCCTGTCACTGCTGCCCTCACTGTGTTCTCGATTCACTGCTGCTCTCGCTGTGTTCTTGGGTCAATTCTGCTCTCCCTGTGTCCTCCGGTCACTGCTGCTCTCGTTGTGTAGTCCTGTCACTGCTGCCCTCACTGTGTTCTCGGTTCACTGCTGCTCTCGCTGTGTTCTCGGGTCACTTCTGCTCTCCCTGTGTTCTTGGATCACTTCTGCTCTCTCTGTATTCCCTGGTCACTGCTCATGCTAATAGCTTTTTGATGTGCACACCACTATTGGATACAATAACGTACCAGGATTGAAGTTCATAAAGCACATAATGGAGCCTGTCCTGATAGATTTTAGACACTGCAGATATTGGATCATTTAGGAAAATCTATTATCAGTTCGGTTAGCCCTACTACAATGTTGACAGCATGTATGCTGCCCTCACTGTGTTCTCGGGTCACCGCTCTCACTGTGTACTTTGGTGACTGCTGCTCTCGCTGTGTTCTCGGGTCACTGCTGCTCTCGCTGTGCTCTCGATTCACTGCTGCTCTCCCTGTGTTCTCAATTCACTGCTGCTCTCACTGTGTTGTCGGGTCAGAGCTTCTCTCGTTGTGTTCTCGGGTCACTGCTGCTCTCGCTGTGTTCTCGGGTTACTGCTGCTCTCATTGTGCTCTCGGGTCACCTGCTACTCTCGCTGTGTTCTCGAGTCACTGCTTCTCTTGTTGTGTTCTCGATTCACTGCTGCTCTCGCTGTGTCTCGATTCACTGCTGCTCTCGCTGTGTTCTTGGGTCACTGCTGCTCTCATGTTCTTGGATCACTGCTGCTCTCTGGTCACTGCTGCTCTCGCTGTGCTCTCTGGTCGCTGCTGCTCTCGCTGTGCTCTTGGGTCACTCCTGCTCTCGCTGTGTTCTCGGGTCACTGGTGCTCTCGCTGTGTTCTCGGGTCACCGCTGCTCTCACTGTGTTCTCGATTCACTGCTGCTCTCACTGTGTTCTCGGGCCAATGCAGCTGTCATGGTGTTCTCGGGTCGCTGCTGCTCTCGCTGTGTTTTCGGGTCGCTGCTGCTCACTGTGTTCTCATGCCAATGCCACCCTCACTGTGTTCTATGGTCACGACAGGTCTCGCTGTTGTCATGATAATATTGTGGTTGTGGACACTAGTACTAGAAACTGTACCTTACTGGGATTGAAGCTCAGATAGCACATGTTGAAGCCTATGTTGCTGGATTTCAGACACTGCAGATATATTTTCATGTTCGGAAAATGTGTTATCAGTCAAGTTAGCTCAGCTACAATGACAATGGCCTGTCTGCCACTCTCACTGTGTTCTCAGGTCACCGCTCTCAATGTGTTCTGCGGTCAGTGTTCTCACTGTGTTCTCGGGTCTGCACGCTTACTCTGTTTTCGGGCCACAGCTGCTCTCACTGTGTTCTCTGGTTACCGCTCTCACTGTTCTCTCCAGTCACCGCCCTCACTGTTCTATCGAGTCACCGGTCTTACTGTGTTCTTGTGTCGCAGTTTGGTCTCACTGTGTTCTCAGGTCATTGCTGCCCTCATTGTGCTCTGACCTCACTGCTGCTCTCACTTTTGCCATGATTATATATTATTGTGGTTGTGGACTTCAGCGTTAGATAGCATACCATGCTATGTACTATATAGTGTGGTCACATGACCTGACATTTGAAGTTCAGATAGTACACGTTGGAGCCTGTCCTGATAGATTTCAGACACTGCAGATATGTGTTCATTTTGGGAAACTGTGTTATCAATGAAGTTAGTCCTACCACAATGTCGGTGGCCTGTGGGCTGCTCTCACTGTATTCTCGGGTAACTGCTGCTCTCACTGTGTTCTCAGGTCTCTACTGCTGTCGCTGTGCTCTCGGGTCACAGCTGCTGTCGCTGTGCTCTCGGGTGACTGCTGCTCTCGCTGTGCTCTCGGGTGACTGCTGGTCTCGCTGTGCTCTCTGGTCACTGCTGCTCTCGCTGTGCTCTCTGGTCACTGCTGCTCTCGCTGTGCTCTCGGGTCACTTCTGCTCTTGCTGTATTCTCGGATCACCGCTGCTCTAGCTGTGTTCTCGGATCACCGCTGCTCTCGCTGTGTTCTCGGATCACCGCTGCTCTCGCTGTGTTCTCGGATCACCGCTGCTCTCGCTGTGTTCTCGGATCACCGCTGCTCTCGCTGTGTTCTCGGGTCACTGCTGCTCTCGTTGTGTTCTCGGGTCACTGCTGCTCTCATTGTGTTCTCGATTCACTGCTGCTCTCTCTGTGTTCTAGATTCACTGCTGCTCTCGCTGTGTTCTCGGGTCACCGCTGCTCTCGCTGTGTTCTCGGGTCACTGCTGCACTCGCTGTGCTCTCGGGTCACAGCTGCACTCGCTGTGCTCTCGGGTCTCAGCTGCACTCGCTGTGTTCTCGGGTCACTGCTGCTCTCGCTGTGTTTTCGGGTCAGAGCTGCTCTCACTGTGTTTTCGGGTCACACATCTTCTCGCTGTGTCCTCGGGTCACAGCTGCTCTCGTTGTGTTCTCGGGTCACTGCTGCTCTCGCTGTGTTCTCGGGTCACTGCTGCTTTCGCTGTGTTCTCGGCTCACTGCTGCTCTTGCTGTGTTCTCGGATAACTGCTGCTCTCGCTGTGTCCTCGGGTCACTGCAGCTCTCGCAGTGCTCTCGGGTCACTGCTGCTCTCACTGTGTTCTCGATTCACTGCTGCTCTCACTGTGTTCTCGATTCACTGCTGCTCTTGCTGTGTTCTCGATTCACTGCTGCTCTCTCTGTGTTCTCGATTCACTGCTGCTCCCACTGTGTTCTCGATTCACTGCTGCTCCCACTGTGTTCTCGATTCACTGCTGCTCTCACGGTGTTGTCGTGTCAGAGCTGCTCTCGTTGTGTTACCGGGTCACTGCTGCGCTCGCTGTGTTCTCGGGTCACTGCTGCTCTCGCTGTGTTCTCGGGTCACTGCTGCTCTCGCCGTGTTCTCGGGTCCCTCCCGCACTCACCGTTTTCTCGGGTCATTGCTGCTCTCGCTATGTTCTCGGGTCCCTGTTGCTCTCGCTGTGTTCTTGTGTCACTGCTGCTCTCGTGTTCTTGGATCACTGCTGCTCTCTGGTCACTGCTGCTCTCGCTGTGCTCCCTGGTCACTGCTGCTCTCGCTGTGCTCCCTGGTCACTGCTGCTCTCGCTGTGCTCTCGGGTCACTGCTGCTCTCGCTGTGTTCTCAGGTCACTGCTGGTCTCACTGTGCTCTCAGTCACCACTGCTCTCGCTGTGCCCTCGGGTCACTGCTGCTCTCGCTGTGCTCTTGGGTCACTGCTGCTCTCGGGTCACTGCTGCTCTCACTGTGCTCTCTGGTCACTGCTGCTCTCGCTGTGCTCTCTGGTCACTGCTGCTCTCGCTGTGCTCTCGGGTCTCTCCTGCTCTCGCTGTTATCTTGGGTCACTGCTGCTCTCGCTATGCTTTCGGATCACAGCTGCTCTCGCTGTGTTCTTGGGTTACTGCTGCTCTCGTTGTGTTCTCGGGTCACTGCTGCTCTCGCTGTGTTCTCGGGTCAGTGCTGCTCTCACTGTATTCTCGGGTCAGTGCTGCTCTCGCTGTGTTCTCGGGTCACTGCTGCTCTTGCTGTGCTCTCGGATCACAGCTGCTCTCACTGTGCTCTCGGATCACTGCTGCTCTCACTGTATTCTCGGGTCACTGCTGCTCTCATTGTGTCCTCAGGTCTCTACTGCTCTGGCTGTGTTCTTGGGTCACTGCTGCTCTCGCTGTATTCTCGGGTCACTGCTGCTCTCGCTGTGTTCTCGGGTCACTGCTGCTCTCGCTGTGTTCTCTGGTCACTGCTGCTCTCGCTGTGTTCTCGAGTCACTGCTTCTCTTGCTGTGTTATCGATTCACTGCTGCTCTCGCTGTGTTCTCGGATCACTGCTGGTCTCGCTGTGTTCTTGGGTCACTGCTGGTCTCGCTATGTTCTCGGGTCACTGCTGCTCTCGCTGTGTTCTTGGGTCACTGCTGCTCTCGCTGTGCTCTCGGGTCACTGCTGCTCTCGGGTCACTGCTGCTCTCACTGTGTTCTCGGGTCACTGCTGCTCTCGTTGTGTTCTCGGGTCACTGCTGCTCTCGCTGTGTTCTCGGGTCACTGCTGCTCTCGCTGTGTTCTCGGGTCACTCCCGCACTCGCCGTTTTCTCGGGTCATTGCTGCTCTCGCTGTGTTCTCGGGTCCCTGTTGCTTTCGCTGTGTTCTTGGGTCACTGCTGCTCTCGTGTTCTTGGGTCACTGCTGCTCTCGTGTTCTTGGTTCACTGCTGCTCTCGCTGTGTTCTCGGGTCACCGCTGCTCTCGCTGTGTTCTCGGGTCACTCCTGCTCTCGCCGTGTTCTCGGGTCACTCCTGCTCTCGCCGTGTTCTCGGGTCACTGCTGCGCTCGCCGTTTTCTCGGGTCACTGTTGCTCTCGCCGTGTTCTCGGGTCACTGTTGCTCTCGCTGTGTTCTAGGGTCAGAGCTGCTCTCACTGTGATCTCGGGTCCCTGTTGCTCTCACTGTGTTCTCGATTCACTGCTGCTCTCACTGTGTTCTCGATTCACTGCTGCTCTCTCTGTGTTCTCGATTCACTGCTGCTCTCTCTGTGTTCTCGGGTCACAGCTGCTCTCACTGTGTTTTCGATTCGCTGCTGCTCTCACTGTGTTGTCGGGTCACAGCTGCTCTCACTGTGTTCTCGGGTCGCTGCTGCTCGCTGTGTTCTCATGCCAATGCCACCCTCACTCTGTTCTATGGTCACGACAGGTCTCGCTGTTGTCATGATAATATTGTGGTTGTGGACACCAGTACTAGAAACTGTACCTTACTGGGATTGAAGCTCAGATAGCACATGTTGAAGCTGGTGTTGTTGGATTTCGGACACTGCGCATATATTTTCAAGTTCGGAAAATGTGTTATCAATCAAGTTAGCTCAGCTACAATGTCAATGGCCTGTCTGCCACTCTCACTGTGTTCTCAGGTCACCGCTCTCAATGTGTTCTGCGGTCACTGTTCTCACTGTGTTCTCGGGTCTGCACGCTCACTTTGTTCTCGGGCCACAGCTGCTCTCACTGTGTTCTCTGGTTACCGCTCTCACTGTTCTCTCAAGTCACCACCCTCACTGTTCTATTGAGTCACCACTCTTAATGTGTTCTTATGTCGCAGTTTGGTCTCACTGTGTTCTCAGGTCATTGCTGCCCTCATTGTGTTCTGACCTCACTGCTGCTCTAACTGTTGCCATGATTATATATTATTGTGGTTGTGGACTTTAGCATTAGATAGCATACCATGCTCTGTACTGTATAGTGTGGTCACATGACCTGACGTTTGAAGTTCAGATAGTACACGTTGGAGCCTGTCCTGATAGATTTCAGACACTGCAGATATGTGTTCATTTTGGGAAAATGTGTTACCAATGAAGTTAGCCCTACCACAATGTCGGTGGCCTGTGGGCTGCTCTCACTGTATTCTCGGGTCACTGCTGCTCTGGCTGTGTTCTCAGGTCACAGCTGCTCTCGCTGTGTTCTCGGGTCACAGCTGCTCTCGCTGTGTTCTCGGGTCACAGCTGCTCTCGCTGTGTTCTCGGGTCACAGCTGCTCTCGCTGTGTTCTCGGGTCACTGGTGCTCTCGCTGTGTTCTCGGGTCACGGCTGCTCTCGCTGTGTTCTTGGGTCACTGGTGCTCTCGCTGTGTTCTCGGGTCACTGGTGCTCTCGCTGTGTTCTCGGGTCACTGGTGCTCTCGCTGTGTTCTCGGGTCACTGCTGCTCTCGCTGTGTTCTCAGGTCTCTGCTGCTCTCACTTGTCTCTCGGTTACTGCTGCTCTTGCTGTGTTCTCGGGTCACTGCTGCCCTCGCTGTGTTATTGGGTCACTGCTGCTCTCACTGGATTCCCTGGTCACTGCTCATGAGAACTAGTTTGTTGGTGTTGACACAACTATTAGATACAGTACCGCACCGGGATTGAAGATTAGGAAGCACATGTTGGAGCCTGTCTTGATATATTTCAGATACTGCAGATAAGTGAAAAAGTTAGGAAAATCTATTATCAATATAGTTAGCTCTACTGCACTGTTGTCATCCTGTGTGCTGCTCTCACTGTGTTCTCGGGTGAATGCTGCTCTCGCTGTGCTCTCGGGTCACTGCTGCTCTCGCTGTTCTCTCGGGTCACTGCTGCTCTCGTTGTGTTCTCGGGTCACTGCTGCTCTCGCTGTTTGCTCGGGTCCCTGTTGCTCTCGCTGTGTTCTCGGGTCACTGCTGCTCTCGCTGTGTTCTCGGGTCACTGCTGCTCTCGTTGTGTTCTTGGTTCACTGCTGCTCTCGCTGTGTTCTCGGGTCACCGCTGCTCTCGTTGCGTTCTTGGTTCACTGCTGCTCTCGCTGTGTTCTCGGGTCACTGCTGCTCTCGCTGTGTTCTCGAGTCACTGCTTCTCTAGCTGTGTTCTCGGATCACCGCTGCTCTCGCTGTGTTCTCGGATCACCGCTGCTCTCGCTGTGTTCTCGGATCACCGCTGCTCTCGCTGTGTTCTCGGATCACCGCTGCTCTCGCTGTGTTCTCGGATCACCGCTGCTCTCGCTGTGTTCTCGGGTCACTGCTGCTCTCGTTGTGTTCTCGGGTCACTGCTGCTCTCGTTGTGTTCTCGATTCACTGCTGCTCTCTCTGTGTTCTAGATTCACTGCTGCTCTCGCTGTGTTCTCGGGTCACCGCTGCTCTCGCTGTGTTCTCGGGTCACTGCTGCACTCGCTGTGCTCTCGGGTCACAGCTGCACTCGCTGTGCTCTCGGGTCTCAGCTGCACTCGCTGTGTTCTCGGGTCACTGCTGCTCTCGCTGTGTTTTCGGGTCAGAGCTGCTCTCACTGTGTTTTCGGGTCACACATCTTCTCGCTGTGTCCTCGGGTCACAGCTGCTCTCGTTGTGTTCTCGGGTCACTGCTGCTCTCGCTGTGTTCTCGGGTCACTGCTGCTTTCGCTGTGTTCTCGGCTCACTGCTGCTCTTGCTGTGTTCTCGGATAACTGCTGCTCTCGCTGTGTCCTCGGGTCACTGCAGCTCTCGCAGTGCTCTCGGGTCACTGCTGCTCTCACTGTGTTCTCGATTCACTGCTGCTCTCACTGTGTTCTCGATTCACTGCTGCTCTTGCTGTGTTCTCGAGTCACTGCTGCTCTCGCTGTGTTCTCGAATCACTGCTTCTCTTGCTTTGTTATCGATTCACTGCTGGTCTCGCTGTGTTCTCGGATCACTGCTGGTCTCGCTGTGTTCTCGGGTCACTGCTGCTCTCGCTGTGTTCTTGGGTCACTGCTGCTCTCGCTGTGCTCTCGGGTCACTGCTGCTCTCGGGTCACTGCTGCTCTCACTGTGTTCTCGGGGCACTGCTGCTCTCGCTGTGTTCTCGGGTCACTGCTGCTCTCGCTGTGCTCTCTGGTCACTGCTGCTCTCGCTGTGCTCTCTGGTCACTGCTGCTCTCGCTGTGCTCTCGGGTCTCTCCTGCTCTCGCTGTTATCTTGGGTCACTGCTGCTCTCGCTGCGCTTTCGGATCACAGCTGCTCTCGCTGTGTTCTCGGGTCACCGCTGCTCTCGTTGTGTTCTCGGGTCACAGCTGCTCTCGCTGTGTTCTCGGGTCAGTGCTGCTCTCACTGTGTTCTCGGGTCAGTGCTGCTCTCGCTGTGTTCTCGGGTCACTGCTGCTCTCGCTGTGCTCTCGGATCACAGCTGCTCTCGCTGTGCTCTCGGATCACAGCTGCTCTCACTGTGCTCTCGGATCACAGCTGCTCTCGCTGTGCTGTCGGATCACAGCTGCTCTCGCTGTGTTCTTGGGTCACTGCTTCTCTTGCTGTGTTATCGATTCACTGCTGCTCTCGCTGTGTTCTCGGGTCATTGCTACTCTCGCTGTGTTCTCGAGTCACTGCTTCTCTTGCTGTGTTATCGATTCACTGCTGCTCTCGCTGTGTTCTCGGATCACTGCTGGTCTCGCTGTGTTCTTGGGTCACTGCTGGTCTCGCTGTGTTCTCGGGTCACTGCTGCTCTCGCTGTGTTCTTGGGTCACTGCTGCTCTCGCTGTGCTCTCGGGTCACTGCTGCTCTCGGGTCACTGCTGCTCTCGCTGTGTTCTCTGGTCACTGCTGCTCTCGCCGTGTTCTCGGGTCACTCCCGCACTCGCCGTTTTCTCGTGTCACTCCTGCTCTCGCTGTTTGCTCGGGTCCCTGTTGCTCTCGCTGTGTTCTCGGGTCACTCCTGCTCTCGCTGTGTTCTCGGGTCACTGCTGCTCTCGCTGTGTTCTCGGGTCACTGCTGCTCTCGTTGTGTTCTTGGTTCACTGCTGCTCTCGCTGTGTTCTCGGGTCACCGCTGCTCTCGTTGCGTTCTTGGTTCACTGCTGCTCTCGCTGTTATCTTGGGTCACTGCTGCTCTCGCTGTGCTTTCGGATCACAACTGCTCTCGCTGTGTTCTTGGGTTACTGCTGCTCTCGTTGTGTTCTCGGGTCACCGCTGCTCTCGCTGTGTTCACGATTCACTGCTGCTCTCGCTGTGTTCTCGGGTCACTGCTGCTCTCGCTGTGTTCTCGGGTCACTGCTGCACTCGCTGTGTTCTCGGGTCACTGCTGCTCTCGCTGTGCTCCCTGGTCACTGCTGCTCTGGCTGTGTTCTCGGGTCACTGCTGCTCTCGCTGTGTTCTCGGGTCACTGCTGGTCTCGCTGTGCTCTCGGGTCACCGCTGCTCTCGCTATGCCCTCGGGTCATTGCTGCTCTCGCTGTGCTCTCGGGTCACTGCTGCTCTCGGGTCACTGCTGCTCTCACTGTGCTCTCTGGTCACTGCTGCTCTCGCTGTGCTCTCTGGTCACTGCTGCTCTCGCTGTGCTCTCGGTTCTCTCCTACTCTCGCTGTTATCTTGGGTCACTGCTGCTCTCGCTGTGCTTTCGGATCACAGCTGCTCTCGCTGTGTTCTTGGGTTACTGCTGCTCTCGTGTTCTCGGGTCACTGCTGCTCTCGCTGTGTTCTCGGGTCAGTGCTGCTCTCACTGTGTTCTCGGGTCAGTGATGCTCTCGCTGTGTTCTCGGGTCACTGCTGCTCTCGCTGTGTTCTTGGGTCACTGCTGCTCTCGCTGTGCTCTCGGGTCACTGCTGCTCTCGGGTCACTGCTGCTCTCGCTGTGTTCTCTGGTCACTGCTGCTCTCGCCGTGTTCTCGGGTCACTCCCGCACTCGCCGTTTTCTCGTGTCACTGCTGCTCTCGCTGTTTGCTCGGGTCCCTGTTGCTCTCGTTGTGTTCTCGGGTCACTGCTGCTCTCGCTGTGTTCTCGGGTCACTGCTGCTCTCGCTGTGTTCTCGGGTCACTGCTGCTCTTGTTGCGTTCTTGGTTCACTGCTGCTCTCGCTGTTATCTTGGGTCACTGCTGCTCTCGCTGTGCTTTCGGATCACAACTGCTCTCGCTGTGTTCTTGGGTTACTGCTGCTCTCGTTGTGTTCTCGGGTCACCGCTGCTCTCGCTGTGTTCACGATTCACTGCTGCTCTCGCTGTGTTCTCGGGTCACTGCTGCTCTCGCTGTGTTCTCGGGTCACTGCTGCACTCGCTGTGTTCTCGGGTCACTGCTGCTCTCGCTGTGCTCCCTGGTCACTGCTGCTTTCGCTGTGTTCTCGGGTCACTGCTGCTCTCGTTGTGTTCTCGGGTCACTGCTGGTCTCGCTGTGTTCTTGGGTCACTGCTGCTCTCGGGTCACTGCTGCTCTCACTGTGTTCTCGGGTCACTGCTGCTCTCGCTGTGTTCTCGGGTCACTGCTGCTCTCGCTGTGTTCTCGGGTCACTGCTGCTCTCGCTGTGTTCTCGGGTCACTGCTGCTCTCGCTGTGTTCTCAGGTCACTGCTGCTCTCGCTGTGTTCTCAGGTCACTGCTGATCTCGCTGTGTTTTCGATTCACTGCTGCTCTCACTTTGTTGTTGGGTCACAGCTGCTCTCACTGTGTTCTCGGGTCGCTGCTGCTCTCACTGTGTTGTCGGGTCGCTGCTGCTCACTGTATTCTCATGCCAATGCCGCCCTCACTGTGTTCTATGGTCACGACCGGTCTCACTGTTGCCATGATAATATTGTGGTTGTGGACACCAGTACTAGAAACTGTACCTTACTGGGATTGAAGCTCAGATAGCACATGTTGAAGCCTATGTTGTTGGATTTCGGACACTGCGCATATATTTTCATGTTCGGAAAATGTGTTATCAATCAAGTTAGCTCAGCTACAATGTCAATGGCCTGTCTGCCACTCTCACTGTGTTCTCAGGTCACCACTCTCAATGTGTTCTGCGGTCACGGTTCTCACTGTGTTCTCGGGTCTGCACGCTCACTCTGTTCTCGGGCCACAGCTGCTCTCACTGTATTCTCTGGTTACCGTTCTCACTGTTCTCTCAAGTCACCGCCCTCACTGTTCTATCGAATCACCGCTCTTACTGTGTTCTTGTGTCGCAGTTTGGTCTCACTGTGTTCTCATGTCATTGCTGCCCTCATTGTCTTCTGACCTCACTGCTGCTCTCACTGTTGCCATGATTATATATTATTGTGGTTGTGGACTTCAGCATTAGATAGCATACCATGCTCTGTACTGTATAGTGTGGTCACATGACCTGACGTTTGAAGTTCAGATAGTACATGTTGGAGCGTGTCCTGATAGATTTCAGACACTGCAGATATGTGTTCATTTTGGGAAAATGTGTTACCAATGAAGTTAGTCCTACCACAATGTCGGTGGCCTGTGGGCTGCTCTCACTGTATTCTCGGGTCACTGCTGCTCTGGCTGTGTTCTCAGGTCTCTACTGCTGTCGCTGTGCTCTCGGGTCACAGCTGCTGTCGCTGTGCCTTTGGGTGACTGCTGCTCTCGGGTGACTGCTGCTCTCGCTGTGCTCTCGAGTCACTGCTTCTCTTGCTGTGTTATCGAGTCACTGCCGCTCTCGCTGTGTTTTCGGGTCTCTACTGCTCTCGCTGTGTTCTCGGGACACTTCTGCTCTCGCTGTGTTCTCGGGTCACTGCTGCTCTCGCTGTGTTCTCGGGTCACTGCTGCTCTCGCTGTGTCCTCGGGTCACTGCTGATCTCGTTGTGTTCTCGGGTCACTGCTGCTCTCGCTGTTTGCTCGGGTCCCTGTTGCTCTCGCTGTGTTCTCGGGTCACTGCTGCTCTCGCTGTGTTCTCGGGTCACTGCTGCTCTCGTTGTGTTCTTGGTTCACTGCTGCTCTCGCTGTGTTCTCGGGTCACCGCTGCTCTCATTGCGTTCTTGGTTCACTGCTGCTCTCGCTGTGTTCTCGGGTCACTGCTGCTCTCGTTGTGTTCTTGGTTCCCTGCTGCTCTCGCTGTGTTCTCGGGTCACCGCTGCTCTCGCTGTGTTCTCGGGTCACTGCTGCTCTCGCTTTGTTCTCGGGTCAGTGCTGCTCTCACTGTGTTCTCGGGTCAGTGCTGCTCTCGCTGTGTTCTCGGGTCACTGCTGCTCTCGCTGTGTTCTCGGGTCACTGCTGCTCTCGCTGTGCTCTCGGATCACAGCTGCTCTCGCTGTGCTCTCGGATCACAGCTGCTCTCGCTGTGTTCTCGGATCACAGCTGCTCTCGCTGTGCTGTCGGATCACAGCTGCTCTCGCTGTGTTCTTGGGTCAGTGCTGCTCTCGCTGTGCTCTCGGATCACAGCTGCTCTCACTGTATTCTCGGGTCACTGCTGCTCTCATTGTGTCCTCAGGTCTCTACTGCTCTGGCTGTATTCTTGGGTCACTGCTGCTCTCGCTGTATTCTCGGGTCACTGCTGCTTTCGCTGTATTCTCGGGTTACTGCTGCTCTCGTTGTGTTCTCGGGTCACCGCTGCTCTCGCTGTGTTCACGATTCACTGCTGCTCTCGCTGTGTTCTCGATTCACTGCTGCACTCGCTGTGTTCTCCGGTCACTGCTGCTCTCGCTGTGTTCTCGGGTCACTGCTGCACTCGCTGTGTTCTCGGGTCACTGCTGCTCTCGCTGTGCTCCCTGGTCACTGCTGCTCTCGCTGTGTTCTCGGGTCACTGCTGGTCTCGCTGTGCTCTCGGGTCACCGCTGCTCTCGCTATGCCCTCGGGTCACTGCTGCTCTCGCTGTGCTCTCGGGTCACTGCTGCTCTCGGGTCAGTGCTGCTCTCACTGTGCTCTCTGGTCACTGCTGCTCTCGCTGTGCTCTCTGGTCACTGCTGCTCTCGCTGTGCTCTCGGGTCTCTCCTGCTCTCGCTGTTATCTTGGGTCACTGCTGCTCTCGCTGTGCTTTCGGATCACAGCTGCTCTCGCTGTGTTCTTGGGTTACTGCTGCTCTCGTTGTGTTCTCAGGTCACTGCTGCTCTCGCTGTGTTCTCGGGTCACTGCTGCTCTCGCTGTGTTCTCGGGTCAGTGCTGCTCTCACTGTGTTCTCGGGTCAGTGCTGCTCTCGCTGTGTTCTCGGGTCACTGCTGCTCTCGCTGTGTTCTCGGGTCACTGCTGCTCTCGCTGTGCTCTCGGATCACAGCTGCTCTCGCTGTGCTCTCGGATCACAGCTGCTCTCGCTGTGCTCTCGGATCACAGCTGCTCTCGCTGTGCTCTCGGATCACAGCTGCTCTCGCTGTGCTCTCGGATCACAGCTGCTCTCGCTGTGCTGTCGGATCACAGCTGCTCTCGCTGTGTTCTTGGGTCACTGCTGCTCTCGCTGTGTTCTCGGGTCTCTACTGCTCTCGCGGTGTTCTCGGGTCACTGCTGCTCTTGTTGTATTCTCGGGTCACTGCTGCTCTCACTGTATTCTCGGGTCACTGCTGCTCTCATTGTGTCCTCAGGTCTCTACTGCTCTGGCTGTGTTCTTGGGTCACTGCTGCTCTCGCTGTGCTTTCGGATCACAACTGCTCTCGCTGTGTTCTTGGGTTACTGCTGCTCTCGTTGCATTCTCGGGTCACCGCTGCTCTCGCTGTGTTCACGATTCACTGCTGCTCTCGCTGTGTTCTCGATTCACTGCTGCACTCGCTGTGTTCTCGGGTCACTGCTGCTCTCGCTGTGTTCTCGGGTCACTGCTGCACTCGCTGTGTTCTCGGGTCACTGCTGCTCTCGCTGTGCTCCCTGGTCACTGCTGCTCTCGCTGTGTTCTCGGGTCACTGCTGGTCTCGCTGTGCTCTCGGGTCACCGCTGCTCTCGCTATGCCCTCGGGTCACTGCTGCTCTCGCTGTGCTCTCGGGTCACTGCTGCTCTCGGGTCACTGCTGCTCTCACTGTGCTCTCTGGTCACTGCTGCTCTCGCTGTGCTCTCTGGTCACTGCTGCTCTCGCTGTGCTCTCGGGTCTCTCCTGCTCTCGCTGTTATCTTGGGTCACTGCTGCTCTCGTTGTGCTTTCGGATCACAGCTGCTCTCGCTGTGTTCTTGGGTTACTGCTGCTCTCGTTGTGTTCTCGGGTCACTGCTGCTCTCGCTGTGTTCTCGGGTCAGTGCTGCTCTCGCTGTGTTCTCGGGTCACTGCTGCTCTCGCTGTGTTCTCGGGTCACTGCTGCTCTCGCTGTGCTCTCGGATCACAGCTGCTCTCGCTGTGCTGTCGGATCACAGCTGCTCTCGCTGTGCTGTCGGATCACAGCTGCTCTCGCTGTGTTCTTGGGTCACTGCTGCTCTCGCTGTGTTCTCGGGTCTCTACTGCTCTCGCTGTGTTCTCGGGTCACTGCTGCTCTTGTTGTATTCTCGGGTCACTGCTGCTCTCACTGTATTCTCGGGTCACTGCTGCTCTCATTGTGTCCTCAGGTCTCTACTGCTCTGGCTGTGTTCTTGGGTCACTGCTGCTCTCGCTGTATTCTCGGGTCACTGCTGCTCTCGCTGTGTTCTCGGGTCACTGCTGCTCTCGCTGTGTTCTCTGGTCACTGCTGCTCTCGCTGTGTTCTCGAGTCACTGCTTCTCTTGCTGTGTTATCGATTCACTGCTGCTCTCGCTGTGTTCTTGGGTCACTGCTGCTCTCGCTGTGTTCTCGAGTCACTGCTTCTCTTGCTGTGTTATCGATTCACTGCTGCTCTCGCTGTGTTCTCGGATCACTGCTGGTCTCGCTGTGTTCTTGGGTCACTGCTGGTCTCGCTGTGTTCTCGGGTCACTGCTGCTCTCGCTGTGTTCTCGGGTCACTGCTGCTCTCGCTGTGTTCTCGGGTCACTGCTGCTCTCGCTGTGTTCTCGGGTCACTGCTGCTCTCGCTGTGTTCTCGGGTCACTCCCGCACTCGCCGCTTTCTCGGGTCATTGCTGCACTCGTTGTGTTCTCAGGTCACTGCTGCTCTCGCTGTGTTCTCAGGTCACTGCTGATCTCGCTGTGTTTTCGATTCACTGCTGCTCTCACTTTGTTGTTGGGTCACAGCTGCTCTCACTGTGTTCTCGGGTCGCTGCTGCTCTCACTGTGTTGTCGGGTCGCTGCTGCTCACTGTATTCTCATGCCAATGCCGCCCTCACTGTGTTCTATGGTCACGACCGGTCTCACTGTTGCCATGATAATATTGTGGTTGTGGACACCAGTACTAGAAACTGTACCTTACTGGGATTGAAGCTCAGATAGCACATGTTGAAGCCTATGTTGTTGGATTTCGGACACTGCGCATATATTTTCATGTTCGGAAAATGTGTTATCAATCAAGTTAGCTCAGCTACAATGTCAATGGCCTGTCTGCCACTCTCACTGTGTTCTCAGGTCACCACTCTCAATGTGTTCTGCGGTCACGGTTCTCACTGTGTTCTCGGGTCTGCACGCTCACTCTGTTCTCGGGCCACAGCTGCTCTCACTGTATTCTCTGGTTACCGTTCTCACTGTTCTCTCAAGTCACCGCCCTCACTGTTCTATCGAATCACCGCTCTTACTGTGTTCTTGTGTCGCAGTTTGGTCTCACTGTGTTCTCATGTCATTGCTGCCCTCATTGTCTTCTGACCTCACTGCTGCTCTCACTGTTGCCATGATTATATATTATTGTGGTTGTGGACTTCAGCATTAGATAGCATACCATGCTCTGTACTGTATAGTGTGGTCACATGACCTGACGTTTGAAGTTCAGATAGTACATGTTGGAGCGTGTCCTGATAGATTTCAGACACTGCAGATATGTGTTCATTTTGGGAAAATGTGTTACCAATGAAGTTAGTCCTACCACAATGTCGGTGGCCTGTGGGCTGCTCTCACTGTATTCTCGGGTCACTGCTGCTCTGGCTGTGTTCTCAGGTCTCTACTGCTGTCGCTGTGCTCTCGGGTCACAGCTGCTGTCGCTGTGCTTTTGGGTGACTGCTGCTCTCGGGTGACTGCTGCTCTCGCTGTGCTCTCGAGTCACTGCTTCTCTTGCTGTGTTATCGAGTCACTGCCGCTCTCGCTGTGTTTTCGGGTCTCTACTGCTCTCGCTGTGTTCTCGGGACACTTCTGCTCTCGCTGTGTTCTCGGGTCACTGCTGCTCTCGCTGTGTTCTCGGGTCACTGCTGCTCTCGCTGTGTCCTCGGGTCACTGCTGATCTCGTTGTGTTCTCGGGTCACAGCTGCACTTGCTCTGTTCTCGGGTCACCACTGCTCTCGTTGTGTTCCCGGGTCACAGCTGCTCTTGCTGTGTCCTCGGGTCACAGCTGCTCTCGCTGTGTTCTCGGGTGACAGCTGCTCTCGCTGTGTTTTCGGGTCACAGCTGCTCTCGCTGTGTTCTCGGGTCACTGCTGCTCTCGTTGTGTTCTCGGGTCACTGCTGCTCTCGCTGTGTGCTTGGGTCACTGCTGCTCTCGCTGTGTGCTTGGGTCACTGCTGCTCTCGCTGTGTTCTCGGTTCACAGCTGCTCTCGCTGTGTTCTCGGATCACCTGCTGCTCTCGCTGTGTTCTCGGATCACCTGCTGCTCTCGCTGTGTTCTCGGATCACCTGCTGCTCTCGCTGTCTTCTCTGGTCATTGCTGCTCTCGCTTTTTTCTCTGGTCACTGCTGCTCTCGCTGTGTTCTCGAGTCACAACTGCTCTCACTGTGTTCTCGGGTCACTGCTGCTCTCGCCGTGTTCTCGGGTCACTGCTGCTCTCGCCGTGTTCTCTGGTCACTGCTGCTCTCGCCGTGTTCTCTGGTCACTGCTGCTCTCGCCGTGTTCTCGGGTCACTGCTGCTGTCGCTGTGTGCTTGGGTCACTGCTGCTCTTGCTGTGTCCTCGGGTCACTGCTGATCTCGTTGTGTTCTCGGGTCACAGCTGCACTCGCTCTGTTCTCGGGTCACCACTGCTCTCGTTGTGTTCCCGGGTCACAGCTGCTCTTGCTGTGTCCTCGGGTCACAGCTGCTCTCGCTGTGTTCTCGGGTGACAGCTGCTCTCGCTGTGTTTTCGGGTCACAGCTGCTCTCGCTGTGTTCTCAGGTCACTGCTGCTCTCGCCGTGTTCTCTGGTCACTGCTGCTCTCGCCGTGTTCTCGGGTCACTGCTGCTCTCGCTGTGTGCTTGGGTCACTGCTGCTCTCACTGTGTTCTCAGATCACCTGCTGCTCTCGCTGTCTTCTCTGGTCATTGCTGCTCTCGCTTTTTTCTCTGGTCACTGCTGCTCTCGCTGTGTTCTCGAGTCACAGCTGCTCTCACTGTGTTCTCGAGTCACTGCTGCTCTCGCCGTGTTCTCGGGTCACGGCTGCTCTCGCCGTGTTCTCGGGTCACTGCTGTTCTCGCTCTGTTCCTGGGTCACTGCTGCTCTCGCTGTGTTCTCGAGTCACAGCTGCTCTCGCTGTGTTCTCGATTCACGGCTGCTCTCGCTGTGTTCTCAAGTCACGGCTGCTCTCGCTGTGTTCTCGAGGCATGTCTGCTCTCGCTGTGTTCTCGAGTCACTGCTGCTCTCGTTTCGTTTTCGAGTCACTGCTGCTCTCGCTTCGTTTTCGAATTGTAGCTCTTCTTGTTATTCAGTGATTCAACGTTGATCCAGTTTGTTGGCTCTCAGTTACATTCAGCGCTGTAGCTGAGCTGTAGATTTCAGATTATTTTTTAAGTTACGTTACCCATTTTATAATTTGGGCGGATGTGGGAATTATGTACGTTTTCACTGTTTGGTTCCTGTCTCTGACTCATCCTCTCACGAATTCGCTGAATTCTCTCTGAAATCTTCTCTCCCCTGTCCACTTGTCCCTCATTCTGCTATTCTATCATTCAAAATTACTTAGTTCCTCTAAATCAATCATTCACTTATATCCACCATCTCATTTTCCAATGGACAACTGTGCAAGATGCCTGTTGATACATGTCTGCACGCATACTGGTCCACACAAGTACGGTAATCCAATCACATCACTCTGCTATGCCCTGCGACCAGTAGCCTCTGGGGATGTGTCAATGACATTACCACGCACCAGCCCCTCTCATCCATATCTCCCTACTCCTCCCCACTCTCCTCACCCCATCCTGCTCCTCCACACACTGCAATCCCCCTTTTCTTCCTCACACCCATCCCACACCTCCTCACCCACATCCCTCTCCTCTCCCTCACCCCCTCAACACCCATCCTCTGTAAGCCCCCCCAACCCCCGCCTGACTCCCGCTCAGACTGAACTCACTGTCCATGGGCCCAAGTCCCACTGGGGCCCAACCCGGAAAATTGACTCTCTGTCTGTGAGTGACAGGCGCTCCGGCCAATCCGCTTTAATTAGGAATAAAAAGACACTGCCTAAGACACAGCCGTGATCATATGAGCAGTGCCACCTTTGCTCCTGGCCGCTGCTTACTCTGCCGCTTGCACTGATGTCATGGAGTAAAACACTAGAACTGCGCTTGCAAGGCGTTGGCAACACATGCAGTCTTGAAGAAATGCCATGCACACAACATCCCTGCTTGCTCAGGTTTCAATCTTCTGACTTGCTGACATTATTTATTGAGACTGTTATTCAGCTGTTGTAATACAAAGGAACATGTCTCTCCACCGAAGAGCTTTGACATCCTTGATCACATTCAAATTGATTAGGTTATCTGCCCAATTTTTAGTTTCCATGGGAACATAGACATCTGCTTGTTGTCCTATTCATTCTTCCTTCTGCTGATAGCTGATTTTTAACATAATTTTAGCCAGGTTACTCAATTGTTTTGCTTTTCCATCTACTCCTGTCTGTTTGTCCCACTACCTAAATCTCATCTGCTGGAGTCACCGCACCTCTATGATCGACAAGCAGTAAAATATAGCAATGATGTAAGGCACCAGCACTCTAGCATATACATATTTCTATTCACCATTTATTCTAATTAAGCAATTAATAGATACTGGAGGATTATTGGCTAATCCCATCTATGTTCTATATGTGACTTTTACTAATTGGACCTTGTGTACTGCTGTATCACACTCACATTTTAGTTTTAAATAATTTTTTGAAGCTCAATTTTCTATGCCATTGACTATCAGGTCACCTCTCAATTCCCTACGGTCAAGGCTGAAAGGGACGAGGTCCTGCAGCCTCCTCATAACTCAGCTCTCTGATAGTAAGACTCTTCTAGACTGCCACCAGGGCTTATCTTAGTGACAAGAACTGGACAGACCACTCAAGCTCTGATCTTATTAGTTTGATTGTCATGCACTGCTTCTCAACATATTGTTAAACCTAACTTTATTGTAGAAAGCTTCCGCAGGAGTGGTTCCTGTTGTAAGTTGTTTGTTTCCTATTCCCAATGTGTTCTTGGGCTACCTTCTCATGATCCTCCTGCTGCTGCACTGCAAGATATTGGGAAATGACTGCTGCATTCAAATTCTCAAACAGAAATTTCCTGTCACTTTCGTCTTTGCCATGGTGATACTTTGAAATTTTCCCCTTTTGTTAAACGTGTTAACGTCAAGTTTCACTTAAAGTTATTACTTATCCTTCTTAGGTAGGTAATTATGGTTGACCTTTATCAACACCTCAATCAAGCTCAAATCAGCGTTTGGTTATAACCCATTTAAAGAGGAAATTACTGAACATGGAATGAAAGTCACTCAGTACTTTTTACTGATAGTGCACCACTTTTTGGCCCTACATACTTCTAAAATTAATGAACAAAGGGAAATATAGCCCAAGGTGGAAAAGGATTATGTCTCTGTATGGAATGCCCTCCTTTGAGGGAACAGGAGTTGCTACAGTAATGGACATTCTTTTTCACCTTTAGATCAGACTTTCCCTGTGCAAATAGCTGTGAATTGATTCCCAAGCCAGTGCTATTCATCTGGTGAGTTTGCAGGTAAATACATGTGAAAACTCTTCCAATGTGAGAAAATGGGCAATCTGTCATGTGTAGTAATGTATGTCGCAGGAAGAACTGCTTATTGACAATTGTAGCAGCTCCAAAGGTTATAGTTGTATGACATTTTAACACCAGTATCTGTAATGTGAGAAGCCCAGCTAGCAAGAACTAAGTTACACTACAGGTTGCAACATGCAGCCTGTCTCCTAGGCAAGAACTCTGCACGTGTTCAATGCATACAGCTCTGGTTACCCATGGCAATTTTTTGAAATAAGGAGAAAGTGATTGGCTGCACTTATTTCCTCATCACATCAAAATGTTCAAGACTAATTTTAAGAGGTACTCTGGAGGTCCAACAGAACTAAGATCAAATGGCGTCAGATAATTTCCTGATCCTTGCTCTCAGGCACAAAACACACTGCTTACTTCTTAAAATACTTATAACTCTGACTCTCAAAAGCATTAAAGATGTTGCCACTTTCACGCCAATGGACACCTGAAATGTCTTTGCTTCTATTCTAAAGATGGCAGAATAAATGTAGCATAACACTGCCTTCTTTTGATTTTTTATTTTAAAATCATCAATTTCATTATTTCAGTTTTCTATTATTTTAACAATCAGTGTTGAAAGATCAGGTACACATCGCCCAAAATGTCAGCTTATTATAAATGTGCAGTTGCCCCAAAATAAAAAAAAAAGCCAGCATTAGTGGGTTTTAAGACTCTATTCTGGCATTATACAGTTTACTGAAGGATGAAGAGTATCTAAGCTAATTGTCCATCCATTCTAAGTAGCTACATTTTCTAGTAGACTTGCTACAATAATAACAGCAACACGTACCTATGAAATACCTTAAAAATAGTAAAACATTCAAGATGTTTCACAGGAGCATTATCCAAAAGATAAGCCACATAAGAAGGTATTAAGGAAAATGACCATCAGCTTGGTCAAAGGGGTAGGTTTTGTAGAGCATCTTAAAGAAGGAAAAGGAGGTAGAGAGGTTTAAGTAGAAAATTCCGGAGCTTAAGGCCTTGGTAGCTGAAGGCAAAGCAATCAATAGTGGAGAGATTAAAATTGGGTTGCTCAAGAAGGCAGAATTGGAGGATCACAGATAACTCAGAGGGTTGTAAGATTGGAGGAGATTACAGAGATAGGGAGGGGTGAGGCCATGGAGGGACTGGAAAACAAGGATGAGAATTTTAAAATTGAGTATTGCTTAACTGGGAGCCAGTGTAGGAGTTTGGGAAATTATAAGATAAAAGCAAAAAACTGTGGATGCTGGAAATCCAAAACAAAAACAAAAATACCTGGAAAAACTCAGCAGGTCTGGCAGCATCAGCGGAGAGGAGCACAGTTAACGTTTCGAGTCCGAATGACCCTTCAACAGAACTAAGTAAAAATAAAAAAGAGGTGAAATATAAGCTGGTTTAAGAGGGGGTGGGACAAGTAGAGCTGGATAGAGGGCCAGTGATAGGTGGAGATAACCAAAAGATGTCACAGACAAAAGGACAGAGAGGTGTTGAAGGTGGTGATATTATCTAAGGAATGTGCTAATTAAGGGTAGAAAGCAGGACAAGCAAGGTACAGATAGCCCTAGTGGGGGTGGGGCGGGGTGAAGGAATCAAAAAAGGCTAAAAGGTACAGATAAAACAATGGATGGAAATACATTTAAAAATAATGGAAGTAGGTGGAAAAAGTAATATCTACATAAATTATTGGAAAAAAAGGGGGGAATCGGAAAGAGGGTGGGGATGGAACTTATTTAGGACATCAGGAGGTTCTGGGAATACCTTTGACTTAGCCAGTGTCCCGGAAACAATAAAAAAGACAGTTTGACATTCCAATGATCACTTACATTCATTGTCCCTGTGACAACTCTGTTTGTTTGAACTCAGCAGGAGTCATTGCAAGGTTAGTTGGGTAGGCTGTGTTCTTGGAATGGAGTTTGACAAAAAGCTGACACTGGAGTCATGCTTCAAGAAAAAACAAAGAACTTTCAAAGAAGGGGGCATTTAGAATATGCTGAGAAGCTTGGCAAATGGTTTCCCCAGTGGTGACTTGGGGATATTGTACAATTTAAAAATAGGTGTTGCTCAGTTAGGCATTCTGAATAATAGAGGCCTACTGAGCACTGAACTAGGGAAATCTTTATGACCCAAACTATAATTTCAGCAACACAAAAACAGAATTACCTGGAAAAGCTCAGCAGGTCTGGCCGCATTGGCGGAGAAGAAAAGAGTTGACGTTTCGAGTCCCCATGACCCTTCGACAGAACTAAGTAGAAATAGGAAAGGAGTGAAATATAAGCTGGTTTAAGGTGTGTGTGTGTGTGGGGGGGGCGGTGGGGTGTGGGGGGGGCGGTGGTCGAGTAGGGGGAGAGAAGTGGAGGGGGGTGGTGTGGTTGTAGGGACAAGCAAGCAGTGATAGAAGCAGATCATCAAAAGATGTCACAGACAACAAAACAAAAGAACGCATAGGTGTTGAAGTTGGTGATATATATCTAAACGAATGTGCTAATTAAGAATGGATGGTAGGGCACTCAAGGTGTAGCTCTAGTGGGGGTGGGGGGAGCATAAAAGATTTAAAAATATTTAGAAATAATGGAAATAGGTGGGAAAAAGAAAAATCTATATAATTTATTGGAAAAAAAAGGAAGGGAGAAGAAACAGAAAGGGGGTGGGAATGGAGGAGGGAGGTCAAGACCTAAAGTTATTGAATTCAATATTCATTCCGGAAGACTGTAAAGTGCCTAGTCGGAAGATGAGGTGTTGTTCCTCCAGTTTGCGTTGGGCTTCACTGGAACAATGCAGCAAGCCAAGGACAGACATGTGGGCAAGAGAGCAGGGTGGAGTGTTGAAATGGCAAGCGACAGGGAGGTTTGGGTCATTCTTGCGGACAGACCGCAGGTGTTCTGCAAAGCGGTCGCCCAGTTTACATTTGGTCTCTCCAATGTAGAGGAGACCGCATTGGGAGCAACGAATGCAGTAGACTAAGTTGGGGGAAATGCAAGTGAAATGTTGCTTCACTTGAAAGGAGTGTTTGGGCCCTTGGACGGTGAGGAGAGAGGAAGTGAAGGGGCAGGTGTTACATTTGTTGCATGGGCATGGGGTGGTGCCATAGGTGGGGATTGAGGAGTAGGGGGTGATGGAGGAGTGGATCAGCGTGTCCCGGAGGGAACGATCCCTACGGAATGCCGACGGGGCGGTGAAGGGAAGATGTATTTGGTAGTGGCATCATGCTGGAGTTGGCGGAAATGGCGGAGGATGATCCTTTGAATGCAGAGGCTGGTGGGGTGATAAGTGAGGACAAGGGGGAGAATTGTCGGCGCAACATTAGCCGTCTCAATTTCTCTGCTCCTCTCACCCATTCTAATCTCTCTCCCTCTGAACTTACTGCATTCCACTCTCTCAGGTCCAACCCTGACATCGTCATCAAACCTGCTGACAAGGGTGGTGCTGTTGTTGTTTGGCGCACTGACCTCTACCTCGCGGAGGCTGAGCATCAACTCGCAGACACTTCCTCCTACCTCTCCCTGGACCATGACCCCAACACTGAACATCAAGCCATTGTTTCCAGGACTGTCACTGACCTCATCTCCTCTGGATGTAACACCTGCCCCTTCACTTCCTCTCTCCTCACCATCCAAGGGCCCAAACACGCCTTTCAAGTGAAGCAACATTTCACTTGCATTTCCCCCAACTTAGTCTACTGCATTCGTTGCTCCCAATGTGGTCTCCTCTACATTGGAGAGACCAAATGTAAACTGGGCGACCGCTTTGCAGAACACCTGCGGTCTGTCCGCAAGAATGACCCAAACCTCCCTGTCGCTTGCCATTTCAACACTCCACCCTGCTCTCTTGCCCACATGTCTGTCCTTGGCTTGCTGCCTTGTTCCAGTGAAGCCCAATGCAAACTGGAGGAACAACACCTCATCTTCCGACTAGGCACTTTACAGCCTTCCAGACTGAATATTGAATTCAACAACTTTAGGTCTTGAACTCCCTCCTCCATCCCCACCCCCTTTCTGTTTCTTCCCCCTTCCTTTTTTTCCAATAAATTATATAGATTTTTCTTTTTCCCACCTATTTCCATTATTTCTAAATATTTTTAAATCTTTTATGCTCCCCCCACCCCCACTAGAGCTATACCTTGAGTGCCCTACCATCCATTCTTAATTAGCACATTCGTTTAGATATATATCACCAACTTCAACACCTATGTGTTCTTTTGTTCTGTTGTCTGTGACATCTTTTGATGATCTGCTTCTATCGCTGCTTGCTTGTCCCTACAACCACATCCCCCCCCTCCACTTCTCTCCCCCTACCCCGCACCCCCCCCCCGCCCCACACACACACACACACACACACCTTAAACCAGCTTATATTTCACTCCTTTCCTATTTCTACTTAGTTCTGTCGAAGGGTTATGGGGACTCGAAACGTCAACTCTTTTCTTCTCCGCCGATGCTGCCAGACCTGCTGAGTTTTTCCAGGTAATTCTGTTATTGTTTTGGATTTCCAGCATCTGCAGTTTTTTGTTTTTACTTCTATAATTTCAGCAACATCAGCTTGAAATAATATGTCACTTTTGGGGAAATCATTTTAGGAAACCGGCCTCTATCCTCTAATCTTGCAGCCAGGAAATCTGCATTCCTGGTCAGTACAGCGAACAGTCTAAAAATTCTGTGGATACATTCCACATTTTAAAAATCATAATCAGGATTTAATGTGCTGCTGGAAGTATTTAAAGGACTTCAAGATGATACTTCATAATGGTTGCGAACTTGATTTTTGGTGTATGGGACTGGAGCGTCAGGACACAAGTGTTTACCATGGTCAGGGAGCGGGTAGTTCTTTTGGGTGATGAACCTAATTTTTTTAGAAACACCAGGTTGAATGGACAGCAGTGCCATCTAGTGTGGAGATCAAGCTTTGAAAACTGCATTAGGTAAGTAAAAGGAATTGGTTATAATGAGGAAAATAGTCACAGAAATATATTAATAGGAAAGTGATACCGAATATAAGCCTGACAGGAGATGTGCACACGCACAAAACATTTAACATAATCCAACATTAGCATGCTAAATGTTAACAAAGCAGGCTGAACAGAGGCCATGTGTTTGTTTTGCCTGATGGCCTCATTATGAATGCCTGCTGAGCTTCAAGATGCACTAATAGATGCAGCCCTGTGGGGAATGTTTATACAGCTGTAAAGGGGACTGCTAGCTTTGTTTGACTGACAGTTTTATGAACTTGTAATAAGTTTACTTTTCTCTGAAGTGGTTTGTCAGTGACTATTTTTTATTTGGACAAGATTAAGGGATGTTACATGGATTGAAGCTATTTTCAGTGGGAGTATGAATGGCTGTGTTTGATTAACAGTTTTATGATCTTGAAAGGAGCAATTTTTTTCAAGGAGATTTTGAATACCTATTTGATTATTTAGACAGTTTCATGAGCACTTCAAAGACTTACCAGTGTTATTATATAGCTTATTGGTTCTGTACCTAGTGGATACTGGAAGAGTAGGCATGGAGGATGCATGGGGTATGGAAGGGATATGGAGGTGGTAAGGTTGGAGGGGCTTGGAAGGTTTAGAGCAGGTATCGAAGGGGCACTGGAATAGAGGAGGAGTATGAGGGGGTGGGGGTGCATGGTGGGTATATAAGGGGTGTGAGCGGGTAGAGGTTGGAGGTGGGTGATGCATGAGGGCTAGAAGGCCTACCAACCATTAATAGAACTGGCTCGATTATTACAGAGACCAGAGGCAGGATTTCTAGCCTGCCTGCCTCTGCACCTGCCCACCTCCATGGCCATCTCGGGCCTGATTCGGGAAGCCGTGGCCCTGACACCTGGCTGCCCCCACATCTTCAGAATGAAAACTGAGGCAAAAATTCAGCCCAATACCTGCAACCAAAATTTTATCTAAAGTTAAGTTATTCTGGACATGACGTTACACTGCAAGATGCCCCCTCCTCCAGAAGCCCCAGCAATTGTTTCAAACACACACTTCCCTTAGTAAAACATTTGCATACCAGGTGGCTTGAATCTACACATTCAATTTTTGAGATTTCCTTCCATCCCAGCATTTGTTTCAAGCCTACAAGCTCAATCCATTATGTTTTCCAGCTCACGCTTTGTAGAGTTACACTATCCCACAAGGGACATTTTTAAAAAATTCTTTCATGGGATGTGCATGTCACTGGCTCAGCCAGCATTTATTGCTCATCTCTAATTGCCCTTGAGAAGGTGATGGCCAGCTGATTTTTCAACCGCTGCAGTCCACCTGTTGCAGGTGCACCCACAATGGTTTTAGAATGGGAGTTCCAGGTTTTTGACCCAGCGACAGTGAAGAAACAGTGATATAGTTCCAAGTCAGGATGGTGTGTGGCTTGGAAGGGAGCTTACAGGTGGTGATGTTCCCCAGCATCTGTTGCCTTTGTTCTTCTATGTAGAGGACTTGGGTTTGGCAGGTGCTATCAGAGGAGCCTTCGTGAGTTGCTGCAGTGCATCTTGTATGTGCTACACACTGCTGCCATTGTGTGCTGGTCTTTGAACCTTTCCAGTCAGATTTGTTCCTCTGCACTGAACGCGTCCCTACTAAAGTCACAAATATATGACTTTGACTGTGGTAGACTATCCCTCCTTATCCTGCTCTACCTTTCAAGGTCTTCAACCTTTGACATGGTTGGCCAAATGATCCTCCTCCAATGCTTCTGCTCCAGGTGGATTCTCTCCCAGATCAGAATATGGGCAGCTGGCTAGCAGAACGTATCAGCTGGCTACCAGGCAGTCCCATTGAGAGGTCTTTTTCAGGAGTGAGCCTCATTTGCATTGGGCTGACAGGCTGTGGCGGAAAATGAAAATGAAGTCCAATTACATGAGGCTAGTAAATGACATTAGTTGGACAGGAAAAGTGAGTAACAATGAAAGCAAACAACAAGAATAGGTGTGGGCAACTCACTAATGATAAAAGAAAAAAATAAAAGCCTAAGTTGAAGAAACCTGTGAAAAAGCTTCGTTGTACAGAAGACTACCTGGAGAAGAACATGGTGAATGTGAGTAAATTATTATGTACAAATCCAATGTGAGTATAATTCCAATTTTTATAACAAAAATGTCTTAATAACCAGTGCAAAATCATCTGTAAGACTCCAAACTCCCCATAGTAATGACACTCATTAGTCCACATTACCATACTTCAGGTAGAATTAATTACCTCCTGGAAAAGTAAGATATGGGGGGAATGGTGAGGTGGGTGACATAAAGATGGTTGAATGAGAGACTTTTGGTGCATTTATATTGCAGCTACTTGTCTGGGATCATACTGCCTGGTTGTACTTCCAATTGTTAGACCCATAACAGTGTGGTTTATGGCTGTGATGATATTCATGTGCAGAGCTCTTCTCTCCACAGTTAATGTCAAGAATTAAATTAAGTTAAATCTAGAGGTGCAGGGTGTGGGTGGGGGGGATGGATTTGAATGTGGTGGCTGTAACATTGATCTGTAATGGTGCTCCTCAATTATCATTACGCTAAAGCTATATCACAGGTCCCTTCAGCTAAAGTGAGGTTTATTTAAGGTAGGGGATGGGGGTTAGGACCTCACATCTCCCATCTCCCATTTTTGGAGCTAGGGTTCTCTAGAGGGGTAATCACTACTAATAATACTTATTGGACCTGGTTTCTCCTTCATATGAAATCCTGTTGTCAAGTAATCATCAACAGTCAGTAACTGAAATTGATAATAATGATATTGACAAAGACATTGATGCACCCTACGGCTCCAGTAAATTTCAGCAAACTGTTTTTATTCTTTTTGTACAGATGAGGTATTAGAGACTGGTGTTGAAGAAACTCTTCACAGTCTCATGCTACTTGCTTTCAAAACTTACCTGACAGTTTGAACAATGGCTTTGATATAATGTTTTGATGTTAGTTGGTGCCTTGTTATTTTAACTGTCAGATTTATCTACAATCATTAGCGGAGGATTCATTCCATAGGCACCAGTAGGAGCCTTGGCTCTAGCAATAACTATTTTAACATGGAAAATATTACAATTTGGGGGGAAATACTTGCCTGATTGAATTACCTCTGGTCTCACTCACCTGTTATGACATTTGGTCATTAATTTGCCACCCACTTCACTACATCGATTTTATAAACCTACGATTTTAAAACCTCGTTTTATTCACACGTTAGCTTCCCTCCACTCCCCATATATTTCAAATCTTCACTATCTTGATCAATATGCAACACACACGTAACTTTCAGCCTATGTAATGTAGTTTCCACAAGACCAATTGTGCATGTTTGGATGCCACTCTGGACTTGAGCCCATCATTTCTATATCCCGTCTTCCCTCCCTTTATCTTTTACTCTTTATCCTCCCCACCATCATACCTCCAAGTTCTCCGCCCTCAGGTATGCTACCTTCATAATCTCCAATTCTTCAGCATCAGCTCTCCCACTCTCATGCAACTGTTCCAGGCTTGACTCCATATTAAATAATCTTACAACTTCCCTCTGTGCCTATCTTAATATTCTCTGAAAGGCCCACCAAGGCACTCATCAGTGCCTCCTAAAGAGCAGCAACCTCAATTGCCCCATCACTTCCCAACCTGCGCACCTGCTGAGAGTTTTCTTGCAATCACCTTCCTGTCTGCTTCATCCATCCCAACTCTCCCCTGTAGAATCTGCCAACAGATTGGCTGCCACAACTCCTCTTCGTATCTCCCTCCAGAATCCAAGTTCACTTGTGAATAGAAGCCTTGCCATCCATAACCTTATCGTCAAGGATTGCACTGACCTCATCGCCTTGAGAGAAACATGGCTGAGAAGTGATGACACCTTTCCCCTTAATGAAGCTTCCCCATGAGGCTATATTTTCCAGCACTCGCCCAGTTCAAACCATCACGGTGGGAGTATAGGCCTTATTTCAAAATCATACCTAGGTCTGTCTTGCTAATCCTCTGACAACTTCACCTCCTTTTGAGAATGTCACCTTGTTCCACCCATCACAAGACTCATTTATAATCCTTGTTCTGTACTGCCCAGCCAAATATCACTCCAAATTTCTCACTGAGATATCTTCTCTGCTTTCTTCCCTCAGCCTCTGCACTGAGTGATTTCTCATCCTGGGTGATTTCAACCTCCTCTTCCTGTTCTCTCTCTCCTCTGAGTTTACTGTTTACTGCCCTCCTTTCCTCCCTAAGTCGCTTCCTCTATATAAACTCCACTACCCACACACACAGTTACTGCTTCCATCTTGTTATCTCATGGGGCCTCGCTGCCTCTATCATTACTATCAGTGATAATGCAATCTCTGACCATTTCCTTCTATTGCTCTCTACTCATATTCCCCAGCCTCCTCCCATTTCTCTGTGCCCATCCCTGGAAAAATTATCCCTTAAGTTACTCACCATCGTGCTTTCAAATTCCCAACTATCTAGCCTTTGGCCTTCAATTGCGAAATCACACCCTGCCCAACACTTTTAGTGACCTTATCCCCACCAGAGCTATTATTCTTTCTCAACCAGATTTTTGGCCTAGTGTAGCACCATCTCAGTTTCCTTAAACTCAAGGGGTGCCAATTTGAATTATTATTACAACTGATTTTACTGTTGTTATGATCTTGGTAGAGACCAGTGACCTTTTTTAAAAAAAAAAGAAAAAATCTGAAATCCCAGTTATTTACTAAAAAAGGAATCCATAAGATCCCACAGTTTAAAACTGAAGAATTTTTACAATATAAAAGCCAAACAAAACAAACACTAAACACTATAATAAACCCTTGAAGAAGAGTCATATGGACTTGCAGTGTTAACTGCTTCTCAGATGCTGCCAGACTTGCTGAGTTTTTCCAGCATTTTCTGATTTTATTTCAGATTTCCAGCATCCGCAGAATTTTACTTTTATATTAAAATACTAAATACTATCTTACATAACCTCCTATACTCTAACATCCAGAATCAACATAACTCAAATGTGAATTAACAGGCAAATTATGATTATAGGCTATAAATGACACTTTAAACAGCAGATACAACTAAGATGGATCTTATGAATTGTCTCAGTAGTCCATACAGCATTTAGATCAACAAATTTGGTTTTTCAAAACTCAAAACTCTGTCTTCCTCGCGAAGAATTTCAGCTGCTGATGTAGCCTTATTCCGAACCAACCGCAGCACCCAACCAATCGAGTTCCACAAATGGCAAGGTCTGCAGAATCTCCTCAACTTGGTCTGGATGGCATAGATCCTCCAATGTTATCTTCAAGTAACAGAAACAGCTGCAACAGCTTATTCTCAGTTTCTGGACCCAGACTCTTTCCTCTTCAGCTTGCCCATACTGCATCACTGGACTCATCTACTACTGAGATTGGAGAGCTCCAACTCCCTCAATCAGTTTCAGAAGTTTTGGTTTCCAAATCTCAGTTTGTTTCTTTTTTCATTAGAAACTGGGAGGGTTAGTTTCCTTTCTCTGTTTCCCTTTTCAGTTTCTGTTGTTAGTTAGAGTCTGCTTCAAAAAAAAAACTTTGAAATCACAGATTCCACCACAACTGTTCATCGTCAGATCTGGTTAGACCATTTCAAGCATTATCAGGCAATTGTCTTCACTAATAAAACTACTCACTATTCAAAGATCATCCAGGAGTGTGACTGTTACCATAATAAGCTATCCTGCTTCATCCTTCTCGACCTGGATGCTGTTATCGTAGCAGTCAACCACACCATCCTCCTCCAACGGCTCACCTCCCTTGTTCAGGTGGTTGAACTGTCCTAGCTTGGTTCTATTCTTATCTTTCTAATCAGGACCACAGATCCATCTTCAATATTTACTCCCCATTCTCACTTTATTACCTCTAGCATGCCCAAAAGATCTAATCCTCCTCCCCTCCTATTTCTTATCCACATTCCACATGTATGTCAATGTCACACTCAGCTGTATCTCACCACCATCTTGATCTCCTCAACAATCTCTGATTTGTCACACCGCTTGTCTGACATCCAATTTTGGATGAGCAGAAATTTCCTCCCAACTAAATATTGGGAAGACAGAAGCCAATGTGCAGAATTGACCGGTTCTGTTGGCAGATGTGAGCGGACAATATGGCGAGAATGCCAAAAGTTGATTTTACGCCATCGTGAACCAAGGTTGTGATCGTCCACTCCACCCGACAATGGCAGGCTGTGTTTCCCGCTGCCGCACATCGGGAACCTAATTTCAATACTTTAGCATCTCATTATAAGCCCTGCCCACCAGAATCATCCCCCCACGCCGGATTATCTGGGCTCATTGGCATGATTGCACGCCAATATGTTTCGCAACTGTACACAAGAGACGTGCACCTGGCGGGTTGCACTTTGCTTGGGACTTCGAGGTTTGTTTGCCCACCTTGCTTCAGGCAGCATTTGCGATCATCAGCACCAGGTTTCGCAGGCAGCACCACGTCATTTTTAGGCGGACTCACAGGCAGGTCTCTACCTACCAGACCAGCCTTTAGGCTAGGGTGTTTTTCAACAGCTGTAAGGTTAGGCCTTGCTTGGGGAAGGGGGGAGGAGTGGCCACAGGCAAAGGAAGAGGCTGCAGGGCGAGGGCTGTACTGGGGAAGGAGGGTACCCCAGGGTGTGTGTGGGGTACATGTTGATCTGTGCAAGTGGTCTCATGATGGTGAGGACTGAGGAGGCATCGATGATTGCTTCGGTGCTGCTTCATGCTCTCGTCTGGACTTGGAAAAATTTATTAATTTTGCTTCCAATTTCCACCCCCCTCCATCATTTTCACATGGTCCATCTCTGACACTTCCCTCCCCTTCCTTGACATCTCTGTCTCAATTTTCAGTGATAGACTGTCCACCAATATTCATTACAAACTTACCAACTCCCACAGCTACCTTGACCACAACTCTCTCACCCCGCTTCCTGTAAGGACTCCATCCCATACTCTCCGTTCCTTCGCCTCCGTTGCATCTGTTGTGATGATGACACTTTCAAAGACAATTCCTCTGACATGTCTTCCTTCTTCCTTAACCAAGGTTTTCCACCCACGGTGGTTGACAGGGCCCTCAACCGTGTCTGGCTCATCTCCCGCGCATCCGCCCTCACACCTTCCTCTCCCTCCCGGAACCATGATAGAGTCCCGCTTGTCCTCACTTATCACCCCACCAGCCTACGCATTCAAAGGATAATCCTCCGCCATTTCCGCCAACTCCAGCATGATGCCACCACCAAACACATCTTCCCTTCACCCCCCCCTAGCAGCTTTCCGCAGGGATCATTCCCTCTGGCACATCATGGTCCACTCCATCACCCCCTACACCTCAAACCCCTCCCACGGCACCTTCCCATGCAACCGCAGAAGGTGCAACACCTGCCCCTTTACTTACCCTCTCCTCACCGTCCAAGGGCCCAAACACTCCTTTCAAGTGAAGCAGCATTGCACTTGCACTTCCCTCAATTTGGTCTACTGTATTTGCTGCTCCCAATGCGGTTTCCTCTACACTGGAGAGACCAAACGCAGACTGGGTGACCGCTTTGCGGAACATCTTCGGTCTGTCCGCAAGAATGACCCTGACCTCCCTGTCGCTTGCCATTTCAACCCTGCTCTCTTGCCCACATGTCCGTCCTTGGCTGCTCCACTGTTCCAGTGAAGCTCAACGCAAACTGGAGGAACAGCGCCTCATCTTCCGACTAGGCACTTTACAGCCTTCCGGACTGAATATTGAGTTCAACAGTTTTAGATTATGAACTCTCTCCTCCATCCTCACCCCCTTTCCGATCCCCCTGTTTTCCATTAATTTATATAGATTTTTCTTTTCCCACCTATTTCCATTATTTTTAAATGTATTTCCATCCATTGTTTTATCTCTACCTTTTAGCCTATTTCGATCCCTTCCCCCCACCCCACCCCCACTAGGGCTATCTGTACCTTGCTCATCCTGCTTTCTACCCTTAATGTCACTTTTTGCACATTCCTTAGATAATATCACCACCTTCAACACCTCTTTGTCCTTTTGTCTATGACATCTTTTGGTTATCTCCACCTATTACTGGCCCTCTGTCCACCTCTACCTGTCCCTCCCCCCTTAAACCAGCTTATATTTCATCTCTTTTCTATTTTTCCTTAGTTCTGTTGAAGAGTCATGCCAACTCGAAACGTTAACTGTGTTCCTCTCCACAGATGCTGTCTGACCTGCCAAGTTTTTCCAGATATTTTTATTTTTATTTTTGTGTTGAAGACTTTATTAAGACCACCTAACGGTATCCAACACCCTGCAACATGGCCGCAGCTCTTGGAAAAAAAATCCAGGACCTCAGAGAAGCTGGAGCTTAAATTCAAAAGCTAGAAAATTAAAGGAACAGCATTCTAACATGACTGAAAGCACCTGAAGTGAAGACACAGATGGAGATTGCCTGACGGAAGCTTCATAATTGGAAGCAGAGAGCAGAAGAAAAGACTTCACTGTGCAGCTGAGGACTCCTGAGATTGCGTGGAGGTCCAGTTTGAACACCCACGGATTGCAGAGTTAAAGGGCATGGCAGGGGTGAGCTAAAAAATTAAGTTCTTGGCCTGAACTATTTTTAAAAACATTTTCGACTCTTTTAAAAGTCAGAGCAGCCCTTTCCAAAAGCACCGTGGTCGGCTGCATCCCAGAGTTGGTGCCTGAACATGTGGCATCCAAGCTCATTCTGAGAAGAAAAAATAATTAATTAATTCTGAAGAATTGCAACTAAAGAATCAGCTTTAAAGACCAGCAGAGGCCAGGATTCAATGCTTTTGTGACCCTAAAGCATAGCACAGAAATGGAGAAGTCTGCAGCTAGTCAATCCAAGCAGCCATTGTTTAAAATGTTTTCAAGGCTGAGCGCAAGCGCCATTACAGCTGGAGCCTGCCAAAAACCAGCAAGCGCTGGTAAAACCCTCGTCTTTAAACAAACAGCGGCACCATCTTGAATTTAAGTAAATGCTTAAAACTGAACCTGCACAAGTTTTTTTTTTAACCATGGATCAGAAACCCACTGTTCCAGATCAATTTTGATTTATCCAAGGCCCAGATCAATCCTACAATTGGGGACATTGGAGAAAAAGTTTCCTCAGATACATGATTCTTTCCGGTCTGGATGAAAAGGCTGAAAGCGAACAAGGTAACAAATTGCTTTACTCAGTAGGCCTGAGAAGGGACAATATTATTACTGGTCAGAAATCAACTAATCATCAGCTAAATTTGAAGAAATACTAAAGTTATTTGATGTTTATTTTAACCTAAGAAGTAACAAAATCCTTGAAAGGGCTAAATTGAATAAGCTTGTCCAGCTGCCAGGAGAACCTATTGACTCATTCATGAATGATCTGTACAGGATGGCTGAAGTCTGCGAATACAGAGACCCAGGGAAGAATTTTCTCCCTGTCGGGCAAGCTGTTCGGGAGCAGGCATGGAGCTGATCGCTGTCCATAATCGACTGCACGCTGCCATTTTACGTGGGCAGGCCAATTAAGGGCCACCCAACGTGACACACGGCCGGTAGCACTCAGTGCTGCTGGAAACACTCAGCGCTACCTGAGCGGGCGGGAGGAGGAGGGAGGGCATACGCGTGAAAGTGCAGAAATCTCCCTGAGGCACAGAGCTGCCTCAGGGAGATTAAGTTCATGTTGAAATTTTTAAATAAAGAAAGATTAAAATTATTTAGACATGTCAGATAAGGTGGCAGTGCCACATGAGCTGGGACATGTTTATGGGTTGTTCAAAAAATATTTATAGATTTTATTAAACCTTCAGGAAACCTCATCACACCCGTGGAGGTTTCACTTGGGCTCTTTGCCTGCCCACCAACCTTAAGCTTGGATGGGCAGCCCTGTTAATTATCTGAATTAGTTTCCTAATGGCCTTAATCGGCCTTTGACAGTTCGGCGGGTGCACAGCTGCCTGCCAAACGAAAGATCTAAATGATGCACGTTGACATCGGGATGCATGCCCGACATCATCGCATGTCATTTTGCGTGTTGGCGTGTCGGGCCCGCCCCCGCAGGCCAACATCAAAATTCTGGCCTTAAAACCAGGATAGAATAGTTATAGAAGTGATGGAGATGTAACCTTTGGCATGTTGCAAGCAAAGGAATATTTAACCCTTGAAAAAGCTACCTAGATTGTTAGGCAGTCTGAACTCCACGTGTAGCACAAGTCCATTTTAAGAGATGAATGTAAACCATGGCACAAAGGAAACCCCACCCTCCAGTTATTTAACCAGCACAGAAGCAGGGACACTCCAGGCCAAGGGAAGCAATACACTTAACAGACCAGTAGAGTAACCATGCCAGCACGGTGGAGCAAAGCGCCCCCAACAATTTCAGCCCAATGCTTTCAATGTTGCAGAATTAGACACTTTGGGAAAATGGGCAAGGCCAATACACCTAAACGCATGGAAGACCCAAAAATGATTCATGGAGTCGTGACTGCACACCAAGCGGGCACACAGCCATGATTCTTGGGTGAAGTCAAAGATACCGGATTATCATATTGGAATGCAGACATTTCAGTTAATGGACATCTCACAAACTTTAAATTGGACAGGGGAACCAGTGTTACAGTCCTATCAACAAAGAACTGTGGCTGAGAGAAACTGTGGATTCAAACAACAGACACACCACTCTATGGGCCCACAGGAATCTGACTTCTGGTTATAGGCATGATTCTAGACCCATAAAGATATGACGGCAAACAAATCTTGGAGCTGATGTGTGTCATCTGTAATCAGTCTTTTTCTCTCTTGAGCAGGGATGTCTGTGTAGCTCTGAATGTCCTCAAAACAGCAGAAGGTGTTGTAAACTATACAGCACTACAAGTACCTGAGAGCTCAGATAAGACAAAGTATCTTGACTGGAAATTCAGCTCTGAACTGTCTCCTCTCTTTACAGAGCAGATTTGTCCATTTTCATTACAGATGCTGGAAAGCCCTCAATGGTCAGAGCAACCAGCCACTCGGATGGTTACCATGACGCCTCCAGTGGAGGATAGAATGAGAGCAACCAACAGGTCAACACTCTGACCACAGGACAAACGCTGCAACTCCCAACCAGCAGGACAGTGCCACAGATGCTGCTAGAACTAAATAGCAGCTGTCCATTGCCAACAGCACACCACACAGACAAACACAAAGATAAGCTTACTAAAAAACCTTATCCTCATAACAGGAATGGCCATCTTCTGGCACAGAGAACATCACGATGACCTACACGATGAAGGAAGAAGAGGAAAAATTGACATGGAGACGCACACACCATTCATCACCCCACAAGAAATGGGATAGAGCAACAACCACTTATCAGCACAACTGCCAAATCAACAAAGAGTGGTTCAATACCAAGGAATGGAAAAAGAGGATAAATAGATACCCAGAAGCCAGAACAACTTTCAAATCAACAGTTTACCTGCAATGTCACAGCCTATCACTCCTCTGACACTAGTGCAAATGAGATATGGAAGGGTTATAAGGCCTCCAGACTGCCTGAACCTTTGAACTCAAAGACTTGAAGGGAGGAGATGAGGTAGTTATAACGATATAAATAGATGGGGTAAACTAGAATAACTTGAAATACATTGGAAAAAGACTTGGGGCGAAGTGTAGTATAAGGGTCTGGCACTTATAGAGTTAATGCAGGACTCAGTACAGTACCGCCTACACAGTAATGGAAGAGAAAACATGACCCACATCTAGGAGTCAGCCTAGTGTTGAACAGAGCCGTGTGCACAAGCAAGCATGGAGACAGCTCCTAGTTTGAACCCTTTACTGTATATATGTACATAGTTCTTGTAGTTCATAAATATAGTTAACCAACTTAAGGCTATGAAGACTTCATTAAGAATTACCAAACTATGTCCCCAATGGTTGTTTCTCAGAATATTTCATGGACCTCCTGGCAAGTCTTTATGAATGCAATGCAATTTGAGGGCCAGATGAAAAACTCCCACAGGCCGATGTGGCCCAAGTTTGTCTATCCCTGATCCAAGCTGATATTTCACTGGAATATTAAGAGATTCAGCCCTTTAACTATGGCATCTTCTTCTCTTGCTGCAAAAATGAGCAGGGACAGTTGTAACAATTGATCGTAGGGCTGAAAGCTGATGTTGAGTAGATGGGGCCACAAAACTCTTTTGTTGTGAGTGAAATAAATAGAAGCAGCAGTGTACTTGCTACAGGGGGAAAGGAAGGGACTCCCATAGTCAGCAAAGGGTGTTACGGTCCGGTTCGAATCACAGAATCATGAAAGGATAATGGCACAGCAACAGGCCACTTGACCCATCATATCTGTGCCTGCCAATAAATGAGCCAGCCAGCCTTATCCCACTTTCCAGCTTTACGGCTGTAGTCCTGCAGGTTGCAGCACTTCAGGTGCATATCCAGACACCTTTTAAATGAGTTGAGGGTTTCTGCCTCTATCACCCTTTCAGGCAGTGAGACCCCTACAACCCTCTAAATGAAAAAGAAATTTCTTCATCTTCCCTCTAAACCTTTTACCAATCATTTTAAATCTAAGCCCCGTAGTCACTGACCTTTCTGTTAAAGTAAATAGGTCCTATCTAAGCTCCTCACAATTTTCTACATTTCAGTCAAATCTCCCCTCAGCCTCCTCTGTTGATAAGGAGAACATTCCCACCCTTTCCAATCTTTTCTCATAGCTGCAATTTTCCAGTGCTGGCAACATCCTTGTATATCTCCTCTACCCTCACAAGCGCAATTATATCCTTTCTATAATGAGGTGACCAGAACTGCACACAATACTCAAGTTAGCCTAACTAATGTTTTATACTCTTATATTCTATACCTCAGCTAATAAATGAAAGGATTCCATATGTTTTCTTAACGACCTTATTGACCTGTCCTGCTGCCTTTGAAGATCTGTGGACATTCCCTCACTTCCTCTACTCCTTTCAGTATCCTCCCATTTATTGTGTATTCTCTTTCTTTGTTTGACCTCCCCAAATGCATCACCTCACACTTCTTTGACTTGAATTCCATTTGCCACTATCCTACCCACCTGACCAGTCCATTGATAACTTCCTGCAGTCGATAGCTTTCCTCCTCACTATCAACCAGTTCATAAGTTAAAACTAGTGAAAACTGTTGTAAGAATTGGGAAAGGAGAAGGAATAAATCCACTAGATAAAACAATTGGGGAATATTATGAGAGGAGGAAGGCAATAGGAAACAATATTGCATCAGCCATCTGTGTGTGTAAAAAAAAATGTATATTTCTTTATCTTTTGTTTTTATATATACACACTGAACTCTCCCTGTCTTTTCCTGTGTCTCTGTCTCTCTATGTCACTTGACAACTGTCGCTAGGCAAAAGCCAGTTTTTTCCACTTTGCATTTTTTTTCCCAAAGTCAGCTAAACTTCTTACCTTTTTTAACCCATCTGTTTAACTTCAGGGGTTGTAAAGCCTCATTAAAAATGTGTATATATACAGACAAGCCTAATGGATTGACCTTGCAGCCACATGTCCATCCAGAATTCTAGGTACCAAGACTCATAAATCAAACCTAAACGAAACTGGAACCTACATACCTTTCTTAACACACAAATACATAATTCAACTTAAAATTATACATTGTCCATCACAATTGACAGATGCAACCAAGACAGATCTCTCAGATTTCTCAGCAACCAACCCAGATGTCAGTGACTGCTGTGAGTCACAATATCTCTTTAGAACTCTGTCTCCCTCATAATGGATTTCAATTCCTCACTTTCAAAGATCTAGCTTCTGAATTCCCTCAAAAGCCGTTCTGAGTCTGACTAGCCCGACGACTGCTCACCTCCTGATGGTTCAATCTCTTCTCCTGAGACTGTGTTCCATAGGATTCACAAAGCTGCACTCCTACCTTTAATTACCAGTACACTGCCAACCCTTTCACAGACCACTAGCTTCACTAAGCTGACACTACTCATGGGTTTCTCTGAACTCCATCTCCTGGCTGCATCGAGCTGTTAATGGCTTTCAGGGCTTCTCTGAGGCCTAACTGCCTCCAGCAGAGAACCAGCAACCTACTCAGCTCTTCAGAATTTCTCCTGAGCCATAGCCACACTGAATGGCTCCCAGTACTTCTCTGAGCCCTAACTGCCGAACAGCAGCACCTTTTTGTTAAGGAGCCTTTTCCCCTGCTGCAGAGAGCTCTGATAAATTGAAGCCAGAGAATCATCTGAAGCTCCACCCATCTCCATGACAATTTAGCCTGCCCTGGTCTATCCTCAAACTGACCTTTAAGCCAATTATCCCTCCTTCGCAAATTCTCCAGCTAATTAAGCCCACTTGCTGTTCTATGGCTCCATCTCTTCTATTCTGACTTTATTAAACAAACATAGGTAACCATCTGAACTGCCATTTTCTTTTAAGTGATCTGGCAATCTCTAAAGCCCAGCATTTTAGTTATCTGGTCTTCACAATTACAATCTTCCCAGAACTGAGCATTACCTCTAAAATATTAACATGAACCAGGAACTAAATTTTCATCATAGGGATGGGCATCACAATATATGAAATGGGTGCATTGAATTTGGCAGCAAGCAGGAAAGTGGATTGAAGTATGGGGTAGTCAGGATAATTGAACTATGATAAGAGCTAAAACAAAAACAGAATTACCTGGAAAAACTCAGCAGGTCTGGCAGCATCGGCGGAGAAGAAAAGAGTTGACGTTTCGAGTCCTCATGACCCTTCAACAGAACTTGAGTTCGAGTCCAAGTAAGAGTTGAAATATAAGCTGGTTTAAGGTGTGTGTGTGGGGGGCGGAGAGATAGAGAGACAGAGAGGTGGAGGGGGGGTGGTGGTGTGGTTGTAGGGACAAACAAGCAGTGACAGAAGCAGATCATCAAAAGATGTCAACAACAATAGTACAATAGAACACATAGGTGTTAAAGTTAAAGTTGGTGATATTATCTAAACGAATGTGCTAATTAAGAATGGATGGTAGGGCACTCAAGGTATAGCTCTAGTGGGGGGTTCTGTCACTGCTTGTTTGTCCCTACAACCACACACCCCACCCCCCCCTCCACCTCTCTGTCTCTCTATCTCTCCGCCCCCCACACACACACCTTAAACCAGCTTATATTTCAACTCTTTCTTAGACTCGAACTCAAGTTCTGTTGAAGGGTCATGAGGACTCGAAACGTCAACTCTTTTCTTCTCCGTCGATGCTGCCAGACCTGCTGAGTTTTTCCAGGTAATTCTGTTTTTGTTTTGGATTTCCAGCATCCGCAGTTTTTTTGTTTTTATATTTATAAGATCCATCTGATCCATGAAGTAAGCTTTCCTTTCTTTCCCTGTCCTATAGCACCACCCTCTGGTATAAAATTTTAGTGATTTTATATAATATTTTGCTCAACAGTTATTCTTAATTGAAATTATGATTTACAAAATGGAACAGAATTCACAATGATTTTTTGATAAGCCTCACTTAATTAAGAGAACAATATTTGATTATTTGAAGTTATTCATCTTATGCATGCATTGCTTCATTTTCAACAGTTAACCATAAGTGGTTTGTGCTGTGTCTCACATTGTATTTGGCTGATTATAAGGGTATAATTAATTTTCTCAGTGCTATACCAATGGGCTTCTCAATTTAGTTAACAGTTTTTGTAATTCACATCTTTTAATTCAAAGTCCAATTGTGCGTTAATTCTGAAACTAGTCTTATTTGATTTATAATATATAAACACATTTACAGCTACTTCACAAAGGTTACGGCTGGAATTTTATGGCCTCATCATGGCATCTAAGCTCCATTGCCTTCGGTGGGACTTTAGAATCCCCGCTGGTGTAAAATTCCACCCTACATGTAAAAACTAATTCCACATTTGACATTATATATTCACAAGTGTGGTACAAATGTACTCCTAGTATACCATACACAATGCTGGTGATGGTCCTTCATAATCTAAGATGGTGTACATTGTTGGAGAATTAATTTTGATGCCTGTTAAGACCAAAATGAGAGAGATTATCCCTTGCGCGTTTTATAGACATGCTGTTGTTGCCACATGTCTGTTGTTGCTGCTTCTTCTTCAGGAAGATCAACATGCTGATACTAGCATTGGCTGACACAGCCATAATGTATTGCCGCTTTCCATTTTGAACAGTTGCAAGATTGTGAAATTGTGTACAGCTTTGGTCCCTGTATTTAAGAAAGGATATACTGGCATTGGAGGCAGTTCAAAAGAGATTCCCTAGGCTGATTCCTGGGGTAGAGGGGTTGACTTATCAAGAACGGCTGAACAGGTTAGGCCTTTATTCATTAGAGTTTAGAAGAATGAGTGTTGATCTTATTGAAACGTACAAGATTCTGAGGGGGCTTGGCAGGGTAGATGTTGAGAAGATGTTTACACTAGTGGGGGAATCTTGAACTAGGGGACATAGTTACAGGATAAGGGGACACTCATTTAAAACTGAGATGCGAAGGAATTTCTTCTCCCAGAGGGAGGCGAATGTCTGGAATTCTCCACCCCAGAGAGTTGTGGAGGCTAGATCACTGAAAGTATTTAAAGAGAAGAAAGATAGATTTTTGAAATATCGGGGAGTTGAGGGCTATGAGGAGCTGGCATGAAAGAGGAGCTGAGGCCTGGGGCAGATCAGCCATGATCTTATTGAAAGGCGGGGCAGCCTTGAGGGGCCAAATGGCCTACTCCTGTTCCTATTTCTTATTTTCTTATGTCTCAGCTGTCAACATTGTATATTCAGGAGCTTGAGGATCCTACATCTAGCCTGCTTTTGTTCTCCATTCCAAATTACTGTTTAGTATTCATGTAAGATATCCGATTTTCTGTGTTGACAACATGTCCTAATCAACGCAGCTGTGCTCTTATCAGTATGGGCTGTCACCCAAATAGAAAAGTAACAGTGATAGCAATCTTATATGTCAGATTTAATCTGAGCTTAATTTAATGCTGTGTCCAGATACAATTGCCTTAGTGTAGTGATTATTGTGCTGGATTTTAATGCAATGTATGCTGTGTTTAAAAAAGATATAAAAGTTAAAACGCTCAACACAATGGGCTCAAAGAATTTTCTGTTTCCATTAAAAAGCTAACTTCATCATGTGGAATGCGGGTGAGGCTTATTTTTTTTTTATTATTCATTCATGGTGTGTGGGCGTCACTGGTCAGGGCAGCATTTATTGCCCATCCCTAGTTTCCCAAGTTCAGAGGGCATTTATGAGTCAACCACATTGCTGTGGGTCTGGTGTCACATGTAGGCCAGACCAGGTAAGGACAGCAGGTTTTCTTCCCTAAAGGACATTAGTGAACCAGATGGGTTTTTACAACAATCGACAACGGTTTCACATTAAACTTTTAATTCCAGATTTTCATTGAATTCAAATTCCACCACCTGCCTTGGGATTCGAACACATTACCCTGGGCCTCAGGATTACTAGTCCAGTGACAAAGCCACCGTGCCATCGCCTCCCCAAATCTTAATTTGAATGTTGTGAGAGAACAGAAGCAGGAAGATTTCCTAGTTTGAAGCTAGTGGAAGAATCTGCAATGGTCCTCCTCGTGGCAAAGAAAGCAATCAGCAGATCAGCTTGGAAGTATTGAAAAGTAACGGGATAAGGCACTAAGGCATCCACAGTCAAGAGATGACAAATGAAGGTTTTACCTTTGAGAATGACTGGAGCTGAGGGGAATTAAAAATAGTTTCCAGAGGACTGTGACATATTTATGGTTGTTCCCATTGGAAGTAAATAACTTTTAAGCTATTATAACATATGAGAGAATTCTTGGGAGAAGAAGTAAACCTAAGGGCCTGCCATATGTGAGTATAAGCTATAGTGTTAACTTAATTGTATTTGCATTGTTTAATTTGTTCTATATATAATAAAGTTTGTGTTTTGTTAAAAGAAATGAGATCTTGTGACAGGGTTCTATTGGTTAAAATGAGGTGTTTGGATTTTTCTTTAAATGTTAACAACTGACAAGTGTATACCAATGAAACTAATAAATGTTTCATCATCATGTGTGCTCTGCCCGAAGACAGATCCTTGGCTCATAGCAGCCTTTCCATATCTCTCTATCCTGTGCCAATCTTTTCATTTGTCAATAATTTCTTTCAATTTCCAAGCTATCCAGCATTGATATTCTCTTCCTTCCTCTCCCCCTTTTTCCTTGAAATCTTCCCTCTATAATGTCTCTTTCAAGTCTGTTTCCTCTTGAGATGTGATTTCCCAGACTGTTTGTCCCAAATTGCGTTCAGCAAATTTCTTTGTTTATTCATTCTCCACAGCACTTCATCATTAGTTACTTTTTCCATCCAACTGATCCTTTCCATTCTCTTCCAAAACCACATTTCAAAGCTATTTGGCAAGTTGACCTCCTCGTTCTGTAAGATCCAAGTCTCACATCCGTAGGAAACAACACTTCAAATCAAGCTCTTTGCAAGTTGCTTTGTGGGCAGAATATTGGTCTCGGTGGACGGACACACTCCCGAACCAGCCAAGCATAAAATGACACATGATGACATGGGGCAAGCATCCTGACATTATTGCGTAGTCTGTGATATTTTGTTCGGTGGACAATTAAAAAGCTTATTAAGGCCATTAAAAAGGTAATGAATGTCAAATTTACGCTGGCGGTCCAACCTAATGGTTGGCGGGCAGGCAAAAACACCGAGTGGCCTTTGCACTTTTTAGGAAACCTCATCCATGGGCAGGGTGAGGTCTCTTAAAGCAATTAAAAAAAAAACAAAATTTTTGCACTTGAATTAAAAACATGTCCCTGCTCATGTGACAGAGACACATGAGGGGACACATTTTATGACATTTTTATTTTGTACATTAAGTCTTTTCAAAGACTGCTCATCTCTCGGAGGCAGCTTTATGCCTCAGGGGGATTGAAGCACTCTTTCGTGCACATGTGTGATGCTCGCGCTAGGCCTGCTCGCCCTTCTCCCCTCACTTGCACAGGCAGCGCTGAGGGCTGCCGCTCATGTTCCACGCTGGGCGGGCCTTAATTGGCCTACCTGCATAAAATCGCGGTGTGGTGCCGATCGCGGATTGCAGTCAGATTCCGAACTGCCCCCGCCAAGCCAAGGGCAAATTCCTGCCCCTTGAGTTGCTTATTCAGCTTTCCGGTTTGCAACCGTATCTCTTCTTACCAAATACGGCCTTTCCCATTGCCATCCTTGTTCTTATTTCTTTGTTGCACCTTCCATCTGCAGATATTATGCTTCCTAAATACAGTAAAATTTGTGTCATCCGGCACTTTATCGGAATGTTTCATTAACTAGGATTTCTCACAGCTTGATTTTTTTTTTAAGAAGCCAGTCGGAAATGAAGAGTCAAATGGTAGATTTTTGAAACCCCAATGTTGGGGTTGATCATCGGTTGTGGTGGTGATCTGTTTGCTTCCAATTTTTTAAAAAACCCGGCCGGAAACCCACAAAGCTGCCTGAAGGTCGGAAGCAGCAGCTACTGCTCGGAGCAACTGTCAGTGAAACTGACAGCTCAATTTATTTTTTGTAAAGCCAGTCCGATGGTCATGGTGCCCATTGTGGTGTCAGCTTGGTCTTCAATTTTGGTGGTTTTACCGTGATCCCCTGCTGTGCTGGGGCCCTTGACTGCTCAGCTGCATCCCCTCTCCAACAACCCCTCATAGACAGGGCAGCACCTTGCCTTGTGTCTGGAGTAATGTAACTCCCTGGTCGCCGGCATTTTTGATTAATAAGCACCACCCATTCCTGGAGCGTGATGGATAACAGAAATGTTACTTTTCTTGAATTCTTGTGCCTGTTCTAGTTCTCTTCTCTCTATGGATATGATTTTTTCCTTGGTGATTTTGAGATAGGCAACACTTTGCTTTTATCAATGTTCACTTTCATTCCAAAGTTCATGCCTGCTGTTACTAGTCTCTCTACTAGTTCTTATAACGCATCTTGCGTGCTCGCTACGAGTGTTTTGTCATCTGCAAATCTAACTTATGTTAGCATTCACCACCACCACCCCCGCCCCCCCAACTCCCGATCTTAATGTCAGTTCCTGTGTCTTCAAATACTTCTTTGATCATTGTTTCTGCATAGACATTGAAAAGGTGATAAACAACACCTCTTCCAATTACGTGTGGTTCCGACTCCTCATTGGCTACTCTCACTGTTGCTGTTTGACCCATGTACAGATTTCTGATCAGTTATTTATTTTGCCAGTCTACTCCAATGTCTTTCAGCATTCTCAAGAACTTAAGCCAGTCAACCTGATTGAATGCTTTTTCAAAATCTACAAAACAAAATATAAATTCTGTTCAAATTCTAAACTGCATTCACTCATTAATCTTATAATGCCATAAATCAGGTCAAATGTGGCTACTGGCATCATTGTAACCCAGTACTCCGTGTCAAAATGGGCGAATTGTTGGTGACTAAGCCAGGCAATGGTGAACCACTACAGAAAATATGTAATAATTGTTTCAGTTTAGTTTTGTTTTAAAGTTACTTTCAGTTAATCCATGAGTACAGGTAGATTAAAAACTTTATTAAAACTGCTTATTGTTTTGTGATAATCGAGTTTTCTGCCAAATTAATAAAACTGTACCAGGTTACCACTTTAAATATATCAGTAAATATTTTTAGTGTAAAGAAAACATAGACAATTACGTTCTACCCCGTTGCCTGATCATGTTGGTTAAAGGAAGATTTTATCTTTGTGATGAATCAAATTCATTTCAGTGGAAACTTGAAGCAATTTCAAACACAATTTGTGCTCAATTTCTCAATTGCCTTATCATTTTTACACTTAGAAGGTAAATAATGTTTCTCAAAATAAATGATGTTCATTACTTGATTTTTATTTTACTTATTTTAATGTGGAAATCAGCTATGTTACATGGGAAGGAAATTTGCAATTGCGCACACAGCCAGCCCCTATGTAAGATAGCATACTGGTCAAGGGGCAGAATATTCCACTCGTCCGGTGGGTGTGCGCCCCACCCAAACGAGCATAAAATGACATGTGATGACGTCGGTTGGAGTGTCCTGGTGTCATTGCGCACAAACGCAATATTTTGGTCAACGGGCGCACGTGGGAATCGGCAGCTCACCCGCTGACAATTAAGCAGCCTAGTAAGGCCCTTAATGAAGTAATTGATTCAAATTTTTCACTGCCCGTCCAACTGTTCAGTTGGCAGGCGGGCGAAAAGGCAAAGCGGCTTTTGCATTTTTGGCCAAACCTCATCCAGGGGTGGGATGAGGTTTCGACCAGTGATTTAAATAAATAAAACATTTTAACACTCATATTTAACATGTCCCTGCTTATGTGACAGAGTCACACGAGGGGAAATGTTTTCATTATTTGTAATCTCTTTACTTTTTATTTTAAAAATCTTCAGCTCCTTAAGGCAGCTCTGTGCCTCAGGGAGCTTTTACTGTGGGCACCCATGAATTTCCACACTCACACTCCTCCCACCCGCCACCCCAGTAGCGCTGAGCACTGCAGTGCATGTTTCATACTGGCTGGACGTTAATTGGCCAGCCAGCGTGAAATCGCGGTTGGAGCCTAATCACGGCCACAGTTGGCTTCCCGACTGCCCCCGGGCCTGCTCGCCAAGCCTGCCCACAGAGCCCGGCCGACTGCCAGAAAATCCTGGCCATGGTTGTATTTGAGACCCCCACAGTAGTTCTCCCAAGACTTGTGAGATGGAGCACTTCAAATGCAGGAGGTAGCTTCTGATTGGGGACAGGGGAATTGAATTAACCAAGGAGACAACTTGTATCGGATAATGTCATATTGCTGCACTTTGGTAGAATCCAGACAGCAAAATGTGAAAAATATTCTCATTGCTCTCTAGTCTCTGCCCGTTAAGTTTGCTGCAAAAGTAACAACTGCTAATCTAAATTCTAAGTTTGTGCATTTTTAAACTCATTGGCATTTTTTTGAAGAGACATAGCATATATACCAGTAAATTATCTGTAGTGTTGTTCATAGTCAGTTGCTGACTGCAAGTTTTTTCATACATATGAAATAACAATGGAGTTGGAAGAGACTTCAATTTTGGGAAAGTCAGTAAGCCAAATGGGAAATATGAAATTGTATCAAACTAGCATCATCATTTGTCAACAAATTAAGCTAAAATATTTCTTAATAATAAATCAAATTAATTTTGGTTAGGTTTTGGCTGTGGCTTAGTTGGTGGTACTGTTGCATCTGCATCAGAATTTTGTGGGTTTGAGTCCCACTCCAAACCTGGAGCTCAAAAGTAAAAGCTATCACTCCAGTAGAATACTACATTCTCTTTTGGATCAGATATTAAACAAAGCCCTTGTCTGTCCTCTCAGGTGGATGTAAAAGATTCCATGGCACTATTTTGAAGACTAAGTGTCCAGGCCAACATTTACCCTCTCAAACAACGTCAAAAGAAGAGATTATCTGGTCATTTTTACATTGTTGTTTTTGGAAGTTTGCTTTGTGCAAATTTGCTGCTGTGTTTTCCACATTACAACAGTGACAGCTTTTCAAAAGTTGCCTCATTGACTGTAAAGCCCTCTGGGAGGTCCTTTGGTTGTAAAAGGTGCTATATAAATGCAAGTCTTTCATTAATTTGTTTATTACCGGCATTTTAAAAATTATTGAATATTATTGTAACATATTTTTCTGCCAAGTCATTACCCTGAAAATCATTGCTAGTGTTAAATTTTATAATTCGCACCCTTGATATGAAGCTTTACCTACCAGCCCCAAATACCACTACTCCCAGGACCTCAAGCACAAGGGTAGGGGTACTGTATTCAGTTGGCTAAAATTAAACAGACAGAAGCTCCTGCAGGGTATGCTGACAGGCCTGGTAGGATAGCCTTTGCCTAAGAACTTCAATATCAGACAAGAAAATGATATTTGGTTAATTGAGCCCATTCATTTAAATGAATAGTTTTACTATTGTGGATTCACTCTGTTTAATCTTTAAAGTAACAAACCAACAGTAGCAAGACAACTCACTACAGATAAAGTTTAGAAAAACATAAAACTGAATTTCTAGCCTGATCCTGGAGATATTCAAATTGAATGAGTTAATCATAATACTGATTTATGAATATATTTTAATATGTTACTAAAGATTCTAAATAGATTTACAAAGTCATAATTCATACATACTTTTCAAATTGAGGCTGACAATTTATTTTCTTCCTTTTTATGAAAGTAAAAGACCTTCCTTTGTTTTTGCAGTTTTGGTAACCTTCCTGATCATTCAACCAATGCACCAGAGCTGTTTAGAAATGAATATGTGTTGTCCATTATATGTGTTGTTAACCTGACTAATAATTTGTTCAGACCAGTGGTAATTGTGCTCAGGATTTTCCATTTATGAAATAAAAGTGGAATATTGCTCATACAGTTCAAAAAAATCTACATTGTGTAATCTGTAAAATGTACTCTTTTTTCACTCAATTTAACTAATTTCCTTTACTTACACAGCAATGACTTGCTCACTGATGCTCAGTCTTGGTTCTGTAAGGGACACTCAGCTCCAGACCTCATTACAATATAGCTCTAAAGATGAACAAAAGAGCTGAATTCCAGAGGTGAGCTGAGAGAAACTGTCCTTGACATCAAGGGCATTTAATCAAGTATGTGATAAAGGAGCCCTAGCAATATTGAAATTAGTGGGAATCAGGGAGAAAATTCTCTACTGGTTGGAGTCATACCTAGCACAAAGGAAGATGGTTTGGGTGGTTGGAGGCCAATCATCTCAGTCCCAGGACATTTTGTAAACTGCCATTAAGGAATTGCAGCATGACATCATGAGAAAGGAAGTTTGTCATACGATCCAGTTTTAGTTTCACTTTTGCTTTAGCAGAGCACAGCACAGATGGCTTTGCTGATGATGTCTTCAAGCTTTCTGTCCATGTATATCTGTTCTCATGCGCCAAGTCTTAATAAATGAACCCACAACATGATTATCCAATTCCTTATAAGTGATTGGTGCCTTTATATCATTATAAAAACATGACAGACATTACTGCAGGAGTTTCTCAGGTCAGGGCCCTAGGCCCAGTCATCTTCAACTGCTTCATCAATGACCTTCCCTCCATCATAAGGTGAGAGTGGGAATATTTGCTGATGAGATCAGTGGTCATTCCCATTTGCAATTCCTCAGAAACTGAAGCAGTCCGTGCTCACATGTAGCAAGACCTGAACAATGTTCAGGCTTGGCTTGATACGTGGAAAGTAACAGTTGTGCCACACAAGAGCCAAGCAATGACTATCTCCAACAAAAGAGAATTTAATCATCTTTCCTTGACATTCAATGACATTACCATCACCAAATTCCCCAGTATCAACATGCTGAGAGTTACCATTCACCAGAAACCTAACTAGAACAACCAAATAAATACTGTGGCTACAAGAGAAGGTCAGAGGTTGGGAATTCTATGGTGAATATCTCACCTCCTGACTCCCCAAAGCTTCTACAAGGCACAAGTCAGGAGTGTGATGGAACACTTCCCACTTACTTCTATGAGTGTACCTCCAACAACATTCAAGAAGCTCCACACCATCTCGGACAAAGCAACCTACTTGGTCAGCTCTTCCATTCACCACCTTAAACATTCAGTCCCTGCACCACTGGCATGCAGTGACAGAAACTCACTGAGGCTCCTTTGACTGCACCTTATATACCTATGATTTCTACCACTTAGAAGAACAAGGACAGCAGGAGCATGGGAAAACTACAGCCTGAAAGTTCCCCCTGAGTCATGCATCATCCTGACTTGGAACTATATCACTTTCTCTTCACTGCCGTTGGGTCAAAATCTTGAAACTCTTTCCTAAAAGCACTGTGGTTGTACCTACACCACATGAACTGCAGTGGTTCAAGAAGGCAGCTCACCATCACCTTTTCAATTAGGGATGGGCAATAAATGCTGACCTTGCCAGTGATGCTCATGCCCCATGAATGAATTTTAAAAAGTTCATTATAAGTATGGTACAGTGGTATTGGAAATAAAAAAAATCATTCTCGTAAAATATTAACCTTCTTTTCTCCTAACTGTTATGATATGGCAGGTGGTATTTGCCAGGCTGACCAAATCCCTGAGGGAAATTTGGCCAGAATATCACAATAATTTTGCAATTTGTATTTATTATGAGAAGGTTTGTACACTGAAGTCGTAAGTAAAGAATCCACTACCACTTTTAAAGAGGTTAAAGATTAAATTAAAACATTTATTAACAGAAGAAAAAAAACTTAAACACACAAGATTACAGTTACAGTTACATTTAGTTTTATAACAGTTCTCACAAGATGTCTACTTAACTAGACTCCCAACTACACACCACATTCAAGCAACATTCCAAATAGATTCTTAACCTATAAAACATCCAGCAATATTACCACAAGCACCCACTGTTGCTGTAAGGAGGGTACTTCACAGCTTCTTTCTCCCTCTCATTCAGCAATGGAACTTCAAGGGCTTTTAACAAAACTTTGGTTACTGGAACAGCAAGCTTCTCCAGGGTGGCTAGAGGCTTTTTCCACAGGTCTGTTTCAAACAGTGCATCTTCCAAGATCTCACACAGTCACACCACATACTGTATCAGTATCCCATAGTAATATCAGGGGGGGAAATTATATTTACATTACAGATACTTACCAACCTGATGATGGTAAGATTCCCTTCTCATTTTGGATTAGTGTAATTATAGTGTTATTCGCCAATTTCAAATGCACAAATTTTTTGTACTTATATGTGTATTAATCAAGTGGCAACTTAAATAGTGCAGCTATATACTATTATACTATGTAAGTGACACACATCGATGTGACATCAGTGACATAACTCAGTAATCAGGTACTGATGTGGCTTCTGAAGGCATTGAAACTCAGGTGTATGACATACCCTCGAGTAGATAGTCTCACAGCTTAGAATTCATGCTGTGGAAAACACTGCAGCCCTGTGGAAGCTCAATAAAAGTGCCCATGTGATTCATTGGACTACTTTGGACTATATAGATTTAATGTGAAATCTTTAAATTGTTATGAAAGGAACTGTATTTCTATGTTACTATAGACTAGACTCTTCTAATATTTCTGGTTAGACACCTGGACAACAGATGTATTATTGCTGGAATGTATAGATCCCTGCTATTGCTGAAGTGAATATGAGACACTGCATTGCTCAGTTGGCAGTATAATTTGGGTCTGCCAACTGAGCATCGCACTGTCCAGTTGCTGGTTTCATTCCAATATTGGTATGACAAGCAACTATCGATGTTGACAGATTGACTTTTGCTAATTTAAGGACTAATTCTGTGATCTGCCATTCCCAGCAAAAAACTTTACTTGTCAAAAGTGCATCATGAGTAATTTCAGAAATCTATCCTGCGATTTTCCATCTGTTAAAATTAACAGAGAGAACATCATGGTTTGCATGCTCATGATATTTTGCGATGCACTCCTTATAAGTTTAGTTCATTTTTGGTGTGGTTTTGCCCTATAGGAAAGCATAAAGTGGACCAGTTTTCCTGCAGCAGTGTCTGCCATTAGTAATACTTTCCCCTAACTGCTTTTTCATCAGAACTTGCTGGAACTGTGGGTAGAATCGTTCCAGATTTGCACTAAGTGTTTTACCCTCTAGTTGCAATGGTGGCTTTTCATGCTGCATCGTCCCAAACCCACTGCGTGAATTATGCATTCCCAGGAGATATGCCGTTTCCATGGCAGGCAGGCTCTCATTCACTCACACCATCATCTTGCTGCTTCCTCACACCAGGCACCATATTTAAAGCGCAGCCACGCGCGCACCTCTCAGTGCTGCCAGCTCAGGACTGCAGCAAGGAAGACATGGTCCTGAAAGGCAAAAAGACTGCAGCCCCCAGGTTCAATGACGCATCCCTCAAACGCCTTTTGGACGTAGTGGAGGCCCGCCGTGATGTCCTCTACCTTAGCTCTGGCCATAGGATAGGCAGCAACGTTACCAATCCAGCTTGGGATGCAGCGGCAGCAGTGGTCAGCACCAACACCCTGCAAAAAAGGACAGCCAGCCACCCAGTGCTGCAAGAGGATGAATGATCTCCATTCCGCCAGGGCAATTAACTCTTCTCATCACTCGCAACACAAGCCCATCACACAATCCATAGGGATCTTACTCACTGTTGGTTCAAGGGACATCACCATTCACTTTCTCACACTCATCGTCATTGTCCTCATCCCATCCATGGAGCCTCTCACCACTCATACATGCCAGGTATACTTATTATCTGACCTGGTAGGTGCCCTGTTTAGACTCTCTTCATCTCTATTCATGCAGGACAAGCTGGCACACAACAAGAGAGAGAGGTTACAGGCTGGTGGAGGAATGCCTGAAATCAAGGTCCTCATGGACTTTGAAAACAGAGCCACCCAGCTGGCCAGTGAGGATTTGGACCATTCCTGTGCTCATGGTGAGGTTGGTGCTGCTCTACCAAGTGAGGATCCAGTGCAATATCCATCAGATAACCATGCTGTGAGTGATGTGTCCTGTTTCACAGGCTACTGCCATGCACTAATTATCTCTCCTTGCTTCTGCAGGAACATCTGTGGAACAGCCGACCCAGAGCCTCCAATCAAACCTCTGAAGAGGAATCTGATGGCATTCTCCATGAAGTCCTGTCACAGCACTCAACCTCCACCAGTGCAGAGACACTCACCTTAGTGGGACCTAGGTTTAGGGTAGCCTTGGGATCAGAATCTTTATGAATCACAGCGGGCGGCGGCAGGGACTTCCCAGGTGTCCAGCACTCGGAGGACTGCTGGAGGCCAGAAATTTGCTGACCCCAAGTCAGATGATGAGCCTCCGACTCAGCTGTGTCACAGTTGCTGAAGCTGCAAAGGCAAACTCCGGAACATCAAGAAGGAATGTCCACTTCACTCCTCAGATTGCAAGGCATGATGGAGGAATCCGTTCTCTTTCAGGCTGAGGTGATGGTGTCAGCATGCCAACACACAGAGATCAACACTGATAGGAAAGCGGCCGCCATGGAGACCTTGGTCCAGGATGTTGCTCCTACACTGCTGTGCAGGCTGAACTCCATCGGTGATGCCATGGTTGACCTCCAACAGTGTATATGCATGAGTGGTGTGGGGCAGCTCGATCTCACTCCAGCTATTCCTTCTCCTCAAGGAGTCAGCCAGAGGTCCTTGGGCACCCATAGGGAGGAGGATCAGCAGGTGCACACCCCAGAGCCATTCACCCAGGTGACTCCAGGAATGTCTAGTCCATCTGAGTCCCCATTCCTTTGACCCCGCAACTCCAGCTCCACAGTTCGAGGAGGGTGCCACTGCCACACAGCAGGTCCCCAAAAGCAGACCCAGGCCCTCCAAGTCTCAGTCCTCTAGAGGACGCCCACCAAGTCATCACAGACAGGGCATAGCAGTCGGCAGGCTGCCTCCAGACCCACTGTGGATGTCGGGGGAGCATATAAACATAGCAGCATGGTTAGGAAAATTAAGAAGTGTAACTCTTTCGAGTACCAACACGTTTCCATCTGTTTCAGATGAAGTTACATTGTTTCATAGTTTTGCCATTGTGAGATTTGAACTCTTGATAATCTTTTAAATCTTTTAAATTAAGATGTAACTCTTTCGAGTACAAACCCGTTTCCATCTGTTTCAGATGTTGTTTCATAGTTTGCCATTGTGAGATTTGAACTCTTGATCTTGGGGTTACAAACCCAGTACCATAACCACTTGGCCATTTAGGCCAAGCAAAAATGCTGAAGCCAGTTTGTAACTCTTTTGAGTACAAACACATTTCCATCTGTTTTTCAGATGAAGTTACATTGTTTCACCAGTGTGAGATTTGAACTCTTGATCTTGGGGTTACAAACCCAGTACCATAACCACTTGGCTATTTAGGCCAGAAGTGTAGTTGCACAGCCTGGGCACGGATGTTAATCACTTCTACATAATGTTCACTATTGTCAATAAACTCCCAAGAATGTCTCCCTGCCTATGGCTCCTTGTTCTGATGAGCAGTGTTCATGTCACTCAGATGTGAAATCTTTCTGCACAATATAAGGGCAGGTGTCTCAGTTCAGGGCCTCTTCCCTCTGCTTTGTGCAGTCTTCAGACCAAAGTGATGGTCTAGCCTCACACTCTTTGGACACATTACTGATCTCTGCACCTCAACGATGCTTGTCATAACTACCAGAATGTAGTGGGCAGACATCACAGAGTTTTCTCTGTGTGATCTCACCACCTTTAAGTTGGTGATGGCCCCCATCTCTTCAGCATCTGTGACCAGTGACGCTGTGCTCCTGAAGGGGTCAGGTGCTGAAGGCGGACAGATGATCTGATGCTTTAAAAGTTACATGGCTGTGTCTCTGTGATCATATCACAGAGCACAAGGGAGCTGCCCTTGGCCAGACAGACATTCTCAGTGTTAATGTGAAGATCTATGAAGTGTACTCACTGCATGTCATCATCATCATCCTGCTATCGAGTGACTATTAGGGCCTCCTTTGCGTCTCCACGACAGGAGCGTTCTCACAGAGGGTATGAGCGCTGCCATAAGCCAGACTGGAATCAAAGGTTCATAAGTGTAATGTGATGATCTATGATATCTCCTCATTGCATGTCGTCATCATCCCCCAAAAATCTAACAGCTATAAGGGCTTCCGGCACATGCCTGCTTCATCTGGCCCGTGCTAGGGCCTCATTGCCATTATCCTTGACTTCGAGGACATCCTCAACCTCATCACCATCGACGTCCTCCTCATCGGAGGAGACCTCCAGCTCCTGCATCCCCTCCTCAGCCAGCTCCTTTCCCTGTTGTCGGGCCAGGTTGTAAAGGGCGCAGCAGGCGACGACGATGCATGACACCCTCAGTGGGCTAAATTGCAGGGTTCCACCAGACTGGACTAGGCACCGGAACCTCATTTTCATCATCCCGATGGTTTGCTCCACCAAGTTGTGAGTTGCAGCCTGAGCCTCGTCATATCTTCGCTCTGCTGCAGCCTGAGGCCGCTGCACGGGTGTCATCAGCCACATCCTCCGTGGGTAGCCCTTGCCCCCAAGGAGCCATCCCTGCAGCCTCTGTGGACCTTGGAAGACGTCAGGGATATGTGACTGGCCGAGAATGTAAGAGTCATGGACAGTCCCTGGAAACCATGCGGTGGCACACCAGCTGCACATTTAGCGAATGGAATCCCTTGTAGTCGGCATAATTGACCATATGTTGAGACGGAGGTCTGAGCGCCACGTGAGTGCAGTTGATGGCACCCTGCACCCATAAGAAACATGAGATCTGGGCAAATCCAATCGCTGTTGCATCCTGGCCCTACTGGTCCTGGGCAAAATGCACCAAAGTTGTGTGCCCTTATGAAGATGGCATCTGTGACCTCAAGGATGCATTTGTGGGTGGAGGCTTGTGATATCCCACAGAGGTCACCTGTGGAGCCCTGGAAGGAGCCACTGGCATAGAGATTGAGCGCTGCAGTCACTTTCACGACCACTGGCAGTGGATACCCTCCATGTCCACATAGCACTAAATCCTGCAGTAACTGGCAGATATGACTTACCAGTTCCCTAGACATGCACAGTCTTCAACTACACTGGTTCTCGGTCATCTGCAGGAATGAAAGACAGCATCTATAGACCATGGGTCTAGCTAGGCGCCGACCAGCGATGGCTCACTGTGGCTCTTCAGCGGTGTGGGATCTCCAGCCGCCCTTTCTTTCAGAGGGTGCTGCTCCTCCCTCTGTGCAGCCAGGTGCCTCAGTCACTCTCCTCTCCATCATCTTCACTCTCTGTACACCATGAGGCATACAGCTAGTTTGCCTAGCTCCATGATCCTGATGCACTCCTGCAAGATGAAAGAGAGAGACACATTAGTTAGCTTGGGTGTACTAAGAACCTCTCTTAGTTAAGTCTGAAGGCCTGTTAATGCATCCCAGAGAGTGCTGTCCACCACTTTGATGGCCAGAGTTTAGTGTGCTGTATGGCTGCCTGAAACCCCACCTTCCTTCACCCCGCTCCACTCGACCGATTGGCGGCAGCTTTGTCCATTGGACTGCATGCTGTGCTCTCGGCTCAGGTGTAGGTATTCTCCTAGCCCATGCTGCAAGGCTGCACTGTTAGCTTGAACCATGGAGGAGACTGGTCCAAACCAGGATGATGACATTGCAAGGGGCTGTGAGTGCCTCCACCAGTGACTGCTCCACAACCAGCTTTAGCAAAGAGATTGTACAACATGCCCAGTTGTCCAACTGTTCTGCATCCCAATAAAATGCTCATTACTTTGCAATCTGTGCCCGAGGGGTAAAAAGCTCTGGAGGACTTGGTGGCACTTTGATGCCTCTGCATTTCTTGAGTGGGCAGAGAAGTTAGAGGCCCAAATCCCAATCATGTCAATGTGTCTGCGCCTGAACTGTCTCAGCTGCACAGGAATGGTCACTTTATACAAGGTTTCCCTAATGCATGGCCACTTACCTCGCCCACCCCACATGTGCTTGTGCGTTACCTTCAACCACAGGGCAGCCTTTGTCCACCGGTCCCCGAAAGTCACCTCAAGCACATGTCAGCCATTGCCCCCAGCCCCCAAAGTTGTCTCAACTGCATGGCAGTCTTTGCCCCTCCCCCAACATGTCTCAAACTTGAAGTCCAACCGGTATCTCTTGCCAGCACTGCACAACGTTACTGTGCACTCACCTCTGAGTTCCCTGCAAAGTGCAGCCCGCCAAGTGCACGCTTTCTATATGCTATTGTGAAAGACGTCGGCGTGCTGTCACGCCCAACATGGGCGGACGACCCAGCAGGGGGGTTGAGTTCAGCGGACTTGCCTTATAATGATATGCAGATGTATGACAATGAGGCTCCAGACGTCCAATGGTAGCAAATGCGGCCCGCCATCGACAGGCTGAGTGGACGATCACAAACTGGTTTCGTAACGTTGTGAAACAAGTTTTTGGCCTTCTCGCCATATTGTCCACTCAAGCCACCGAACACACCTGATGCCAGCGGGCACGGGCGATCCTGCCCTGTGAGGTGCAACAGAAGCAGTACCCTCTATAGGACATCTGAATGGCATCTGAAGTTGACATCTGACAAAGTCCGAGCACATGACGTGAGAAATTATGAAGAGATGCCCATGAACTCGGTCAGGAGTGTTGCAGAGAGGTAACGATTTGTTTACTGAATGAAGTGAACTTAATTATAAGAAAAAGATTCTTTATAAAAAAAGCAGTGTCAAATATTGAACATTTTTAAGAAGCAGCGCAAGTTTTGTTGCTTTTGTATTATTTGTTATTATACATATTTTTCTTATGATTATTGCTTTAATAATCAATGTTGCTGCTACTGCTGCCCTGAACTCATTTAGTTAGAAGTCATTTGGAATGTTTGAAATATTTTGATATCAACCATGTTATCATAACAACTGTCTCCAAACTAAAATATGACTAACTACCTCAATGTTTATTCAGAGTTTTGCACTAACTATCTCAGTTGTTATTTATAGTGCAATAAATGTTCACAATTTGACTTTTAGCCTTGCCTGTTTTTTTGTGTGTTATCCTGGGTTGGGGTGGTGAGAAAGTATGTTGCCACTTTCATCATTATCCACCAGGTGCTCTCTCACCACCATGCCCATTGCAGTTATGGTTTCCTCAGGGATATCACAAACAATGCCCAGTGATATCCTGGCTGGGATTCTCCATGTCATCCATTTGCCAGTATCTTGTTTGCCTGGTTAAGGATCAGTCCTTCCCACAGGTAAAGTTGTGCGAGGTGCAGCATCCCTCCATAATCCTCACCACTTTGATAGACAAGTACTGCAATATACCCCTTAATCTATTCAGGCATCACAAACATGATTTCCCCCATCTTCCTCTCTGTTAGGCATGTGCACCTATGTGCATAACTGCACCTTTCCTGAGCTGCACAATTGGTTCTGACATATGGTATCATCAACCATGGTTTTGTCAAGTAGATCCAGCCCTCTAAGATCCATCCAGATCCTTGCTGTACTCCATTGAAAGAATCAAGTTTGAGTGCCAAAGCACAAAGACATTCTGAAGGATTCTCCCCACAGTGATTTGCGGGCGGGGCCCGCTCACCGAGCAGGATGATGTAGGGAGGAACCCCCGACGTCAGCCCGGTCCATTTAAATCTTCAGGAAGGCAGGCGGACAGCGAAATCAGCTGCGGGCCCGCTGACCTGTCAATGACCAATTAAGGCCATTGACAGGCTAATTAACCTTGTTAAAGACCCTGCCCATCCAAGCTTAAGGCTGGCAGGCAGACCAGGAGCCCCAGTGGGCTCAAGATTATTCATGAAACTTCATCCACTGGCAGGAAGAAGTTTCATGTCCGTTTTTTAAAAATTTAATAAACTTTATGTGTTTCTTATTAACATGTCCCATCTTGTGTGACATTGTCACATGAGGGGGACATGTTAATAATTTTAATATTTCTCTATTTTTTGACTTTTCTTACCTGTCAGTAAAGTCCCTGAGACAGCACTTTGCCTCAGGGTGCAGTGCACTCTTTTGCACGCATGCACGAATGAGCACAGTTTGACATTTGGGTTTCCCTCTCCCCTCTCCGCACAGGAAGCACATAGCACTCCCTGTCAGGCAGGCCGCTGTGTGGGCCTTAATTGGCCCGCCCACTCAAAATGGCGGCGGGCCCCATTTCAGCAGCGGGGGTTGGCTGCCCGCCCACCACTGAGCCGGTGAGGCCCGTTCGCCCATCGAGGGCTAAATTCTGTCCATTATGACCGCTTTCTTGATGAATAGGGGAGGTGGTGTTGTTACTGGACTGGCACTCCAGATACCCAGGGTAATGCTCTGGGGACCTGTGTTGAATCCCACTGTGGCAATTTGAATTCAATTTTTAAAAAATCTGGAATTAAAAGTCTAATGATGATCATAAAACCATTGCCATAAAAATACCTCTGGTTCACTAATGCCCTTAGAGGAATCCTTACCTGGTTTGCATGTGTCTCCAGACCAACAGCAATGTGGTTGACTCAGTTCTCAAGGGCAATTAAGGATGTGCAATAAATGCTGGCCCAGCCAGCAACACCTACATCCAATGAATTTTAAAAACATTGTATTTTTGTCTCATTTCCACTTGCAGGGCATTTGATGTCACATAAATGTAAAGGCATCTGACATCCTGTGCCTCACAGACATTTCAACAAAACATTTCCAAAGGTATGCCAATGAAAAGCAGAGAAATTGTGTAAAATAAAAGCAAAATACTGCAGATGCTGGAAACCTGAAATAAAAACAGTCAATGTTGGAAATACTCAACAGTTCAGGCAGCAACTGTGAAGAGAGAAATAGAATTAATGTTTCAGATTTGTGATCTTTCATCAGAACCAATGAAAAGTTGTTTCAAATCTTGATTACACCACACTTGAAGTACTGTGAGCTGTTCTGGCCTCCCGATGATTTAAAAAAAAGTACAAGGCCACTACAGAAGGGCAAAAATGATTGACTAGGATGATACCATAACTAAAAGATTATGCCTATCAGGATAGGTTGAACAGGCTGGAGCTCTTTTAGAAACATAGAAACTAGGAGCAGGAGAAGGCCATTCGGCCCTTTGAGCCTGCTCCACCATTCATTATGATCATGGCTGATCATCCAACTCAAAAGCTTGCTTTTGGAAAAGAGAAAACTGAGGGATAACCTGATTAAGGCTGTTTAAGATTATGGGCAGAATTTTTTGCTCGGTGTGCAGCTGCGCGCCCGACATGCTCTAGCGTGAAACAACGTGTGATGACGTTGGGTGAGTGCCCCGACATCATTGCACACTCGTGTGATATTTTGGTCGATAGGCGCGCACAAGAGTCGACAACGGGCCTGCCGATAATTAAGATGCCCATTAAGGCTATTAATGTATTAATCAACGGTGATTTTTCGCTGCCCGTCCAAAGTTACAGTTGGTGGGTGGGTGAAATGGCCAGGTGGCCTTTGCCTTTTTGAGGAAACCTCATCCAAGAGTGGGATGAGGTTTCCAATATTAATTTTGAAAAAAATGTTTGCACAGAATTTTCACCTGGTATACGTTCCGGTGACTGATTCAGATGTGTGGGCATTTTTTTCTCTGTTTTTACAATAATTATTTTTGGCATTTAACTTCCTCAGCTCCATGAGGCAGCTCTCTGACACCAGGGAGCTTTCTGTGATTGCTCCCACTGACTGTGCTGACTTCGGCCCTCCTCCCGCCCTCACCCTGGCAGCACTGAGCCTTTCAGCGTGCCTTTCATGCTGGCTGCCCCTTGATTGGCCAGCCAGCATGAAATCGCGGCCGGGGCCGATCGTAGTTGGAGGTCCATTCCCTGGCCGCTTCTGGGCCCGTTGACCTAAAAGCCCTGTCTGAAGAAAGGGTTTGAAAAGGGTAGGTGCAGCGAAGATGATTCCACTTATATGGGAAACCAGAACTAGGACCATAGATATAAGGTAGTCATCAAAAAAGCCAATAGCGAACTCAGTGAGTGATTACAATACAGAACTTGCTACCACAAAGTTGAGGCAAATGGCACTGATGCGTTTAAGGCGAGGCAAGATAAACATGTGAAAGAGAAAGGACTAAGAGGATATATTGATGGGCCGAGATGAAGAAGAGTGGAAGGATGCACATGTGAAAGGTAAACACCAGCATTACTGTTAGGCCAAATGGCTTGCTTCTGCATGTAAATATTATGTGCGGAATCGTCCCAAATTTGCACAAAGTGCACTGGTGGACAGGAAAAAGTCATTTTACCCGCTGGTCGCAATGGTGGGTTTTTGCGCCCTCTCATTCCATTCCCGCCTTATTAATTATGCAGCCACAGGAAATATGCTGTCACACTGTCGGGCAGCCACCAATTTGCCCACCATGCCATCACCTCGCCGCTTCCTCATGCAGGGCGCCATATTTAACCTGCAGCTGCGCACACACTTCTCAATACTTGCAGCCCAGGACTGCTCCAATGAAGACATGGCCCCAAAAGCCAAGAAAAGTGCAGCTCCCCGATTCAATGATGCATCCCTGGGACTCCTTCTGGATACCGTGGAGACCCACCATGATGTTCTCTACACCCGCTCTGGCTGCAGGAGGTCCATCAGTTTCACCACTCCGGCTTGAGAGATGGTGGCAGAGGTGGTCAGTGACAACGCTGCACATAAAAGGTCAGCCATCCAGTGCAGAAAAAGAATGAATGATCTCATCTGTGCTGCCAGGATAAGCCCACCATCTTATCATTCTAAACCCACACACTCACAAGGCCATCATACATTAACTGGCATCTCACTCACTGCCAGCTCAAGGGACGTCACCACTCACCCTCTCACACACACCCTCACATCACCATCTGGCCTCATCTCCTCTGGAGACTGCCTCCTCAGTCCTCAACATTTTGAGGCCACTTGCACAGATCAACATGTGGCCCCACACACACCCTGGAATACCCCCCTTCCCCAGCATAGCCCTTGCCCTGCAGCCTCTTCCCTGGCTTGAGGCCACTTCTCACCCTTGCCCTCACCCTGCAGACTTTTTAAGCAGACAGTTGTAGAGTAGTTTGTTTCTATTATTGTAATAAAGCTACTCCTGTTATATACTGTATTAATGTTTGTTTCTAAATATGTAAGCTAACATCTTTTTTAAAAGCCAACCCAGGGAACCTGTCAATTCCTAGGGCCTCTATCCAGTCAAATGTTAAGAGAATAGACTGTCAGTTTAATCAAATTGACCAAAGTTAGATCACACTTAAAAATATTGTACACAGTTCTGGTTTTCACATTATAAAAGGGATGTGGAGGCACTAAAGAAAAACCAAAAAATATTTTTTTTATTTGTTCTCGGGATGTGGACTTTTCTGGGGAGATCAGCATATATTGCCCATCCGTAATTGCCCTCGAGAAAGAGTTGGTAAGCCGCCTCTTTGAACCACTGCACTCCACGTGGTGTAAGTACACCCACAGTGCTGTTAGGCAGAGAGTTCCAGGATTTTGACCCAGTGACAGTGAAGGAATGGTGATATAGTTCCAAGTCAGGGTGGTGTGTGGCTTGGAGGAGACCTTGCAGGTGGTGATGTTCCCATGCATCTGCTGCCCTTGTCCTCCTAGGACAGGATTTGGAGAAACAGGAGGTGAGTTACTCACTGCAGGATTCCTGGCCTCTGAACTGCTCTTGTAACCACAGTATTTATGTGGCTGGTCCAGTTCAGTTTCTGGTCAATGGTAATCCCCAGGATGTTGGCTTCCAGACATGCTGGCGAGCACTGCCATGGTGGCACCATACTCCAATATCTACTTGCTGGGACTTGAACTGTTCACATTCCAACTCAGAGACAGGGATGCTACCACTATGGTCAGAGACAAGAGGTCATCAAATTAAAATTGCCAATTAGAGATTGAGAAGGAAAGTTGCCAGATCCTTGGGCAAAACGCTGGGAATTGACCTACCTTCCTACCTCCTCCAAACCCCCTCCTATGTCTCCTTCTGTTCACCTCCACCACTAAGGCTGTCAGAACCACACTTTCCATGACCTTGGAGCCCTTTGTTTGCTCTGGGTTCCATTTTCCTTGTTTAGAATTGCAGCAATAATTTTCAGCAGCAGCCTCCTGTAATTCAGTGCATTTTCCCTTCAAGAGGGATGGACTGCCTTTAAGAACAGATGCTCTATGCTCCAACAATCTTCTGAAAAATAAGTTTCTCCTAACTGGGAAAAAGAAATTAAAGCATGAGAGAAAGCCAGCTAGAAATGTAAAAACAGATAGCAAGAGATCCCAAAGGTATTTAAAAAGGAAAAGAGTAAGTAAAGTGAGTGTTGGTCTTCACATCTTGGGGCTGGCTGTAACAGAACCCGTTGCATCCAGCATCACTGAGAATGAGAATGACAATATGTTCCTGCTTCATGTCCCTTCTCATATTCCAGCTCACCCTTCTCCTGCTATCTGGCATGTTGAGAAAGCTGAAGACAGTGTCACCATGGATCTCTTGCTTCCCACTCCACCCAACTTCCCTCACATAAAACCTCACTGGTTCTCTGCTTTCTGGCAACCAAAAACTGCCACCTTCCCAGCCACAGCAGCCCAAGAGGAGGTGAGGGGAGAGCAACAGATCAGCAGTAGTAAAGAGGCCCCGTCGCTTGATCTGACACCTGAAGCCAGCAGTTCAGATACTGGCATTGGACAAACTTTAGAGGGGAGTATAAAGGAGGGCTGTGTATGTGGTGGGTCACTGGGCATGAGTGGGCTGCAGCCACACCAGGGCAAAGGGTGGTTCATGTGCCAGCTCCTCAGAGGGCGAGCTCTGGTGCAGAGGACTTGGATAAAGACCTCAAGGGAGGGGCATACAGGAAGCACGGATTAGCATGCACCCTGAGATGCTGGGTCTTGTCTCTGATAATCTATTAGAACCATGTCCTTGTAGCCAAACATACTATTTGCTGGGTGGTGTATGTTCAAGATAAACAATATTCCCATGCATACTGTTGTTTGAACAGCAATTTATTTTCTGATCATGAAAACTTCAATTTCCTAAAACCCTTAAATATGGTGATTCACCCAGCTCCAGGCAGACTATAGTAAAACAAGACAAATGTATAGGTCCCCTTTATGGTTATATTGCCGCTGTGAATTTTGTCACAAGCACCAGTATTTGGGACCAAGAGTGACACCAGCTTAACACCACCTCCCAGAAAGCTCTTTTGTTCAATGAAGTTCTGAGGAACAAAGGGACCTTGGTGTGTGTGTCCATAGATCTCTGAAGGTGGAGGGGCACGTTAGTGGGGTGGTGAAAAAGACATATGGGACACTTGCCTTTATCAATAGAGGCATAGATTACAAAAGTAGGGAGGTCATGTTGGAGGTTTATAGAACCTTGGTGAGGCCACAGCTGGAGTACTGTATGCAGTTCTGGTCGCCACATTATAGAAAGGATGTGGTTGCACTGGAGGGGGTGCAGAGGAGATTCATCAGGATGTTGCCTGGGATGAAACATTTAAGTTATGAAGAGAGGTTGGATAGACTTGGGTTGTTTTCGTTGGAGCAGAGAAGACTGAGGGGCGACCTGATTGAGGTGTACAAGATTATGAGGGGCATGGACAGGGTGGATAGGGAGCAGCTGTTCCCCTTAGTTGAAGGGTCAGTCATGAGGGGACACAAGTTCAGGGTGAGGGGCAGGAGGTTTAGGGGGAATGTGAGGAAAAACTTTTTTACCCAGAGGGTGGTGATGGTCTGGAATGCACTGCCTGGGAGGGCACTTGGCACATCTTAACATTCAAGGCTATGGGCCAAGTGCTGGTGAATGGAATTAAGTAGGTAAATCAGGTGTTTCTCGCATGTCGATGCAGACTCGATGGGCCAAAGGGCCTCTTCTGCACTGTATGATTCTGTGATTCTGTGAAGTGGAATTGGACCCTATACTTTCTTACTGTTCCCAATCTGCTGGTAGCTCAGTCATACAAAAACTCAGGTAAAATAACTCTAGACTTATATACAATAACTCCAGAGACTAGAGCACATAAATCCACGATGACACTTCACTGCATTACTGAGAGAGTGCTCCAGTGTTGAGATTCCTTCTCCTGGATGAGATGTTAAACCAAATCCCTGAGTGTCCTCTCAGGTGGATCCCAATGCAATATTGAAGAAGAGGAAGGGAATTCTTCCAGTGTCTTGGCCAATATTTATCACTCAACCAAAATCAATAAAACAAATTGTCATTATCTAGTCATTATCTCATTGCTGTTTGTGGGACCTTGCCATGAGCAAACTGGCAGCTGAATTTCATACAACAATGACTGAACTTCAAAGATCGATTGGCTGTAAAACATTTTGGGCAATCCTGAAGTCATGAATGACGCCATATAAATGCAAGTCTTTCTTTCTTTTCTTAAAGTATTCCTGGACAATTTTAACTGCATGGCCATGTGGTGGCTCCCAAATACATGGATGCACATTTTAAAGTTTATATTTTACATCTTAACTTGTGAGTCATATTACATATATATTTGTGATTAGATATTAAAGCAATATATTTTTAAATAGATGAGTTATCAGATTCTGAATTACACTTAATGCCTGCCATTACAGATTCTGCAGTGAGAATGCACTTTAATCAGACATATTCCGAGTTGAAACAAAATCATATAATCTGAATGACATCTGCAATAAAATATATATTCATTATTTCTTAGTCAGTGTGCTATATTCAGATCTATTGCAGTGATTGGAGGCAGCAGCTGGTGTTGATTCCAAACTTTAAATTCCACAAGTAAGAACAGGAAGTATGTTTCAGTCAGGGTAGTTCTGCTATTACTGAGGTTGACTGTCTTGTTTGATTTTGCTATGCTACACTGTAGTGGAAAATCTGATGAAAAAGTTGGAGTTGCATTATTCACTAGATGATGAGAAGTTGAGCACATTATTAAAAAGCAATTGCGCAAAGTCCCTCTTTTATGGGGTCATTTAGAATAGAGCATTTGATAGAATGGAATTCAAGAGCCAAGCATGGTGGTGTAGTTGGCACTAATCCAAATTTTTCTGTAATGGCAAGATCAGTGACATATACCATGAATTTTGCCATCTAGCATGATGAGCATGTCATTGGTAACTGTGCAAGTGGGGCCTTGTGAACTTCCATTACATATGCCACATCTTTTTGATTTGTGTATATTAGGCATTGCTCAGTATTAAACTTCGTTTATCATTTGTTTATCCGATAGTTAACCTGAAACATTTTGGAAATCTTTTTCTGCAACCTTTGTCTTTACACTTCTCCTGTTTAGTCATCAGCAGTTTTGAGCTGTTGATAAATGGTTTTGATATTCAGCTCATTAAAACTGTGCAGGCTCTACAAACTATTTCTCTCCAATTTGACAATACACTTTTCACATATACTTTCTGTTTCCTGTTGTGTTAATCTAGGATTTCTGCAGATTTTAGTTCAATCAGGATTGCCAAAGATTTCTGAAAGATTATATACATATATATCAATATATAGTTACATACATATATATGCCAATACATATAGTGTGTATCATAACAGGTACCACCATGTTACCTATTTACAAAGCAATCAATGAGGTTTGTGTAATTATGTAAAAAAGCTAGTGGGTAGAACATTTTGTTTCTTTTCCTATTTTAATTTACATTGGAGCCTACAGAAAGAAAAATCAAGAAAAATGTAAAATGGGCTGTTACTCACTGTCACCCATTTTACACTATCGCATAAAGCCCAGGTAACCGCTCTGATCATTTCTTAAAGATTTACTGTAGTTTGGATATTCTTTGGAATAGTCCCATGATCTTATCTGTATTTGGTCTATGTACACTTGAGTCAGATTTGTTAACCTTGTTAAATAAAAATACTTCTTTAGCTTGTTTCCAGTCCTACAGGACCTTATCATTGTCCACCAATTTTTTTCAGGATGATAGAGACCACATAAATTGATGCCCTCATGTCCATCAGTGCCTGGGATATGTATACCCTCGCTAACAGAAATATTAGTCTGAACATGCTCCTGTTTAATCCAAATATCCTTTCAATGTCAATCTGAAAATGTTGGGATGTTACATGAATTATACTTCCTAATATTGTAAATGCTCAACATATCAGTAAAAAAAAGTATATGTTTTTATATTCACTAACATTCCACACTTCATCCAAAATGATGGCAGAAGCCAGAACACTATACTATAGTGTCGGAGAATATGTTTTCCCTTCACTGATTAAGGCAGTTAATTGATCTGATTGTCTGTATTTGAGGAAAATGGCATTTTGAAATGTTAAAACTGAACATGAGTTATAGATGCTGCAATTTTGCTAAGTGGGTGGCAAAATTAGCTCTTGCTGAAAAAAGTAATTATGCCATTAAAGGAGCAATACTTGTGCAAACTTATGTACGTGTAAGCTGATGCCAGTTATTGTAAGATGTAGGATGCAAAGGTACTGCAATGTGAGTTAATAAAAGGAAGTTGGAGACATAAGGCATTGAAAAGTTAAAACCAGACAACATTACGCCCACATACAGGTCCAAAATATCTCATCAACCCCTAAAATGGCCAATGGAAAAGTGAGGGGATGTGTGGACAAGCAACCTGCTGATTAGTCAGCTTGATGTTTTGGAAGGGTGCTCCAGGATTAATGCGTAATTAAGCCTAATAATGAATTGCAATTGTTTGCATTAAGCTGATCAAATTAAGTTGATAATTGTATAACGGTACCTGTTGAACTCGAGAGATGAAGAACCTCAGATAGGGGTCAAGGACTTGGCAGGGTGGTCTGCAAAACAAGTGGAGGTAGAGCCAATGAAACTAAAAACATCAAATGTGTCCAGCATGGATTGGAGGAGAGATATTAGCTCATTGCCCCTGACATCTGGAGAAGAGGATTTACAGGCAAATATCGAATTAACCCACGTGATTATAATGAGGAGCAGCAACCAACATTGGGAAGAACTAACATTGATTAAGTCATCCTGCTTGCTGCCCTGCTCTGTGCAGAAGAATTGATTTCAATACATGTCATAAAGTGCATATAATGTATGTTAAGCTAGCTAGAATAGTATTGTGAGGCCTAGAGGTACTGATTGACAGAGTTATTTTAAAGCCGTTTGACAAGCCATGATTTGGCCTTCTGAATAAAGCTTTTAAGTTGACCCCTAGTTTGGAGCCTAGTTCTTGTTTTCTCACAGCAGTTATTCGCTTTTCATGTTCCTTTTTTAACATGTGATAGAAAAGCTCCCCACATTCCATTCCATTTTTAAAGAATCCTTCCCATTAAGAGCATTCAGGGGTTTACCATTCCCTGAGTGGAGTATCAGCCTAGGTCGAATCCTCAAATTATGGGGTGAATCATGAACCAACCAAACTAGAGGAAAGAGAACTACCAACTGAGACAAGCTTCCCAACTCTCCTAATAATGGATAACCTGAGGCAATTTCCCTGTCATTGAGGTGTTTGCAGTCTGTAATAAATCACAGGGTAAGCCCTTTATCTAAGCCTTATATGCTACATAAAATACTAATGTTGAATGTTCACAGGATTGTTTTATATTATTCTGGGCAGTCATTTTAAAATTGGGGACTATAGTTGTTGTCCTGTGAATCTTTGTATTTCTTTTAATTCATTCATGGGATGTGGGTGTTGCTGGCTAGGTCTATATTTATTGCCCATCCCTAATTGCCCTTGCTCAGAAGACGTTTAAGAGTAAACCACATTGCTGTGGGCCTGGAGTCACATGTAGGCCAGACCAGGTAAGGACAGCAGACTTCCTTCCCTAAAGGACATTAGCGAACCAGATGGGTTTTTATGAAAATCAGCAATGGTTTCATTGTCATCATTAGACTTTTAATTCTAGATTGTTATTGAATTCAAATTCCATGGTGGGGTTCGAACCCAGGTCCCCAGCACATGACCCTGATTCTGTGTATACTGTGCAGTTTATCTATGGTGATAGCTTCACTGAAAGTTTAGCAGCTGCTGTCTAAAACTGAAGTCATAATCAGTAGTTGATTACTGAAAATATAAAATCAATACATAATATGTGATTTATAACTGTTAGATTTGCAATATCTGTGGGTCTGGAGGTTTCCTCTTCTCAATGAGATACACTGGTGAGCTGCAGTGACTTTGGTAAGGTTTCATTGGGGAGTTCCAGTGCTAAGCTGGGTTCAGTTTGATGGAGAGCTGACAACCTCTTTTATTCTCCCCACCCATTCTGCCCTTATGATTTTGGTGCATTCTTACCAGGTGTGCCATTTTCACCAGCCCCTCAAGCCATCACCTCAAGTATTGGGATTCAGTTTGTTTCTCTTAACCAAGTCCTTTCAACTTAGTGCAGATGGGGATGGAGATATTGCTTCAAAGAAGGTTTTCCACTTGTTAACTGTTATCATTCCTTTGTTGCCGGAGATCACCGATAACGGTTATTGGCTTAGTACACAGAGGAGAAGAGTCAACTCCAAATTCACTTTATTCACATCGTTAGATCATCTACATATAGCTTAAACGTCTGGTCAAATATAGACATGCAGTTTACAGCAGGTTATAGAGTTTTATATCCAAAACTAGGATCTAAACGTACACCCACTAGGTTTCTCTGATACTCCCAGAGTGGTCACAGAATATAAAAGCTAATACCCGAAAAGGAGAGCTGACACTGGCCAGCCATTCCGTTCTCTCTCTCTTGCATCTCTACGTTGCTGACGTAGGTTCTTCTGCTTCTGCGATGGTTGGTCTCTGGAGTCTCGCTGCTCCATGCCCGAAATCCTTTCAATCTTATATTGAATCTTATCTTTTCAAGCTGTGCTGTCTCTCTCCCGTTGGTTTAGGCCTGATCTGTGGCATCTTCTCAATGGCTCTGTTCCAAGACTTGCAGCATCACCTCGTTCTTCCTTTTCTAAATAAGGACGCATCACATTTCCTTTGTCTTCAAGACACTCAGCTATTTCAAACCCGGTTCTAGCCAGCTGAGACCCGGTGACTGGAGCTCAGGTTTCAAAAGTTGCTCAGGCCAGTGGCTGGACTCAGGTTACTTCAGGTCAAAGTTGTTTTTGCCTGTGTCAGCAGTTCAGCTGCAGCCTCTGGCCAACACCTTGAATGGTCACTTTCTACAGCTTTTTCAGCTGAATTTTTATTTTGGACCCATTGGCCTAGCTAGCACAAACTGGATGCATGGGAATGATCCCAACCCTTGGAATAGGAAGGCCCAAGGTGCACCAATATTGGGCCTCAGGCCTCTTTAGAATAGCAAACTGCAGACATCTACTGAGTGTCCCAAAGCAGGGCCACTGCATCACTGGTGGTGGCCCTTGGGTAGGTCATGGGAGAGGAGATGGGGTGTGATTGAGAGGGAGAGGAGTCAATTGTTAGGGTTGGGGACAATCGGGACGATCGGAAAGAAAGGGGAAAATTGGGAGAGAAGGGATGCGATTGAGAGGGGGTTAAATAGAACCTGGGAATGGTCTCTGGCACTACGGTGAAGCCTGGAGGAGGACTCTTGCAGCTCCAAAATCTAAATCAAGTAATTATTTTTTAATTTAATTTAATTTTTTGGTGGCAGCATCCAATGGTCCGTTTGAAAATGGACTGAAAATGTTTAGACTGAATGTAGACCATGTTTTCCTGAACACAGACAAACTGTTTAAAATGGGCCCTGAGTGCCTCTTTCTCTGCCTTTACCAATACACTACCATGCTTTGCCAGTATAGTAATACGCTTCCAGTGTGTAATGAGCCTACGCACATTGTCAACCATATTGGACATTTGAGTGTCCATTTTGCGCCTGAAAAACAAGCACACGCCATCAAATTTGAAGACATTTTTTATTGAGAAGCCATAGTGAAAATAGTTTGGGCCTCCTCAACGTCATTTTAGGTGGGCAAAAGTCAAAGGTCAGTCCTGATCAGTCTTAATATAATCAATCCACAATGGTAAGATGCTCTAAATCATTTTTTTCCAGTACAAGAGCCAATGGGAAGCAGCAGAAGGTTTTGAGGATTTTGATGCGTATTTTATAGGTAACAAACTGTCAGCTAAAAATAGCTGGGGCTATAAATAATTATATTCATTAAAAAAAATATTAAACACAGATCTAGCCATTGCTTATTGCTTCTCTGTTCTTCATTCCTCCTTCAGTTCTCTGTTTTCACTCTTCATAAATTTTTAAACAGATTCACTACTGTTGAAATTAATAAATAGTTTCTTGTGGATTCTGGATCACTGTCTCTTCTTTCGTTTCAGTCCTTGTACGTTTCGGAACTCCCAACTATCAGATTACAGCAACCTGTGTATTATGGGCTTGCCAGTAACTGGAAACACAAGCTGGCACTTGTGTGCACATGAACATTTTTCTGTGCCTGCGTTAGTGAATAAAAACCTTCCTTTCAATTCTCCAAAACACCACTAAGCACGTGGTTCTTTAATTTCACCCTTTGTACTGACAGATTAAATAATTTGCACCTGTGGGTTTTTTGTCCTTATTGCATTTAAACGAAGGAAAGTTATGTATATTTTCAACAAAATGATCACAATCATTTTAATTTATGAAATTTTGGACTTCTTCAACAAACTGCTAAACATCAAAGTGAAAGGGGTCAACAAACTGCCCAGAATACAGCATCATTTTCTGTGCATTAACAGTGGTGCAGCTTCATTATCTTGTTTATTTTTAAGCTTTATTTTTAGGTACATCCTCAGCAGCTGACCCATGAGGTCAACCTGAAAAATGCCTTTGAATTTCACAATCATCTCATATATAAACTCTGCATATGTTGCTGATCCAAGGGCTGTGTTTAGTCCAGAGAATGTACCAGTCAACAAATTCACTTGGTAGAATGAGAATTTTTAAGTGTTTACCAGGCGTATTGGATTTGCTTCTTGCCAATTTTATGCCTGCCTTTGTTCTCTGGCTGGGGACGGTTTTGAAAGTTTTGTTCCCTGCACCTTTGCAGAAAAGCATGTTTACATACCAAAACGGATCTGGCAGGCGCTTTATAATGCCTATCAAGATTTTTCTTACTTATTCATCAACGGTGGCTGATACCAGGGGCTTGGGTGCGAGTGCTGGCATTATTTCAAAAGATTACTTTAATAAGATAGCGTGGTGGACAGTCTAAAATAAATGCTCTTGTCTTAGCCTAGCTTTCAATGGAATTAAAGTGAGTTCAATTTAAATCACTGAACCACTCCATTATGTGCAAGCCCGATACCTTTACGAAACTCATCTTATTGTACATTTTTTGAACAGGTTGTGAATGAAAGGTGGCTCTCTTCCAATTAGAATAGTTTAACTTGCAGGCAAGAGAAATTTACCTAGTAATGCTAGTGCCCCAAAAGCACCAATGCAAGTTTTTACTCCAACATTGTCAGTGAATTATCTGGGTCCTACAAAATGATGTTGCTGATAGCGCCAGTGAGATATGGATAGAGAAGCATATGTTTCTTCAGATATATCATGCATAGCCCACACCAAGAAGTATGATTTAATCAAAAATATTTCCTTTATGTGGGGACAATGCAGGAGTACAGTGGGTAGAGAATTCTGCTTTTCCTGTTCCATATTTGCTGAAGGATGATCTAGTGAGCAACCCCATCTTACAATTGTAGGGGTTTTGCAGCAGAATTCAGGACTTACTCCGCCTTTGTATAATAGCAGCAATTTGAGACAAATCCCAAGAGGTGATTCTTCAGGTTGCTAAAGACAATGAGAAAGAACTAGACAGTGAATATCAGATTCGTGTCAATATTCATGAACAAGGGCATTACTATGGACGATTGTACTGATATCATGGCTTTGACTGAAGCTTGTTTCATGGATGACAACATCTTACCTCTTACTGAAGCCTCCCTGCTGCTTATACTTCCCACTGCTTGTCCCACACAAACCACCATGATGGTGATGTGACTCTAATCCTACTTTGGTCTCTCCGTCTACCCGGCTGGTACATTCTCCTCTTCTCCTCCCTTGAACACCTCACCTTGTTCCACCATTCTCACGTCACATTTAAAATCTTCACTGTCTTTTGCCCCTTCAAATTTCAACCCAACCTCACGGATTTCCTCCATCCTTCCCTCTCTCAACCTCTGAGAAACTCCTAATCCTCAGTGGTTTCAATCTCCATGCTTCATCTTGCTTTCACTCCTCTGATTCAGTGACCTCCTGCCCTCCCTAAATCTCCCGCTCCACCTAAATTCTCCTGTCTTTATTCAAAATCACTCCCTTTATCTTACCATCTCATGTGGATTCTCTACTCACATAATATGAATCACAGAGAAGGCCAGCTCCAACCATTCACTTTATTGCCCTACTTACTTCTAAATCTCACTTCCCCCTGCATCGGATCCTGGAATAAACTCTCCACCAAGTCACTTATGATTAACCCTTCAAATTCCCAATTGTCTATCATTGGGACTCCTTTCACAACAAATCTTCTGCAGCTGTTGATTTTCCCAAACGTATCCTTAACTTGACTTTTTATGCCCTTGTCTCCAGTAAAACTTTTGCTCTTGCCCATCAAAGTTGTTCCTGTGCTCCCTCAGCTCCAAGAGCGACAAACTTGAGCATGTCTAGCACACAACTGGTTTACTCACCCATCACCAGATATCATTGGACCACATCAAGTGCTATTAGGCCTCGCTCTCCTCTGCCAAAACCATCCACTGCCCCAGGGACATAAAGGAAAAAAATCCCCAGCTTACTTTCTCCATCCCCAGACATCTTTAAACGTCTCTCCCCTGGCACCTCTACCGTTACCTCCAATAACAAATGGGAGTAGTTCATGGACTTCCTTGTCATTAAGATTAATGCCACCCATTTAGCTGTTTCTGGTCCGTACCCCACCTCCTACTTCCCACCAAGGCTCCCCCCCTCTCTAGCCCTGGGCCCATTTCTTTCCCTAGTTTCTCTCCTATTTCTCATCATGCTTTCTCTGTGAGATTCCCCTCTCACCCCCTGTGTCCCATTCCCAACAGATTCTGGACCACCCAACATCTCTTCCTACCTTCCATGCTAGTTGATGTTGTAAATGGTTTCTTTACCTAACATGCTAACCCCTCACTTTCAAATCTGCCATCAACACTCCTCTCCTCAAAAAAATCCTTTGATCACAGAGGCAAACTATTGCCTCTTCTCCAACTTCCCTTTTCCTCTCCAAAGCCTGTGATATTAATCTCCTAAGTCCAAGCAAATTTTTCCTGCAGCTCTGTATAAACCTCTCCAATGAGGCCTGGCCTTGCCACAGCATGGAAACTGCTGAAATTAAAGGCCCAAATGACATTCTCTGTGCCTAGGGTTGCCAACTGTGATTACATCTATTTGTGCAGGCCTCATCACATGACTTGCCCCCACACTCCAGCCATTAGTGGCCAACACATCCATCCTTGTGAAGCACTGCCCTCCTACACCAATTGGGAAGGAAAAAGACTCATTACCCAATTGGATAATGCTAGACTGTCAGCCAAACAGCCTTCCCCACCACCCCCCACCCCCATTTTCAATATTCTTATATCTGGTAAAGGGAAATGTTTAAAGAAAATGACAAAAAACCCAACCTTTTTTTTAATGTCCCGATGATTTTTCTCCAGGGCTGACATGGCTGTGTCCTGGAGACTGATTGGGGCACAGACCAGCCATGCTGTACTTGAATGGCACAGCAAACTTGAGGGGCTGAATGGCCTGTTTTTAGTAAATCCCAGCCTTTATCCATCACGTCATGAATTCACAATACTCAGCCCACCTTATGAATTTGGCCTAAGCTTTTTACATACACAATTATTGGATCAGAATTATAAAGTGAGTTAGATGCATTGACTGAGAAAAAGTTGCAACATAAATAATCCTAACTATTCATGCACCGTCCTTCAGGTGAAACGTAATTAATTGCGATTTCTTAAAGTGCTGTGATTGTTAAACATACAAAACGCACCAAGCAGTGTTGTTAAAAATCCACTACTAAAATCAAGTATGTTATTATCCAACTTCAAGGATTCATTTATAAATTGAATATATTTTCTGCTGGTATATCCTCAGTATCGAACACTAACGTAATTCTAAATGTTTCAACTCATGCTTCTTGGAGAACTATGGAGGTTCTTGAAAGCACGAAAGAAAGAAAAAACCTTTGTTGTGATTTAACAGAGGGCATGGGTCAAATGCGATTCGAGTTACATTCATGGGCTCTATTTAACTATAGGGGCGAAAGCTGCATTTCGCTTCAGTGTGCCGAGCCTGTCAGTACCGAGAGAACCACCAGGTGGCAGCAGCTGTCCGGTAAAAGGCTACCAGCGCCAGACTGACCGACAGCAATCCCTGTGAGTGAAGCAGGGTGTCTGTTGCTGCAAGGGATGTTTTAAAGATGACGTACAAGGTTTCTGCAGAGTGTGTTTCTGTTGACGGTGATGAATGTTTCTGGAGTGTTCGACTCCGTTGTAACTGGGAAAAAGAAAACTGAACAGAGCATAATGATAGTACAATCCCAAAACACAGTAACGCATTTCTCTAAATGAGAAAGAGGGGGGGGGGGGGTGGGGGCGAGGAAATCATCCCACCGATTGGGTCAAAAAAGCTCCACTAAAGATAATCATAGGATCTTACAACACTGGAGGCCATTCGGCTCACCTGAGAGAACTTTCCAATTAGCCTTTTCTCCATATTCTTGCACATGTTTTTTTTTCTTATTTTCACGTATAGAATCTACACATTTCAAAGTGAGGATTCTTCATTCAGTCAGTCGGCGACATCTTGCTGCTAGCTGCGGGCTGCAAAGCTGCGGGGCTCAGCTACTTTCTCAGTGCACAGGCAATTCTAAGGCTGACTGAGGTTGCCTTACGGTGGGGTCGGGGTTGGGGCGCTTACTTGCCGTGTTTACACACAACCTGAACTTCGTCTGCCCTGTGCTTTACAGAAAACCGACTCCCATGTGTGCGCGGTAAAAATTCTTGCACAACTAACCATTGTATAACAGACAAATGGAGCAGCCCCTGGGCTGCTGCTTCTGATCTCGAATTTATGACCGAGAAAACCAATTTTATTCAAGGAGAAAAAAAATACTGAAAGATCGTTTAAAAATAGGGAATACATAATTGTGCAAATGCCTTGCACACAAGGTCAGGCTGTGACGGCCGGTATTGGATTTCTCCGGAACCTCCTTCACTCCGGACTAGCAAGGAAATACTCTACAGACAGGATAGGCCCTGTCCGGTGTGTGCGGCCTCCCTCCTTGTAGCTGCATTCTCTCCCCGACAGACTTCCACATGACCCAGAATGGAACACAATCCCCCATCATAATGAGTGACGGGGGGCTCCAAGCAGTGACCTTCGGACTGGGAGTCAAACATTCGACTCCATGAGGAGAACCTAAATCCTAAACATGTTCAAAGATTTGGTTATGCTGGCGATGCGAGCGGGCGCGGTTGCTTCCTCGGGCTTTGAGTTACGAGCTATCGGGTTCCGGGCTTTTAGGGTTGGCTCTCTCCTCATACCCAGGCATTGCCTCCGGTATGTGCCCAACTGCGCCATCATTAAATCATTACATATCCCTGTGTGAAGTTGACTCTAACGCGGAGGAGAAGGTGGAGACAATATCCTGAGTTGGGAAATTTAGAAACAATATGCTATACTGTTGTTCCAGTGTTTTCTTTTAATCTAGACTATCTACTACTGTATGTGAAACTGGATTCATTCAATTTCAGGAGTAACATTGCCTGCTTTGACTTGTGGTGTTTGGTGTTTGGGAGAAGCGAAGAGATTGGGCAAATGTAGAGTCAATGTCACTTTGTTCACCTATAAAATATAACTGCACTGAACACGATCACATGATGATTTTTACAATATATTTCTTTAAAGCTCAGAATACTTTGATGAACCTTGTGTGGTGTGTCTGAGTTTGTGAGTGTATTGGTGGGGGGGCGTTATACTTTCCACTAAATGTCTTGCCAATTTAAGATAATTTTGTCTTCGCCGTTATCAACATTCGGATTACACCTTGGTGAATGTTGTAATTTAAGGGCCAACTAGTTAGTACTTGTGATGAATACTTGTATCTCTTGCACACTTGACTAACACTTGTATCTTCCTGCATAGCAGCGACGATTGTTCGAATTCAGCCCGCGCCCAAGCGTTTATCGACGAATTGGGATACTCTCTGTTGAATATCACCAATATTTAACGATAATGATGTGGATCCAGCAGTAAAACATTCGATTCCCTTCGGCTCCAAGGTTGTAATTGTACTTCGAGACAAAAAATACTGTGATATGGGCAGAGAAGAGGAAAAGAGAAACAATTGGACTGGACTCCAGCTGTAAAGTTATTCAAAGGAACAAGAAACCCCGTTTGGCATTTTAATAAAATCTTTGAGGTTCATGCACAAACACGTGGATCCGCGCATCAAAAATATTCTAATGTTAGGTATTATCTGAAACAGTAGGAATAACAGATAAACGTGGATGTACAGGAATATACAACATTTGTTTGACAACGATGTTTCCACCCGCATACACACACAATGATATTCCCCTTGAAAATTAATAAAGCTTTTCTATCCTCAAATACACATTCATGCACCGCTATTGACATCTCTGATAGAGCATTGACTGCAAGATCCCTATGATTCGACTCTTGTTTAATGACTCCCGTATCGGCTGTTAAAGTCTAATAATGAGAATGTCGGTGTTACAAACAAATTTGGAACTACCGCTAGTGTCGTCATAAAACTCTCACCTTTATTAGAACTCAATTTGCTTCAGAAATCACTGGTGCGTGTAATTTGCAACAGATTTGATTCTGCTGTTTCCCTTTACAACAAAAACTTAAGAACTCTGCCTGTAACCAGGTTTAATTAATATTCCCGACATAAAGTCATGAATTTTCTTTCTTTTTAGATTGTACCTCAGCCGTTCCCTGCACCCTGTTGCTACTTCCCTGAAACTGAACACCCGATAGACTTATTAATGTTCCTTTCATTGAATATCATTGAAGATGTTACAATTAGGTACTAGCCAGATCAGATTTCACTGTAGTTGCAATCCCGAAAAAAAGATGCCTCTGGCCCATTGAACCACTTACATTTTATTGCTTGGCGAATTTATTCTGTCCTTGAGTTAGAATTAAATTCATATCCTTCCCAACGTCATTGTTTGAAAAAATATTCCACGCGTGTTGGTGCTGCATTGAACCATTTTGCCTCTTATAATTATGGGTTTGAACAAGTTAATTGCAGCGCGGTGGTCTCAGTGTGTACCTCTGAGGTAAGCGTGACTTAGAACACTTATACTGCCGATTAATATTCACCCCTAGCAATATTGTGAAGGATGTCCAGGGTCCTGGAACTGTGCCTCAGCACCAATAAGCACGGGAACTGCTCCTAGCCTGTTGTCAACATGCTGTGAACTGCTCACCCATTTTAACTTAAAACAGGCAGAAAGCTGACACACGCCATCTTTTGCAGGTGCCGTTCACTATTACATCATTGATGAGCATTTCATTCCAAGATCGTTATTTGCAGCATGCTGTGTGACTGGTTGCTCCACACAGAAACGCATGCACAGTCACGGATGTTTGAATTTACCTTGTGCGACCGAGATTACATAGGACATGCCGGCAAATGGATGGAACAACTATTTTCTGCAGCGCTATTCCGTCATTGCTTGACATCAGGAAGCCATGGCATTGCACATGCTGGTGAAGCAAGTGCTGATTCATTGCAATCGAGATTGCATGTTGCAAATGTGATTGTGTATCAATAGAAAATTATCCTGATCAAATAAATGCCTCAGTTAAAGTAAGAGACATTCTGCAGCTGAGGGTCTCCAGCCTGAAAGGCTGCTGTGCCGTTGGAAAAATATATGGTTAAGTGGAGTTCATTTAAACGCCTCGAAGATCACGTGGTCGGACGTTGTTTGACGTGAAATACAGCAATCGCTGAGTTTTGTGAGCAATGCGCATATTTGAAAAGGGATGTTATTTTTGGGAAGAAAAGTGCTTATTGTACACTTACGAAAATGTTGACCCATTTAAAGGGCAGCTTAGACAGACATTTCTAATAAATGTGGGAGCAGGGCAGCCAGTTCTCTGCTCAATGTGACGGCTGTTTTGTCTCCACCATCTAGCTGCAAAATAATCCGGGTAGGTTCCTGTGAGCCTTTGTGTTTGCTCCGGGAGATGTTGGCTGAACGGATCGAGTTACAACTTTCATTTCCTGAAATGTTTGAGGGGACATCCAGAGTTTTATCCTCAAATCAGCCAGACCCACGAGCTCGTGTTTCACAGCCTGTCAATCAGCTGTCACGGAACAAATAGCCCTTTTTTAAGAGAGGGAGATGGAGATCTACCTGCTATTCATGACCTTTTAACAGGTGATCGCTCACCGTAAGAACAGGTAGTAATAATGATTTAGCTTGTCCCTTGTTTCCTCTTTTAAAAAATGTTGGTAAGTGAACACCATCCCTTCGCTTCCCCTGTTTTTTTTGAGCTCTTTAAGACAGATGAATACATCAAATGGTAAGTCAATATCTGTTGTTTAGAAAACTTCGACCATTCAAAAAACACCCAGTCATTTCAAATAGCACCGATTTTTCAATAAATCCTTTGTTTTTTTTTAAAAAACCCACAAGAAACATTTGTCTTGAAACAATAAACTTCTCGTCCCATTTACTTAATCAGATGTGTTGGTCAAATAAGGACATAAGCTCCTGTGGGGAGCTGAGCACATCCCGGCTGAGAACCAGTTACCCTTTTTCAGTTCTTTAACTTCCTTCATCATTTTGATGCAATGTTATCCTCATTGGTCAACTTCCTATGGAATTACAGATATTTATCAGAATTTATTCCCTCTAATTCTGATTTTATCCAGCACAAAATTACTTTTTACCTACAACGAACGTTCAGTGTTTAATTCCTGCCAAAAAGAAATTAAGAATTAAACTTTGCAAACAAATCTAACTGCGGGGGTAGGTAGGAAAGAGAAAGAAATTTGTCCACAACAGCTACACCACTTTCCTAAGCATCCTTTTTTTATATTAAGCAGGCTGGTGTTAGGGTTTGTTTTATTGATTAGTCGGGAAAATTAATTGGTCGCCTCCCGAAAAGTCAAACGCAGGCACACGCTACGAACAAAATTTACTGTCAGCATTTCCAAACGAGCCGAAGTAGGGCTCAAATAATTTAAGAATTGCGTTTTGCGACTTTCAGCACGACTTTGAGGAGACCCACGCTGGCTCTGCATCAACCCGGGGGTGAGGGGTGGGTCATTTTAAACTCTATCATCCAAATAATTTAAAACAGTGAACCAGAAGATGTGCCGATGTGGATCCCAAGCGCAAACACTTCCACGTGAAGAAAACAGTCAGAGACATTACAGTGTAATGAATATGCACCTTGCAATATGTCCCTTGGCTTTAAGGGTGTCGTCCTCAGTTGTGACACTAGAAATAGATCCTTGTCAATTGCAGAAATGTCCCAGCTCCCCATGAATGTAATGAATAATAATATTCGCAATAATATTCATCCCCCCCCCCCCAAGTGTCTTGATAAAATATATTCCCATAAACGCCCTTTTAGTCAATAACCGAATGCATTTCATCAAAGGTTGGCATCGCAATTGGCATCTTGTGTTTGTTACGATGAATTATGATTGCGTTTTAAAAATCACTTCGTAAATAGGACCACTCTTTTTGGATGTATCCGGGGTTTCTTGTTTTCACGGTTGAGGGTGAGCAGGCGGTCAGCGCACATAATCCCTAAATGTTTCTGTCGGGTGTTCCCTGAAGCATTCCACCAGAATGGTGAAATGACGTTAATGTGGAGGCCTTTAAACGTATCATCTCGGAAAAGAAGCGGAGCCATCCCATTAGCTGAATGTTATTTACTGCGCGTTTCAGTTAATTGAGCTCTCCAGCGGTTGCGGATTTCGACTTGACATTTGGGTGTGAGGCGGACAAATTTGAGGTAACACCCTCCTAATCCCCTTCTCCGGGGCAACAGCTACAAATGAGGATTAACGGAAACCTAGCTTTCCGCGCATTCCAGCTACTTTGTCCCTGAGAATTGTTAAATGTCTTTGCTGCTGCTACATGACATTCGAAGCTCCCCTGCACTCCCTGTACCACCTCGCCTCAGGTTTCGGCTTTCTCACGGCTCATGCATTTTTCAGAGAAAAAAATCAATATTTCAAGTTCGGAAAGTAAAAGATCAGGAAAGTGCATACCCTTTGATTTCTTGGAAAGCCAAATAAGAAGGTCGGAAGGCAATTCTGCTTCACCACCACCACCACCCCCCCCCCCCCCCCCCCAGCCCTCCACCCTTATTTAAATACTTTTTTTTAAATCGGCATTGTTTTTGCTTAACTCCACGTGTGTGCACTGTCTCTGCACAGCTCGAGTGAAATAATTGTAACTGGATCGCCAAAGCGATCAATAATTGATATCTGATCTTAACTTATCAATGGAGACAGGTCTGGTCGGGGCACTGATCTGTAGGGGCTAATCCGTGCTTTTAGAGCCGCAGATGCTTCAGCCGTAATTTCACCAGGGTCGACCACCTTGGAGTGAGGTCAAAGTCTGCCGCACTCCAGGGGAGCTGCAGGTGTACACCTTCAACAGCACAGCAACGGTGTTGCGTGCCTTTTTGCACTTTTTAAAACCTTTTGCAATTGGGGGATTTGCGTCACTTCTGATCTGATCTTATCGTTTGAGATGTTGCTGTATACAACACCTCCTGTTATTTTGCTAATGTTGCACAATCCCCCCCCCCCCCCACCACCACCACCACACTTTGGGGAGACACTGCAGTAAGAAATAACGAACCGGTGCACTTCCTTGTGGAGAATGGGGCCTGGTTCTCATTACAATGCTCCAGCAGAAATAGTGCGCAATTGTGTTCAAATTTCATGTTCTAGGCTCGCCACCGTCAAACAATGACCCTGTGGCCCCAGCAAACATCCTGTCATGCAGCATGACTTCAATGGGGGGGGGGGGGGGGAGTCATGTGTCCTAACCTTCAAGCGGTCGTCATGGCTTGCCAGAGGTCTGCAGTCACTCGTACTTCAATCGGTCAATCGCATTGGGAAACATGTGGTGATAGAATATCTTTATAAAGGACTGCTGCCAAGGGTAGATAGAAATAACTGTTCTGGACACGGCACTCACCCGTTACTGATACAGGAAGGAACATCGCCGCTTTTAGTGCAGCTGTGCCTACCTTGTATTATTATTGGTTTGTAACTTCAGCAAAGGAATTTAGAAAATTAATTTCCCATCTGTAGCACCTAGCTATCTATCCCTTTAATCGAGCATTTTATTCAATCGAAAAGTACTAAACGCAGCCGCGGGTGTTCATGTACAACCGGGCAACTAAATAGTAACTCAGGTAACACAATAAACTGGTCCACGTCGACTGTTTCGCTGCTGTGATTTAATGCACGACCTCATCTAATTATCCGACGTAAATCATAAATCGCCCCTTCAACACCTTCATTGGGACTGTCCCTTTTCCCTGTTCCAGGTGCATTTAAACACATTTCACCAACAACAAAAGAAAACACGTTTCTTTCGATGACACCAATGTTATGCAATAATTGTTTCTAGAATGTTCTTGCTGCTATTTTTTTCTAGCAGCTAAGTAAAGATATCCCCAAACTCCGCGCATGTGGTGTGAGCAGCTCGTTCTGGGGACCCCGCCGCAGGATGGCCAAGCATTCGGTTGTCTGGCTTCCGTTTCAGGTCAATGTAACAAACATTTTCTGTGACTATGAAATGTGGTGTAACACCACTGCCTCCGCTGGACATGCATCATCAAAGGGCAATTCATTATTTAACAATAAATGAAGCAAGCACAGAAATGTAGACTTTTTTTTTTAGAAATACCCCAGCTCTCAGTGATTATAGATTTTAGGCCACCGGGTATTTGCCTAATCGCGTGAACAGCGTGTGGGTGACACCAAGTCACATTAATTAAAACACGGAAAAGGTCGGGTTATAATATATTTCTGCATATTTTGTATTTGGAAAAGCAAAGTGAAGGTAACATTGCTTAATAAAACGCCTTTGCTTTAGTACCTGTCGCAATCATTTGTCAGTTCTCTTTGTCAGCTTTTATTCCTTGCTAGTTAATTGTCTTATTTTGTTTTGCCTAATGGGTCATCTTCTGTATTGTCATCCACAGTTCATATTGTACACAGTATTTTGTCTTCCAAATGGTGGTCAATCACATTGCAGTAGAATACTGCCTAACCACGTGGCAAAGGGTAGTCTGAGATGTATCCACAGCAGCTCCCCGGCCCTCCCTTCTCAGCCGCTACAAGAAACTCTGCACGCATAATTAGCAAGTTTCAACATGCGCAAAACTACAAACTGAGCCAGAAACAGAGAGGAACACGAAGGGTAATAAATAAGGGGGGAACCAGAAAATAAAATCACAGACAAGAGATAGTAACATGGTGACACACGAGGAATAACGAGGCCAAAGCACACACTCTGGGCCCTTGAATATGGCTGCAAGAGCTGCCTGTAGCGATGGAAACTCTCCGACTCCTCATGATCGCATCCAGAAAGCGCAAAACATGCCATAAAATGAACCCACTGTTTCGGACTGATATCAGCTCCCAGGCCAGCTCTCAGTCGCCCACACTGTCCTGCGGAAAAAACCGAAGCCCTCGAGTCAGGTATGAAATCCTGGCGGGAGACAAGAGCGGTGTAAATTCAGTGCAGGCAACGTACACGGGACATCCATGCCCCAAACCACTAATGAACATTGCCACGGGAGATCAAGTAACGAATTGATAAATAGAAAAAAGGACAAACAAGATGACAATTGAAATTGTTCTTAAACTGATAGAAGGCCCTATTGTATTT